>NC_090648.1:155103474-155467849 GCF_040937935.1 Hyperolius riggenbachi | reverse complement strand
ATGCGGCGAGGAGCGGTGAAATTGTGTCAGAGGGTAATAGGAGATGTCCCCTAACGCACTGGTATGTTTACTTTTGTGCAATTTTAACAATACAGATTCTCTTTAACAATACCATTTTCCTGCTGATCTTTCAGGCATCAGTATTATTTGAATCACACACCTGAAATGAGCATGCAGCATGATCTGCATGCTTGTTCAGGGTCTATGGCTAAAAGTGTTATAGGCAGATGATCACTAGGACAGCCAGGGAATGTGCATTGTTTAAAAGTATACAAATATGGTAGCCACCATATCCCTCTCTGGTCAGTTTTTTTTTAAAGGCTGCCTTTACTTATAATAACTATTATTTCAGGATTGGGTAAACCTTAAAGTGTGACTGTCGGGCATAAAATCAAAATTCAATTTATTTTTATCTGGTAAACAAGTAATAAGGATGCTAACCGGGCAATCCAAAAGTAAAATCACTATTGCTGTTATTTTTGATAAATGATCATTCCCCAGTTTACCTGACTCTTGTTTGGTACACACAAAATGTGGTACACAAAAAGGAGGTTGCAGGGCATGCTGGGTTGTCCTTTTTTGCTTCTCTACTTCCCCTCAAACTTAACTAATGCAGCCTGATTGGCTGAAGCATCCTGTTTTCCCCTCCCACACCTTTGTTCCTCTCTGATTGGCCAATATTTCTCATGCTGAGACAATGCACTTTCTATACTGAAGGGTAGGCAAATCAGGCAGAGGAGAGTAAGGGAGGAAATGATATCCGGTTTGGCTTCAAAATAGCCACAGTTAAAATGGGAAATGCTAAGAAGGATTTTCTCTTTTTTTTTTACTGTAGAACAATCACTAAAATCAAAACGTGGACAGTGCAATACATATGTTATGTAAGTAGAGCAAGTATTTATCTACTTATTTATGTGTTTTTTGTTTTTTTTCTGCGATAGTATGGCTGACAGCTCCTCTTTAAGCCTGGTACACACTTTAAGTTATGATTGGCTAATTGCTGAACAATTTTACCACCTATGTGGACTGCGCAGCCGCGGCAAGCTCAGGCGGCCATTTTTCAAGAGGCATGAGAGCCCGGCTGTGGGGTCGGGAGCCGTCCCGGGAGGAGATTGAGTAGCGGGGAACCGGCGGAACTACACGGAGGGCGTGGATGACGTCCTCCGTGCATTCAAATTTGCAGCAGGTACTGAACTTTTTTTTTTTACATTTGGCCTCGTAAATCCTTTAATGTAGTATTAGGGTCAATAGATATAGGCCTCAATTTTTTTACTTTTTTTTCCCCCCAAATTCACTAAGATTTCTTCATGTGGTAGAAGTTTGGTAATTTACCAAACAAGCATGCTTCAATTCACTAAGTCATGCTCAGCTACTCTCACTTGCCAACTGTGAAGCAGGTCAGACAGCAAGCTGTGACTCTGTGTGTATAAGTCAGGGTTTTCTGTCCAGTGCATCCTTCGCATCCCTTTAGATGTACTGCAGTCACCAGGGGGAGCTCTTCTATTTAAGAGCATACAGATATTCACATCTAAAGGGATGTAGAAAAGCCTTTAAAAAAAAAGTATTGTTTGCTCTGCCTCACTGAAGTCCCGCCTTCCAGGTTATCGGACCAAATAAGGGTGAGAAGCAGGACTGTGTTTCTCCCTATTGTCTGCCTAGCTCTCTCTATTGGCGGTCTCGTTCATCTGTCAATATGTTACTGCATGAAGAGAACGAGTTATCGCTGCTCAGAGCTGGAGAAAAATACAGAACACTTTTGCTTGATTTACCGAATGCGTTAATATGTTTGAATAGCAATTTCTTGAGGTATTTTCCGCACAAGTCAGTAATTTACCTCACTGGTCGGTAATTTTGCTTTTCAGTGTGGTAATGAGCTCTGTGGACTAGCCCTAAAGCACATCAGAAGAGGACAGGAAAAGTTACTTAAGTCAGTAGATGCAAGTCTCTGGATGGTCCCAAGGCTTCCTACAACACACCATACCAGCACCACTTTCCCTCCATCTCCAGACTTCGCTCACATCTGTGGACTATTGCATCCAGACTAGGCATCCATGACCAAGGTTTCCTCTGTGCAAAAGTGCTTTGTTCTACTGGGCTTGCATTGAACTACATGCATTGAATTGCAACCAGAAGAAACCTCTTTGACTCCGCTTGAGTCGAAGTACTGAGTGAACCCGTGCTGGAACTGTAAGCTGAAGGAGGATTGGTGAAAGCTCTGGACCATCCAGTGCAGACTTTCTCAGCCAGGGTTCATTGAGTACTCTGCAGGGGTTCCTTGGCGTTTTTCACCCATCGTGGGGGAAGTATGATAGAGCACATTATAATAAGGTGTACTGTAAAAAGAATCACTAAATTGTAGGTCAGAATAATAATGAGCACATTAATAAAAAGCCACTAGTATATGGAGACGTTATAATGAAAAGAATTGTAATGGAGGGTACTGGCATAAACAGTCACATCAGCTTTTAAAGTCCTTGCCACCTGCAAAATAAATTCAGGGGTTCCTTGGGATCCAAAAAGTATCTGCAGGGTTCCACCAGGGTAAAAAGGTTGAGAAAGGCTGATCCAGTGACTTCCTATTAAGTTTAGAACTTTTTTTTAAATCATTTTATGTATCCTTTAAAGAGACTCTGTAACAAAAATTGCATCCTGTTTTTTATCATCCTACAAGTTCCAAAAGCTATTCTAATGTGTTCTGGCTAACTGCAGCACTTTATACTATCACTGTCTCTGTAATAAATCAATGTATCTTTCCCCTGTCAGACTTGTCAGCCTGTGTCTGGAAGGCTGCCAAGTTCTTCAGTGTTGTGGTTCTGCTATGAAAGCACCCTTCCAGGCCCCTCTCTGCACACTGCCTGTGTGTTATTTAGATTAGAGCAGCTTCTCTCTTCTCTCTTATCTTTTACAAGCTGGATAAATCGTCCTCTGAGCTGGCTGGGCTTTCACATACTGAGGAATTACAAACAAGGGCAAAGCTGTTTGCAGGAAGAAAAGAGCAGCCTGAAACTTCAGTGCATGGGAGAAAGAAACACACAAATGATCTCTTGAGATTCAAAAGGAATGCTGTATACAGCCTGCTTGTGTATGGATGTATTTTTCTATGTGTGGACATACTGTACATCAACCTACTTCCTGTTTTGGTGGCCATTTTGTTTGTTTACAAACAAACTTTTTAAAACTGTTTTTAACCACTTTTAATGCGGCGAGGAGCGGCGAAATTGTGACAGAGGGTAATAGGAGATGTCCCCTAACGCACTGGTATGTTTACTTTTGAGCGATTTTAACAATACAGATTCTCTTTAAGAAGATGTTAGTTCATGGATGTTTAAACCGTTCCTTTCTACAGACCTTTTCCAATGTGCCCTCAGAAAGGCTGACATAATGCAATTACATAGATCCATTATCCCTGTCCAGCTACTGCCCTGTTTCTCATTTCCCTTTCCCATTGTAAGTACTTGACTGTCCAGTCTATGCAGATTTAGCTGAGTACCTCTCTACTAACTCAGATTAATCATTTACAGTCTGGCTTTTGCTGCAACTGCTCTACAAAAACAGACTTCACCAAAGTAGGCAAAGATTTCCTAATGGCTAACTCTGAAAGCTACTATTCCATATTCATCCTTCATGAACTGTCCTCCATATCTGACACTGTTGACCACACTCTGCTCCTCCATGCACGCTCAACTTTAGATAAAAAGGCCTTTTTTGTTATTTTTTTCTTCCTGCATTTCCGAAAGGGATCTTAAAAATCCAATTCGCTGTAATGGTCATTGTCGCCCCCGTTGCCAAATGTTGTTCGAATAATTGCCAGCTTGTACCCACGTTGCGAGATTGCGGAAACGATTGCTCGCCGCTCAAAAAAATCGCTGCCCATCTGAAAAATTGCATAGTGGGCATTAGCCTTTAGAAGGTGGCATGATAAAATAGATCTGGTTTCTCACTTCCTGCCAGTGGTCTTAATATTCAGGCTGACCGGTGTAGGCATGTACATAATAATATATGTACAAATCTTAACTGCCTGCCACTGACATTTTAAACAAAAGTTTTCAGATTCTGTGCATGCAAAGCACTGATAAAAGTCCAATTACTATGTTACTCAAAGCACACGATGGAAAGCAAAGCTGTATTCTTACTGTACGCGGAGAATATACGGTATAAGGGTGTTTGAAACGGCCAGCTTAATTCATTATCCGGAAGAAAAATAAATCCTTTAATACAGTTAATATAGTCTACTTCAGCAATTTAAAACACACACATATGAGAAATGCATACAGCATAGCATAGCTCATTTAAACAAGATAACCGCCTACTTGAAAGCCTAGGGGATGCATTGCGAAGCTGAGGCCTAATCTATTGTTTGGGAGGTCAAAGAGTGTTAATGCACTCAGCTAAGATTAGACTCCTTTTCTAATTGCTCCAGCCCTTCATGTGAGCGGTAAAGAACGATGAGCTTTTTTTTTTCTGTCAGCATTTGCTGAACCGCTCACACTATCTCTTTGGTCGCTGTTACTGAGTGTGCCGACACGGGTAAAAGTCAAACTTTTATTTATTTAACGCAACAAATAAAACTTTTTTTTTCTTTTAAACCTAAAGATAAACACTGTTACTACACTTTGAGCAATGCCAGGTGGTGGGTCCTATATGCATTATCTAATAGGGCAATGTTACTGAAAACACCCTGACAAGGTGAATTTAGAATGTGAAAGTGCTGCATGTCAGGTTCTCTTCTATCTTGTCGCGTTTCCTGCAGTCCAATATTGACTAGCAGTATAACATTGCACTTTTCTCTTGGTGGACTCAGAGTTGCAGCCACTTAGGGCACATTTCACAGGCAACCAGGAGCATTAGGGAGCCTTGCCCAAAGACTTCCTACTGTTTTATGTACTGCCTTGAGCCAGGATTGGAACCCAAGTCAAACGCTTGAGCTCTACATCAAAGGCAGCACACTTAAAGTGGAATTGAAGATAAAAAATAAAGTTTCACTTACCTGGGGCTTCTCCCCCTGCAGCCGTCCTGTCCCGCTACGGTCCTCAACGATCCTCTGTTCCCCCGACCCCAGCTAGTTTCGGTTTTGCAGAAGGACCATGGCCTCTTTCCACTTGTATCTTTGCTTGTGTTCCCGTCCACAATAGCATCCTGCGCAGGATGCTATTGCGGATGGGAACAAGAAGACGGCTATGCATGGCAGGGCTGCGCAGGCGCAGTGGCCCATCGACTTACAAGTCAACCGAACCGAAACTAGCTGGCGCCTGGAGAATGGAGGTTCACGGAGGACTGGTGTGGGGCCGGATGGCTGCAGGGGGCTGGCAGAAGCCCGAGGTAAGTGAAACTCTTAGGCAAAAATAGGGTTCTATTCCTGTCCTGAAAAAGCCCCAGTGGGCTGGAAAAATGCATTTGTGGTCGGGGCTGACAACCCTTAGTGGGTGCTCACGTAACCCAATAGCAACTGACATTGAACACTGGTTGAGTGACTAAAATGCAAGCCAAGTTTTGACACCTATAACCATGCAGCTTGAAAGTACGGAGGGAGACCGAGGCTGGCCAGTTGTGATGAGTGGTCACATTCTAAATGTGGGAGTGGAGAGATCCAAGTACTGCACCTGTGACGAGTATCTGGCTGCACAAAGCCTACTGTGGAACCACGCCTGTTGTTTTCTATGTGACACCAAGACAATCTTATTGCTTAACGCAACAGGATTTGCAATGGGCCCCTTCTCACAGTTAGTATGATACCCATCAGGTGCTAGAGTGGAACATTTACAAGTTTCTGTCTAGCTGATCTAAAAAGCTGTAATGAAGGTCTTAGCGGTGTGTGCGTCCTTGGTGGTGGGATAAAAAGAACTGCACTACAAACACGTGGCAAGTAGGGCTGGCATAAGCCTTCTGCTGGGAAGCCTTATATTTGCAATTACCTTTGGGAGACTTATGATACGTACACACATGCAACAACGATCGTTCGTTGTCAACGACGAACGATCTTTTAATTGACGAAAGAACGACCGAAGTAAAGTTAGTTGTAAAAAGTGTGTAACGATCACATCGTTAGAACGAACGTTACACCACGTAAAAGCACTTAATGCGCCTGCGCATAAAATTGTAAAGTTCCTTGGAGAAAAAGTGAAATGCGCATGTCCAGCCTGGTACGAACGATCGTTTCCAACGATGTACCACTTTTGCTAACGATCGTCGGTGGTAAAAATCCGCCAAGACAGAACTTTGTTTTGTAGCGATTTGCCTCGTTCGTCGTTTGCCTTAATAGTCGTTGGTTCGTTTTTTGTAACGATCGTCGTTGGTAAAGATCGGGGAACGATCGTTACAAACGACTATAGTCGCATGTGTGTACGCACCTTTAGTCTTAGTGTTTCAAAAGATATTGCACTACCGAATAAATTGTACTAGGTAAACAGACACTGGAGCACTTTGCCTATAGAGGCCTAACCACATTTGTACATTATGTATACACGGAGATATATATCAGTCTCCTTGTTCCCCTTTATGATTAAAAACACTGCATATATTTACAATTCATAAGAGGGTTTACTTTAAAATAAAGTGTGTCCAATGCAACAGTCATGGGTTTGTTAAAGTTAACAGCAAAGTGTATCATCAGTTGACTGCAAAACTTTAGCAAGGGTCTTTGCTGATCACCCCCATTAATTTCCATGGGGTGTAGCTATCTTGCAAGCGTTTGCATCAAAACAGACCAGATGAACTATTGCTTAACCCAAATTAAATGGTAACTGTTGATTGTAGGGGACACACCTGCCTGTTGGAAGGGCTTAAACCATGAAAAAACCCTGCCTCTGATATTGGTAAATCAGAACAAACAAGACCCCATAGGGGTCAACAATAACTCTTCATAGAAGGTAGCTGGGTGGTATACCATATCTGCATTGTGTACAGTGAGACAAAAGTGGTGAACAAATAGAGTGCCAACTCTTCGCACTCTATTTGCTCACCACTTTTGTCCCAGCTACCTTCTATGAAGAGTTATTGTTGACCCCTATGGGGTCTTGTTTGTTCTGATTTACCAATATCAGAGGCAGGGTTTTTTCATGGTTTAAGCCCTTCCAACAGGCAGGTGCCTCCCCTACAATCAACAGTTACCAATTAATTTGGGTTAAGCAATAGTTCATCTGGTCTGTTTTGACGCAAACGCTTGCAAGATAGCTACACCCCATGGCAATCAATGGGGGGGATCAGCAAAGACCCTTGCTAAAGTTTTGCAGTCAACTGATGATACACTTTGCTGTTAACTTTAACAAACCCATGACTGTTGCATTGGACACACTTTATTTTAAAGTAAACCCTCTTATGAATTGTGAATATATGCAGTGTTTTTAATCATAAAGGGGAACAAGGAGACTGATATATATCTCCGTGTGTACATAATGGTATACATAATGTACATATGTGGTTAGGCCTCTTAGTGTTTCCAATAAGGAGCGCTCACTCATAATGTAATTTAGCGATCCATCCCTACCGTCACTGGTCAGAACCTCTACATGTTTCATTGTGAAAGCTGTTGGTGAGATGGGAGTGATCACTACAGCTCTCACATACAGCCAGAATCCCTGCAGATATGTGGAATCCCTGTTCCCCTTGAATCAAAGTGCAAATATGCAATTTTTTTTGCTGCCAGATTTAAAAAGCCTTATGCACTGTTAAATCAGGGAGGAGGAATCTTGGTATCGTTTACGCAGAACTGTACGCTTTGGTAATGGTTTCAAGAAAAAAAAAAGATACAGCAGCTGCAGGCTGAAGTTAACAGGTATTTAATGACATTCAGTTACAAAGTGGTTTGTGTAGGGATATTACACGTTATATAGAGTTTTGTACTGAAGTGGAACAACCTTTTTAAACTTCTTAAGGTGAATCTGTAAGAGAGGCGAGAGTTGTGTGATCCTGATAGTCTACAGATACTCTATTATACGTATGTTTGCTTTGTGTGTTGGAATGACAAGGCATGAAACTGCACTATTAATGCATATGGAACATTTAACGTGTCTTTACATTCCAGACCAGTTCATTCTTTACTGGCATGTAATTCTTGGAATAGATTTCTCTGCATCATTTGCTTAAATAATAAATAAAACATAGGTCGCAAGTTCATAGTCCACCAATGATCCATATTCACACAGTGAAATGGGTAATGATGTTACAGCAGTATAGTCCTATAATAGTGCGCTTGTTTCATCTGTATATAAAAATTAAAAATTCAAACAAAAATCTGGCCTTCATGAAGAACAAGCCCTTTGGGCATATGGTTCATTATGCATATTCGCTTAATTACTGAGAAACTTGGGATATCTTCTCTGTTGCCCTTGCTTTCAACTTGCAGAGTTGGAGTGCATTCTGTGCACTGACTATGCTGAACAGACTTGTGCTTAAAAATTATACAACTCTTAGGAAAGTAGAAAACACAGAAGTTGAGACAGAAATTACTTCAACTATTTTTTTTTCCGTTTTCTTTGTTAGAATGCATTTACACTGACTAGGGGGGGTGTGGTTGTCTCCACCGTATTGCTGCTGTGATCAAATCTAAAGTTCTTAAAGTGAATCCGAGATAAACTTTTACTCATTGCATAATTGTGTTCCTTTCATATAGTTTATAGGGCATTCCTCAAGCCAAATACTTTTTTGTTTTGTTTTAATACTCAAATTCCCTATAAACTAAACAAGCCCCGCCTACAGCTTTTAAGAGAGCCTTGGCACTCAGTCCCAGGTAGCAAGGGCTTATGGGAGCTCAGTCTGGGCAGGAGGAGGAGGAGGTTACTAGCCAGAGATTTTAGAGGCAGAGGGGAGGAGGAGGAGGAGAGGAGATTGAGCTGAGGGCTGGAGATGCTATCAGCTTGCATCAGTGTACAATACAATACAATAACATTTCTATAGCGCTTTTCTCCCATAGGACTCAAAGCGCTTATTGGGGGCTAAGGTAAGGAGGCAGAGGTCTTTAGTGTTAGAAGTGTGTGTGTGTGTGGGGAGGTCCTTAGGGGTCTGTGTAGTGTGACAAACAGAACATGGCTGCCATCATTGTATCACAGCAATAAATAATCCTAAACATTTTAAGCTGTTTGCAGCTAGATTTGCTGTGTAAAATATCTAAACTTTAGATAAGATATATAGATAAGTTACTTGTTATAGTTATTTTCATCTCGGATCCGCTTTAACTGCAGAGTACACACATTTCCGTAAGGGACATATCCTTAAGAAGACACAGAACAAAGAGAAAACTTTGCTTCTATCCTATCCATCATCATAGCTTCAGCTATGCAGTCCTTTTTCCCATGGGACATCATGCTTGTTAAAGGGTACCTGATCCAAAGCAGGTAAAAAAGGGCGCTCTGTTAAAAATGGTGCCGCTATAGAGGGCAATATTAAAAGTATGAATTAGCAGCTATAAACGGTAATTTAGATGCCCAGAGGCACCCAAGGTTAATAGCTGCTAATTACTGTTTATAGCCACTAATTGTGGTTTTTAATATTGCTGGCAAAAATATTGGGGGCTAAGGTAAGGAGGCAGAGGTCTTTAGTGTTAGAAGTGTGTGTGTGTGTGGGGAGGTCCTTAGGGGTTGTTAGGCACCACTGGAAAGAATGGGGGAGGGGGGTTGGGGTTAGGCATTGGAAGAGGGGGGTAATGTGTGAGAGTATTCTTTATTTATCTAGCACCAACATCTTCCATACCACTGTACATAGTACAAAACACATTTTGAGTAACATATACTGTATGCATGATAAGTTCAAGACACTGTACAAGCATGACATCCAGCAATCCAAGTACAAATACATATATAGTTAATGTGTGGATTGAGAGATCACTAAAATTGATACCCCCCCACCTTTTTACTGTGCACCTTTTTTACATGTATGCACCTAAACTGCCTAGTGACATGAGATAAACTTGTGTAAGTACAGTCCTAAACCTACATGGTTTACCATTTCATTTTTACCATTTGCAATGTACCATGTTGTTGAGGTTCCTATTTGAGTGCACACCCGAGTAATGACTGTCACCCGAAGGGATCAAGACTAGGGCTCCTTGCACACTGTGCATGTTGCGTTGTGATAGAATCAGAATGCAACACTGGTGAAAAGTTGTATTACACGTTAGCGCTGCGATGTGATGCATTATGACGTATACAGTGAGGCATGCAGTACCATTAAAAGCATTCTTCACTGCACTGTAAATGTGCATGTTACCCCATACTCTATATAAACAGTTTGAGGACCGTAGGCTTACACCCCCCTAGTGACCAGGTTATTTTTTACAAATTGGTGCTCTGCAGCTTTAATGGCTTGCTGCAGAGCCATACTACTGAGCACACAAATTAATTTTTGCTCCTTTTCTGCCCACCAACAGAGCTTTCTGTTGGTGGGCTCTGATCGCTGCTGCAGGCAGTGCTTTTTTTTATTAATTTGTTTTTTTAAATAAAATGTATTATTTATTTATTTGTACCCCCTCCCCCGACAGCCAATCCTAGTGATCAGTTCTTGAGCTGATCGCTCTCTATGCCTCTCCGGGGACAGCCCAGTGACACGGCTGTCCCCAGTACATCGCTGCCGTAGATCATGACGCTGTACGATGTAAATAGACTGCAGTTTTGTCGTCTAACAGTCCCTAGCGGCGATCACCACTGGTAGACTGATGATGTAGTAGAGCTCCGTCATTCAAGTGGGGATGCGCGTGCATCGGCGCGCACGATCCCCTGCAAAACCCCGCCCCAGGACTTGACACCAATTGGCGTTACGCGGTCCTGGGGCTGCCACCATGTGACTGCTAATTGGCGTTAGGCAGTCGCAAGGAGGTTAAATTCTTTCCTTTTATGCGTCTATTTACTTATTCATGCTTATTTCTATAAGATTCACTGTTTTCAAATCTACAAAATTGCTGTAATAGCGGACTGTGACAAGTTCAACTACTCCCAGGCAAGGGCGTAACTAGAGGGGAGAGCAGCACCTGCGATTGCAGGGGGCCCCCACTATAATTCAGATCAGGGTTTTTTGTGGCTACACTTGTTGTGGGTGTGAAGATCATGATGGCCACACTAGTTTTATAACCCTTGCAAGATGAGCCCCGGCTGTGAAAGGCACCAAGGGGAGTCAAGGGAAGGGTTGTGAACATGGTTCAGTTTTGCTGAAGGGCCCCATGAATTGTAGTTATGCCACTGCTCCCAGGGCTAAGCATAGCATCAGTAGAGAACCTGCAGGTTAAGTCCTCTTCAAGTTGAGAAGTTTTTCCATGTAAGCCACCACTTACACTAAAAGTTAGAACATGCAAGTGTAAACAGTAGAGAAACCGATACAACAGGCCCTGGAAGGAGAAGCTGCTAGGTTGTAACTATTGCAGTATGTACAGTCCTGTCAGAAAACCGCATAAGAAATAAAGGAGACAACCTAGTTGTGTTTCACTGGTCACATGCATCTATTAATAAGAACAAAGAATACTCACAAAGCTTTTTTTTTTCTTTTTTTTTTTATTTAATAATTTCTTGGCCGATATTTGGATTTAGGTACACAATTTTTCCTTGATCTGAGACAATTCTTGTAGATTCTCCTAATGAGCAAATCTCTACTGACACGGAGAAAAATAATTTTAGCCCGTCAAACTCGGTAGCTGTCATTGGTTAGCTTTTGTTGGCTGCTGGTTAAATGACTCAGATCTAAAGACTTTGATTTGTAAAATGTCCACCTCTCCTTTGGTCAGTGAAGACTTGCATGTCAGTAGAAACCTTTGCTCATTAATGATCAGTAAAATACAGCAGACACTCCTGGATCTCCATTCTTGGGGGATTTAGGGCTTGACCAATCTGAATAGTTTAGGCAACCAGTCTCTTATGCTAATGTTGGAAATGTTCTCCCCTCCACTAACCTAAATATACACCCTCAAGCATGGACGTTTATCAGATTTCCTTTTCTGTCACTGCATAATGCCTGTTTAGGGTTTAACTACATTGAAAATCACCTTTAATTTGCGTCTATGTTGCGGTTGTTGGTTTATAACTTATTGCCTTCTGCAAGCTGCTCATCGATGAGCTTCCCCACGGGGCTCGCTGAAGTGAATCACTTGTGTCTTCTCTCTTCCAATGCAGATATTTGTGGTAACTCTCTGGCACCTGGAGCTGTACATGATACCTCTGCTTCTGCTGCTTCTCTTCGCTTACAACTTTACCATGATCACAACGGGGAAGGTCAGCGCTCAGGACAACCTGGTAAGCAAAGACAAACATTGATTTTTGCCCCATGCGCTCATAGTTAAAATCAGAAGATCTATATGTTGTACCTCCAGAAGATTGTGTTTATCCCAAGGCAGTGGTCCAATTATCTTATAAAATATGTTCCTGGATGCTAGCCCTTCTTAAGGGAATAATAGGATTGCTTGCCTGTAATCCCTTTGTGACTACATGGGCTTCTTGTGAGTCATTTCTCTAAGTAACTGTTTAAAGCGGACCTGATTTCAGAACTTCCTCTCTGCTCTAAAAGATAGGCAACAGCATAATAACCATTAAAGAAAAACATTGATTTTGTATAGCTGATGCCAATCATGTAATAAATGTGCAGTGTGTCTACTTCCTGCTTTCGTGGAAGCAAACATATTGTTGACATCCTGTGTTTACTGATTAGCTGCTCTGCCGTGGCAGTCAGCTGACACAGCTGAGAGATCAAATTACAACTTGTGATTAGTCACAGATGAGTGGGAATTAGAGAGACTAAATTGTCTAATTACAAAGAATGTGCATTTATCTATGCATTCCTTCTGTCCTTTGCAAGACTTCCTTCTGTCCTTTGTAAGATTTTCTTTTGTGTGTTTGATTTGTACATATTTGTGAGAAAAATGTCTTTGCTTTCTCTCAATATGCCATTATTGCATGTTTCTACAAATATGTAATGTTACCATAAGTCAATGGAGCCTGAATTAACCTAGAACCGTTTTTGAAGTTATTGTATTATTACATTGTTCATTTAAGGAACAAAGCCATCTAAAACCTAAGTGAAAGTTGGAGTCACCTTAATTGCTGTAGCAACTGTTTAATCAAATTTAGTAAATGTTGATTGAAACTCAGCCAGCCTTGATTGCAGCCATCATTGTTGAAGCGAATTGTAACAATATATTGAACTTTGATATGTAAAGACGGAAGTGCAAGTTTCCACAAGAATGAAGAAGTTATTTCAGTTCATCTGGAATGGGATCAACAGGCTTTGGGAGTAAATGAAACCATAGTATGAACCATTTTTTCCCAAACTGAGAAAGCTCACAGCAGTAGTGGCCAGCCTGTCAAACTTACGCCAAGGAGGTTCAAAATCTCATCTAAGATGTCCTAATACATCTTAGAAGAGCCTTCAACGGACCCTCAGGAGTGCCAGTGTTGTGGAAGTGGCCAGCATGAAGTGCCATGGTATCCTCGGCCATTCTGCCAAACCATTGAATTTCCATTCTCTCCCCTTACATGATATGACTTCCACTAATATGGTATGATCAGTGGCCAGCCCACAGCTAGACAGTCCTAAATCATGCAATCACATGCTGAAGGGGAGGGGGGGAGGGGCAGGTGGGCAGCTAGAGCAGGAAGTGACAGATTACACAAGAGTAGCCAAGACTTCCTCAACTGCTGGGTGGCCTACTGTGTGTGCCCTTAGCGGCTGCGGCTCTCAAGCTTCAACCAGAAAGGAGAGAAGAGCTACACAAATGTTAGTTATTATTTTTATACTGTCCCCAAAGACAGTAAAGGTGGATATTAAAAGAAAGCCCCGATGGCAAATGCAAAATTCTTGTATGATTGATTTTAGATACCATTTCTAAAACTGAGATGTAAAGTCCTGTGTTTACAGTATAGACGGTTACTCTGTGCTTAGGCTGATGGCATGCACCCCAGCAAGAACATATTTTTATGAAATCAAGACAACCTAGTATTAAAGGGAGTGAGCACATGACCAGAACAGCACTTAGAATTCAGAATTCACACTTAGAAGCGCAAAACGCCGGCGATTTTTGCCGGCATTTGGCGGGAGTGATTTTTCTGCGATTTCATGTGGAAAAAATCACTGGACAGTGCAGCGCTTCTATGGCACTGAAACGCGATCACCGGGAAATCGCCTGAAAGTGGTGCAGGCTACGCGTTTGCTTTTCATGATTTTGGGTGATTTGCAGCGATTAGTGCAAATCGCCCAAGTAAGAACGGGCCCATAGGGTTTTATTACACTAGCGCTTTCAAAAGCGCTAGCGTTTGAGCGTTTTGCCAAAATCGCCGGCAAAACACTTAAGTGTGAATGGGGCCTTAGACTTGTTTAATGTCTAACCTTTTAGCAGCCCTACTATGCTCTGATATAGTTGCTGGATAGGGCACAGCCTTTGACATGAGACACTAGGGTTCGAATCCTGGCTAAGTTCAGTACCTGTTTAGTAAGGAGTTCAAGGCAAGACTCCCTAACACTGCAGGGTGGCCTCTCGAGCATGCCCCTAGTGGCTGCAGCTCTTCAACACTTTGGGTCCAACAGTGGAAAAGCCCTATGCAAATGTTTAGATTATGACCCAGGAGAGAACTACAACCTCTTGGCAAATAAGACATTGTAAAGAAAAAAAAAAAAAAATCTAACTCAGGTTTGTTAGATCACCTTTGTTTTGCATTTTTCTACTTTTTCTTTGTAAATATAACTTTCTGCCTATCTATTCTAATATACAAAATGCTTATGCACATTATGAGCTTCCTGAAAACTCAGTGTTTTGTGTTAAGCCATGTGACTCACTGGTGTAGGTGGATGTTTAGTAAAAGCAGGCTGTAGCCTTCGTCTGCACTGACTGAAGTGCTTATTCTGTAATATATACATACATTCAGTCAGAATGATTTACGCTTTATATGTGTTTTCTATTGCAGGAGGGAATGGATATTGGTGAAGACGATGACGATGATGAAAAAGTAAGTTTAAAAGCAAAGCATTCATTATTGACTCCTACCTTCTGTCACTTAACTAGTAACTCATACAATACAGTACATCACTCTGTTTAAAGTAGAATATGACAGCAGTCCAGTCTATAGTTACATAGTTTGGTTGAAAAAAATGCATCTATTAAAGGGAAGGTTCAGGGAGGGTGGTTAAAAAATAAAAATCAATTTCCACTTACCTGGGGCTTCCTCCAGCCCGTGGCAGGCAGGAGGTGCCCTCGCCGCCGCTCCGCAGGCTCCCGGTGGCCGACCCGACCTGGCCAGGCCGGCTGCCAGGTCGGGCTCTTCTGCGCTCCAAGGCCCGGCACTTCTGCGTCCCACGCCGGTGCGCTGACGTCATCGGACGTCCTCCAGGCTGTACTGCGCAGGTGCAGTAGTTGTGCGCCTGCGCAGTACAGCCCGGCGGACGTCCGATGACGTCAGCGCGCCGGCGTGGGACGCAGAAGTGCCGGGCCTTGGAGCGCAGAAGAGCCCGACCTGGCAGCCGGCCTGGCCAGGTCAGGTCGGCCACCGGAGACCACCGGGAGCCTGCGGAGCGGCGGCGAGGGCACCTCCTGCCTGCCACGGGCTGGAGGAAGCCCCAGGTAAGTGGAAATTGATTTTTATTTTTTAGCCACCCTCCCTGAACCTTCCTTTAAAGTTAAACCAGGAAACAAAATAGAGCAGTTGGGTGGTGTAATGGGTAGCACTCTCGCTGGATCTCCGGTTCAAATCACAACCAAGGCACTATCTACATGGAGTGCCTGTGTGGGTTTCCTCAGGGGACTCTACTTTTTTCCCACATCCTCAAAGCATACAGATAAGTTAATTAGTGTACCCCTAACAATTGGCCATGGACTACAATAGACGTATAATTATGGTAGGGATTAGATTGTGAGCCCCTCTAAGGGACAGTTGAGCTGGCCACTAACGGTCCAATTTCTAGCGAAAAATTGTTCGAGCGATCAGAAATTCTGATTGGACGAAAAATCGTTCACTACACCATCAACTAACCAATCATTGCTTCCTATCTATCACGACCACCAAGAAAATCCAAATTTTCGTTCGACGAAAATTCATTCGGGCGACATTTTTTTCACTCATTCATAATCGATTGTGTCCACCAATGGAGATTATTTACAACCAATCCGATCAGAATTTCTGATCGCTCAAACGATTTTTCGCTAGAAATTGGACCGTTAGTGGCCAGCTTAAGTGATAAAACTATATACTCTGTGCAGTGCTGTGGAAGATGTCGCAGCCTTATAAAAACTATTTATTGGTACAACTCTGTCAAAAATCCTTACATATCCCAGTTGATCCAGATGAAGGGGAAAAACTCTTACAAGGCTTGGGCCAATTAGCCTTAAAGTGAAAAAATCCAAACAATAAAAACATTCCTATCAATGTTCACAATACTTCCATTTTAAAATGTAAAGTAGTGTTAGTTCCCATTATTAATACCAATTAGAAAAAAATGTAAAAAAAAAGCTTCATTGCAACACATCACTTGTGCTTCATTTGATCTTTCATAGCTTTGCCCTATTTATGTTGGTCTATGAAGGCAGAGAGCACTTTCAGTTGGGAACAAAGGCTAACCCCTCCCATTTAGGAGGCTGGCCTTTGGTTGCTCTGATTCACCAATTTCAGCCATCAATTTCAATATGTATTATCCAGCCAGTAGGAAGCAAGCATTCATAACCGAGGCATACATCATAGTGGAGTTAATCCTTTTAGAAATAGCATGTAACATTGCATGTACACCTGAATTGAGAGGGAATTGGAGGGAGACCTATTTATTTACTTTTAAACAATGCAAATTGCCTGGCTGTCCTGTTGATCCCGTGCCTCTAATACTTATAGCTATAGACCCTGAAAAAGCATGCAAATTGGGCGCTTTGACTGAAGTCTGACAGGATTAGCAACATGCTTGTTCTAGGTGTGTGATTTAGACCCTACTGAAGCCAAAACAATCAGCAGGACTGCCAGGAAACTGGTGCTTAAAAGAAAATAAATATGGCTACCTCTCCATCCCTTTTAGTTCAGAGGTACTTTCAGTGCTAGTGAATAGGAGTCAGACTGCTGCATCTCCCTGCTCATAAGTTGGATAGAAGGGGGGGGGGGGGCAGGAGTGGGGTGCTCAGAGAGACACTAGCTGCACTTGCTTGTTGGGTAGGGATCTAGATGACTGCACTTGTTATATAGGGAGCCCGTTGGTAAACATTACAACATTACTGATTTTACTTCCCTGGTTGCCTACTGTTTAAAAAGGAACAATAGTGAAAATAACAATAAATAAAATTGCTTATTTTATACAATATTCACTTGTAAATTAAATTATTTAGTAAGTGTTTACCCTTTGTAAAATGTTTCCTTACTTTGATTTACAGTCTGAAATTTATCACTGATGGTGATAGTTCTGCCAGGTGATCTTTACTCAATGTTCCTTACTGCGAGTTCTATGCACAGAGGGAGGTATTGCTTGCTTGGCAATTGAAAAAAATGTTACTTCCCACAATGAAATTAAGTTACCAGATTGCAAACTGTCAGGACCACGGTGATGACATCACAGCGTGGGAGGGGTTTCAACACAATATCAGCCAATAAAGATTACTCGTGGGAAAGCAGGTATCCGCTTCTGATTGGAATGAAGTTCAATCATTTGTGAAAGTTGCTCTTTAAACACTCTAACCTGGATTATCGCAAATTCTTTCAGTTTTAAGAAAGCAAACTTTTGTTCTCTTTAAAGAGAAACTCAAATCAAGAATTGAACTTTATCCCAATCAGTAGCTGATATCTCCTTTACATGATAAATCTATTCCTTTTCACAAACAGACCATCAGGGGGCGCTGTATGACTGATATTGTGGTGAAACCCCTCCCACAAGAAACTCTGAGGTCCGTGGTACTCCTTTCAGTTTTCTGTCTGTGAACCTTGTTGCATTGTTGGGAAATAGCTGTTTAAAGCTGTTTCCAACTGCCCAAAAATCATGCATCAGCTACATCACCTGCCAGCAGTAAGAATGTCACCATGTAATAAATGTCAGAATGTAAATCAGGGATTTAAAAGATTTTACAATGGGCAAACACTGACTAAATCATTTATACGTAATTATTGTAAAAAATGAAGCACTATTTTTATTACATTATTTTCACCGGAGTTACTCTTTAAACAAGTTCTACATTACCAGCACCCTGTACACATACACCAAACACTGCTGCAGTGTTATCTGTGTCCTCTGTCATGTCCCTTTACACCTGATGCAGGCATAGCATATTGCAGATATGTAAATAATGCTTTCATGTACAGAAGCTGGGTAGGGGGAGGCTTGGTGAGAGCGAGGAGAAGTACAAGACACTTTTCAGAGCAACTGTCAGCGGAGTATGGTGTATGATTCATACATATATATACTTCTGCTTCAGAAGAGCACATGTAAACAACTGGAAGCTAAGAGAGTCCTCTGGTCTCTTCAGTATGACAAATACATGAGTAACACATAACGGCATCACTGATAAGGACAATTGGGGAATTTGTTATAAGTGCAGTAATACTTTAAGTATTTTTTAACACGTTAGCATCAAGTTTATGGCAGAGAGGATGTAAGAATGTGCAGCGCAGAGTCTAAAATCACTTAGAGCTCCCCGAGGTATTTTTCTTGTTTTCTTCAGGAGGGCTACAATTGCATGAGCTCAGTCAGACACCAAACACCATGTACAGCGATATTGATGGATTGATAAAAATAGTCCAGGCGAGTGAGCCGCAGCGCACAGCCAACAGCCATGAAAAAGCAAAAAGCATGTTTCTCCAACGAGGGGAAATAGAGATGTCTGTGAACCTTTTATATAGTGTGAGCATTAGCAGAAGCTCACGATCCCGATGCTGGGCGCGAGGAACATCTGTTTCTCAGGGATAGGGCTGATAAGTGGAATGAATGGTTCAACATGCTGCAAATAAGAGTCCATCTTCTGGGCTGTCTCTATCGTGCTGAAGCTGCAGGGGGATCAAGTGGCACTTGCTTTCATGAGCTGCTTCTCAACCTTGTACTGTGTGACTTTTATGCTTGAAATTTAAAACTTTGTTTTTAGTCTGAATAATGTGAGAAGTCATAATAGGATTACTCAGTAACTTCAGGTCTTCTCAGATATTTTTAGGGTCCTCCAGTCCTTAGTTTTGGCATCTGACCAAACTAGGAGACATCATTGTTTCAGTAGTACGTAACAGAACTTGCATGTTACTCCAGAAAGCTTTCATGTTTTGACTTCAGCAAGTCAAAATAATACGAAAGACCTGTACATGTGCTCTGTTTAGGTTTCCCATTACTATCGTTACTCCATCATCGGGGCAACACAGCGCTGTACAGGCATGCTTCTCAGTATTGTTATTGCCATAATAGTGGGCACCGAGGCCACCCGCTATGCAAACTGCGGCTAAAAATAGCAGGTGCTTGCAATGTTTTTCATTTTTTTTCAGTGGATTTGCAAGAGGGGGAGCAGTTAAGCTTAGGCATCTTAAAGGGGGAATTTAAGGTTAGGCACATGGGCGGGGTTTAGGGTTAGGCATTGGCAAGGGGTGGTGTTTGCAGTTAGGTTTCGGCAAGTGGGTGGTTACGGTTAGGATTCGGGGGAGGGGGGGCTGGTCAGGGTTAGGCAATGGAGAAGGGAGGGTTCTGTGTGAGCATAGGGTTAGGTTTAGCTGGTGTAAAATATCGGTAACATTTACTGATATTTTACTATTGGACTACCACTGTAATATAGCATATTGGTAAATGTTACCAGTATTTTTTACTATTGGTAATTTCCTTGCGCCTTTATTTCACATACTTGGCTAACTGTGTCGGGCAGGTCTGAGCGCAATGAACTTCTTTGGTGCTTGTCTTTCACTGATCTGCTGTGGCATATTGCTAAACCACAGCATGGGGTGGCTGTGCATGCACTTAAGATTCCCAGCAGAGGTTGCTGACCGACTATCTCTGCTGAAGATCATCTATTCCGGGTAATCGGCTTTATGAATGCTGAGAGGTACCAAAGTTATCTGTTGTATAGTCTATATGTAGGTTAATAGTTCTTAATAAAAGGGAACCTAAAATGAGAGGAATAATATGGAGGCTAGCATCTTTATTCCCTTATAAACAACACTTGTTGCCTGGCTGTCTAGCTTTAGGCTTTAGTTGTAACTCGCACACCTGCAATAAGCATGCAGCCAGTTGCGTCAGTCCAGACTCATGGAATGTGATCTGCATGCTCATTCTGGGCCAGTGTCATTAGAGGGAAAGCATCAGTACAGAAGTCAGGCAACTGGCATTGTTCTTTAGAGAATGAAGAGGACAGCCTCTCATTAGTTTTGTATCATTATTATTATTAAATTATTAATGTATATTGCGCTGGGGGCTCTCCTTGGGCCACATGTAGTCCATTTGAACGTACTATGTGACCCCCAGACTGTTGGCCCATGAGAAAAACCTTTCACAGGTACAGTGCAGCTTGTTTTAGGAACATACAGATCTCCTTTAAATAAATGTATTCAAGTCATGTATCATAATTACAGCAAATGAAATAATAGCTGCTGAGAGGCTGTCATTATCCAACTGCCCTCAGGTAAGGTGCTTCACAGCCAGACAACTGAAAAATAGAATATTTGTGCCTGGAGTTAAACTTTAATTTCTGTTCTCCAAGAAGCCAGTTCATAGATATAGCACCAGCTGATGCTCAAGGGCTACTTGTTGGTGCTGTACATATCATATATTTGCAGTTAGGGACAAAGGCGAGCCTTTTTTCTTCCTGTAAAGTTATTCATGTAGTGCCTAGGGCCTCGTTTCCACTTGTGCGCCGACATGCGTCTTGCGAGACGCGATGCCGGCACAGCTGCTCGCGCCTCGCAGTTGAATCCCTCTAGCCACGCTAATGCGTGGCTATGGGATTCGGACAGTCACGCACAAAATTATGCTGCAGGGCCTCGGATTTTTTCTCGGCCACTAATTCGGATGCCTTACATAGACTTCGATAGGCTGCTAAAAGTCATCCGAGTTTGGGCGGGAAATCGGCCCGAATTCGCAGCAATGGAAACCTAGCCTAAATAGTGTGGTTCCCACCTTGCCACATCTCATCCTTCAGACCAGTCAGTGTTCCTGTGACCTCCATACTGATGCTCTTAGTGATGATTTTTGTTCAAGAAGAAGAGAGCATTATTGGAAATTAAGTACAGTTAGGATTGTAGATGTTATTTGCAGTTTAATATCAAGTACAGTTAATAGAAAAAATGTTCACAGTGGTGTAGCAATAGGGAATGCAGAGGTTGTGACTGCATCGGGGCCCTTGGGTCTGAGGGGACCTCCCTCAAACACAGTATTAGCTCTTTATTGGTCATGTGCTGGTAATGATCACTTCTATAGATGCTTCGAAAAGTAGTAATCAGTAACAAACTGTTAACCATCCCTTTTTTTGCACCTCAGACACTGTGGTTGTCCTAGGCAGATTTTCGTGCACTATATGAATTCTGTTTAGAGTTCTTGGGGGACCAACATAACACTTGTACTGAGGCCCTAAGCTCCACCACAGAATGTTCCTAATTACATCATCCCTTGTAAAGTTTTTGTCTTTATCGCTACTATATGATACTATCATAGCACCTTGTAAAATGTAGGTTGCCCTTATTAAGTGAAAGTTGAGTCTGACCCTATTTTTAGTTTATCTCTGGCTAGGTGGTCAAAAAGGTTTGCAGAGAAAGTTAAAAAATACCTAATCAATCACTTTTTTTTTATTATTCTCGTTTGTAAGTCACAAACAAGATTTGTCCTGTTCACCTCCTATATATTTTCTGTGGACAACCATGCCACTGTACAAAACCATTGATTGGTGAGGGGGAGAAAGCATCGGCAGGGGGGGGGACTCACTTTGTATGTTGAAATTGTTAAATTCTAGTGAAAATGTTTTTTTTTTTTTTTTTTTTTTTTCCCAAACTCAGCATAATATTGACCCCAGCTGTACAGACAGCATCACCATGTTGGTTGGCGGTGGGTCTAAGGTTGGCATCATAGTTTGGCATGCCTAAACTGTCAACAGCAGACGCCCCAAACCCGAAACAGTCGGCGACCGGGGCCCAAACACAGAAAAGGGGCCAAACCACCAACAGCCCACTGAGGTCTGGTTTTTTTCCTTTTTTTTTTTTTTTCCCCCTATAACATGTAGACACTCTCACCCAAACTTCAGTCAGTCCCCCTGCGTATGTCCCGCTCCCCCCTCGCCCCCCCTGGTGGTTGTTTAAATGTTGTGTGATCTATTGATGCAGTTCTCTGCTAGATTATTCCATATATTTCCCTCACTGTCATGCCATCTATCTTCACAATACATCGCCATCTTACTGACCCATTCTTCCAATGTAGGGGGAGTAGAATTTTTCCAGTTTATTACAATCAGATTTTTGGCAATGATGGTCCCTATTTCTTTAATGAGGTTGCAGCCTGGGCTATGATATTTATCTGAATAACTAAGAATAGCTTCTGTGGCTGTGAGGCTAAATTCCTCCCCTAAAACATTCTGTGAGAAGACTATCACCTTATCCCAAAATTGTTTTACTATAGGGCATGTCCACCACATGTGTATTTCACTTCCTCCTTCTACACCGCACCTTCAACATGTCTTTCCCTGATGGTAGATTTTGTATAGCGTTTCTGGTGTTAAGTACCACCTGGTAATTGTTTTGAATTGGGTCAATTGTAGTCCGGAGTCCTAGACCTTCCAGTTATTTAACCATATAGTTGGCCAATTTATTTTATGAGCTTGATTCAGATCTGCTTCCCATTTTGCACAGTATAAAGGGAGGGGGGCATGGTATATTGTAGATCTTATAAATTCGTAGAGTTTTGATAATGCTTTAGGAGTTATTCTATTTAGAAAAAAAAGTTTTTCAAAAATGTTTAAACTATCTCTTAACAGTACATCTTTAGAGTGTAATTTATGCAGGTAGCTTTGTGCTTGTATCATAGCCCATGTCCTTTTACCCTTTGCATGAGTGATTAGACCGGGAATCCCTAATGTATGGTCACCTTTAAGATTTATAATACGTAGGTCACTATTTAACTGGTTTTTAATAAACCAGCCAATATGTTTACCAGGAGGGAATCCAGGGTTGTCAGCCAGCGAGGTCAAAGGGGAGGTGCCAGTCAATCTATGCCATTTCATGATAATCCAATGAAATGTTTTTAAGGTTGGTTTAACTAGGGGGTGTGAGCACATAATATATTGTTTATAAATATTGCAAGGAATCCATGTAAAGATCGAATGAAGACTACACTCCTCCTTCTCTCTCAGGGGCCATATTTTCCCTGCGTGTTCTTTAAAAGTTTCAGCTTTCCAGTCCAGGACTCTGGTTAAATGCACGCTCATATAGTAATTATTCACATCTGGTGCAGCCAATCCACCCATCTCCTTCCCTCTTGTTAAAAGTTTGTAATTTATTCTACGTTTGGATCTGCTCCATATAAAATTCTGAAAAATCCTATGCCAGTTTTGTGACCATGTGCTGGGGAGGGCCACCGGTAGACATCGTATTAGAAAGATAAGTCTCGGGAGAATGAGCATTTTAATTATATTAACTCTGCCCAATACATTGAAGCAAGGACGATCCCACATCTTAAGCTTTTTCTTACATTCTTTCATGATCTGTGGAAAGTTTACATTAAAGAGATTATCAGGATTACTGGAGAGATTTATACCCAAATATCTAATTTCTTGATTGGTCCATTTAAAGTCATTATGCTTTTGGATATTTGATTTTACTTGTGTGGAGCAACCTATATTTAAAATGGTAGTTTTGTTCTTGTTTGAAAATGTTTTAGAACATAATTTTAGCAAGTTATGGCTTGCTGCAGATTTAAACCTACCTGTGTTAATTCTGTCTGGAAATGTAGTAGCCCAGCCTTCTGAATGCTACTTATTTATAGCAGATTCAGAACAGTGAGATTTTATGTAACAAGGAATCAATCCCCGTTTGACATCTTCTTCCCCAGATGAAACACACTCTGCTTGATTCTTTACACAATGTTCTGTTAAAGGAAAAAGTTCAGACTGTAACATGTCAAAAGCAAGATCTTTGTGGTCTGGGCTATGATGGAACAATGACCTCATGGTTTTGTTCCACTGAAAGGGTGCAGCATAAGAACTTCACTGTTGGACATCTGCTTGCTGAAACAATATGCAAAATGTAACTTCAAGATGTTAATGAATTCTGAACTCTCTTAGGAAAACAGACTGCTCACAAAGTTGAGAGTTTTTTGCTTTCTTGATTGCCTTGACCCCTTGTGTGAGTGTTATGATTGAAGGAATAGAGGGGAGTACAGAACACATGCATGCACTGCTTTAAATTTCACTATTAAAATACTGCAGCGTTGCCATCACTCTTCAGACAAGACCTTTCTTGGATTTTGTCATAGGCTTCAGATAGAATTTTAAACAAGCATAATTAAGTTTCTCCTTTTAGTGTTAAATTCCCTTTCAGAACATGTTTTAATAGATTAACATCCTGTCAGCATTTTTGCCATTTTCCAGATACACGTTCTTCTGAGAAGTCCATTTCCAGCATCTGTTTCCCTTCTTATGGAGCCCAATATGTGCTGTCCTCTACATTATTGTGTCAGGATGATGCAGTAGACAAAGCATTTAAACTCTAGATTGTTAGGTTAGAGTTGATACATCCACATGGCCCACTTCGTGTACCGTGCTTAATGTACTAAAATATACTAAAAGAACACCTGCCGCTTCCTTCACTAAAGTAAAGATCCACACTGCATTGTGTTTAAAGAGAAACTGTAACCAAGAATTGAACTTCATCCCAATCAGTAGCTTATACCCCCTATCCCATGATAAATCTTTTCCTTTTCACAAACGGATCATCAGTGGGCTCTGTATGGCTGATATTGTGGTAAAACCCCTCCCACAGTGTGATGTCAGGACCATGGTTCTGACATCACACTTTGGGACCCTTGTCACATTGTGGGAAATAACAGCTGTTTCCAACTGCCAAAAAAGCAAGAGGCATCTCTTTCCACTGACATCACCTGACAGCAGTAAAAATGTCACCATGTAATAAATGTCAGAATGTAAATGAGGAAGAAGAAAGATTTTACAATGGGCAAACACTGACTAAATCATTTCTACATACTTATTGTAAAAATGAAACACTTTTTTGATTATATTATTTCCACTGCAGTTCCTCCTTAAGGATCAATTGTTCATGGAATTGACTGGTAAATCAATGCTGCTTTGTGAGGTGACCTTTTCTTTCTTTCTTTTGATTTTCTTTCTTTTCTTTTTCTACTTTTTCCTTTTTCATTTTCTCTTTTCTCATCCCTTTCTTTCCTTTGCTCTGGCTTTCCTTTTCCTTTGCTCTTGCTTTCCTTTTCCTTTGCTCTTGCTTTCCTTTTCCTTTGCTCTTGCTTTCCTTTTCCTGTGCCCTGGCTTTCCTTTTCCTGTGCCCTGGATTTTCCTCTGCCTTTGCTCTGGCTTTCCTCTGCCTTTGCTCTGGCTTTCCTCTGCCTTTGCTCTGGCTTTCCTCTGCCTTTGCTCTGGCTTTCCTCTGCCTTTGCTCTGGCTTTCCTCTGCCTTTGCTCTGCCTTTTCTCTGCCTTTGCTCTGGCTTTCCTCTGCCTTTGCTCTGGCTTTCCTCTGCCTTTGCTCTGGCTTTCCTCTGCCTTTGCTCTGGCTTTCCTCTGCCTTTGCTCTGGCTTTCCTCTGCCTTTGCTCTGGCCTTCCTCTGCCTTTGCTCTGGCCTTCCTCTGCCTTTGCTCTGGCCTTCCTCTGCCTTTGCTCTGGCCTTCCTCTGCCTTTGCTCTGGCCTTCCTCTGCCTTTGCTCTGGCCTTCCTCTGCCTTTGCTCTGGCCTTCCTCTGCCTTTGCTCTGGCCTTCCTCTGCCTTTGCTCTGGCCTTCCTCTGCCTTTGCTCTGGCCTTCCTCTGCCTTTGCTCTGGCCTTCCTCTGCCTTTGCTCTGGCCTTCCTCTGCCTTTGCTCTGGCCTTCCTCTGCCTTTGCTCTGGCCTTCCTCTGCCTTTGCTCTGGCCTTCCTCTGCCTTTGCTCTGGCCTTCCTCTGCCTTTGCTCTGGCCTTCCTCTGCCTTTGCTCTGGCCTTCCTCTGCCTTTGCTCTGGCCTTCCTCTGCCTTTGCTCTGGCTTTCCTCCGCCTTTGCTCTGGCCTTCCTCCGCCTTTGCTCTGGCCTTTCTCTGCCTTTGCTCTGGCCTTCCTCTGCCTTTGCTCTGGCTTTCCTCCGCCTTTGCTCTGGCTTTCCTCCGCCTTTGCTCTGGCTTTCCTCCGCCTTTGCTCTGGCTTTCCTCCGCCTTTGCTCTGGCTTTCCTCCGCCTTTGCTCTGGCTTTCCTCCGCCTTTGCTCTGGCTTTCCTCCGCCTTTGCTCTGGCTTTCTTCCGCCTTTGCTCTGGCTTTCCTCCGCCTTTGCTCTGGCTTTCCTCCGCCTTTGCTCTGGCTTTCCTCCGCCTTTGCTCTGGCTTTCCTCCGCCTTTGCTCTGGCTTTCCTCCGCCTTTCCTCTGGCTTTCCTCCGCCTTTCCTCTGGCTTTCCTCCGCCTTTCCTCTGGCTTTCCTCCGCCTTTGCTCTGGCTTTCCTCTGCCTTTGCTCTGGCTTTCCTCTGCCTTTGCTCTGGCTTTCCTCTGCCTTTGCTCTGGCTTTCCTCTGCCTTTGCTCTGGCTTTCCTCTGCCTTTGCTCTGGCTTTCTTTGGCCACTTATTTCCTCTGCCTTTGCTCTGATTTTTCCTCTGCTCTGGGTTTCCTCTGCCTTTGCTTTCATCTGGCTTTGCCCTAGCTTTCCTCTGCCTTGCGCTTGCTTTCTTTTACCTTTACCCTTTCTTTCACCTGCCTTTGCTCTTGCTTTCCTCTGCCTTTGCCCTTGCTTGCCTCTCCCTTTGCCCTTGCCTCCTTTTTTTTTGTTTTTCACCATTACCACCACCATTCCCTTTTCTCAGGGATTGCTGGATTGCTCTTATAACCTTAGTGGAGTAATCACCCCTCTAAAAATCTACTGAAAATCTACATTGGAAGGCTTTTATAGTACAGTTAATGCGTCAGGTTCCTAATTGATTACTAAGCAAAAACTGATCATCCATTCCATCCCAAGAAATTGACACATTTGTTATAATGGTGATGGCACATTGTCCTCTTTTCAGCCAGCATTTTTGCTGCTAAGGATGATTTGTCAAGCTGAATGTCTGCAGAGCATAAACCTCTCTGTCATAGCCTTTTAATTGGTGCTTTTTTCAGCTGTGTTTGACAGCAGTATAGAAAAGTATGACAGCTATTGTCAGGAGTTGATCTTCCTCTGTACCAAACTGCTGTTGACATGAAATGATCATCATTTAATCTGGCCATATGTGATTGTTTATTTCCAGCATTTACACAGAGCTTTACAAAATACGTTGAAAAGTTAACATGACTGTCTCAATGGGACTCTGATTTTAATGCCCTGCAACATTTGGGTGATGCCAGTAAAATTACTTATATTTTGGGGCACGAGAGGAAATTTTAAGCACTGAAGAAGTCCATGCAGTTAATATCCTTGCTAGCGATCAAATCCGTGGAGGATGCCATCAATGTCAGCGTGGCACACATCACCGAGCACTTAGACAGCCCGGCCTCCTATGCCAGGATCCTGTTCCTAGACTTTAGCTCAGCGTTCAATACGATCTGCCCTGAC
This sequence comes from Hyperolius riggenbachi, assembly GCF_040937935.1. Classification (NCBI taxonomy): domain Eukaryota; kingdom Metazoa; phylum Chordata; class Amphibia; order Anura; family Hyperoliidae; genus Hyperolius; species Hyperolius riggenbachi. The sequence continues at coordinate 155,440,244 of NC_090648.1, read as the reverse complement.
ATCCTGATCACCAACCTGACCCAGCTCGGAGTTGATCCCACTCTCCGAGCATGGATCAAGGACTTCCTGACTAACAGAACGCAACAGGTGAAGCTTGGCAAACACTACTCCAGCGTTCGAACCACCAACACCGGGGCTCCACAAGGCTGCGTTCTGTCACCTCTACTATTCTCCCTCTATACCAACAATTGTATCTCATCCGCTGACTCCGTGAAGGTCATCAAATTTGCAGACGACACCACTATTATTGGCCTAATTGGTAGCAACGGGGAGCATGAATACCGGAGCGAGGTCGAGAGAATATGTAACTGGTGCAGGAAGAACAATCTAGTTCTCAACACAGCAAAGACTGTTGAACTAGTTGTAGACTTCAGGAGGAACCCTCCCCCCCTCCTACCTGTCCTCATTGGAGGAACAGAAGTCTCCACGGTGTCATCGGTTCGGTTCCTCGGCACGACTCTCACCAATAACCTGAAATGGGGGCAAAACACCACAAAAATTCAAAAGAAATCCCAGCAGAGGTTGTTCTTCCTGCGCCAACTGAAGAGATTTGGCATGCCCAGGGAACTACTGACCAGCTTCTATACTGCCACCATAGAATCCATCCTCTGCTCCTCAGTCATTGTTTGGTACGCGGGCGCTACGGCCAGTGATAAGCATAAACTGCAGAGGGTCATAGCTGATGCAGAGAGAATCATCGGGTCTCCTCTTCCACCTCTTGACCTCCTCCACTCCGCCAGGTTGAGGAAGAGGGCCACCATGATCTGCCGTGACCCCTCTCACCCTGGCAGCCACTACTTCAAGCTCCTCCCGTTGGGCCGTCGCTACAGGACTATACCAGCCAAAACCACCAGGCGGAAGAACACTTTCTTCCCTCAAGCCGTTCGGTCACTGAACTCTGACCCTTCCCGGTCTGGCCTGCTGTTCTAAATGTCGGGAGGTCAGCTGGTCCCCGGTCTCAATCCGGAAATGGGGGCCTTTTACTAGCTTTTTACCGGCATCACTATTTGCCTATCTGACTACTGTATTTCAAATTGCATGTGTTTGTATGTCTCTACTCTGTCTATGCCATGTGTACCACAAATAATTCCGATTATAGCTCCTGCTGTACTTGGCGAAATAAAACTGATTCTGATTCTGATTCTGATTCTGAAATACAGAACCCCAGAGCAGCAAGGCATGCTAACAACATAGCCCCCATGTAGTCTTGGCTGCGGAATACTGATATGTCAGCAGCACTGTGAAGTAATGGTTAGCCCTCACGCCTTGCAGCACTGGGTCCCTTTTTCGAATCCCAGCCAGGGCTCTATCTTCAGAGTTTGTATGTTCTCTCCGTGTCTAGGTGGGTTTCCTCAGGGCACTCTGGTTTCCTCCCAAACATGCAGCTAAGTTAATTGGCTTCCCCTAAAAAATGGCCCTAGACTACGATACATACATTAAAAATACATAGACGTTATGACTATGATAGGGATTAGATTGTAAGCCCCTCTGAGGGATAAGACAATATACTCCGTGCAGTACTGCGGAAGGTGCCGACGCTATATACCGTAAATACCAAATAATAATTAATAATTATGTCCATGGGCACATTGAAGTCTTTTCCAAAGGACAGCAAACAATTGACAGCACCCCTAGGCTGCAAATGAAATGAAACCAACAGAGGTGAGCAGATCCCCCGGGACTAAAATACACACCTTGAATATAAATCATATGCAAATTATGCACTAATCCCTAATTTAAGAATTTGAATGCAAACAGAAGCACATGGGTGCAGCTAGCCAAAAGTATTTGTACAGTAGGAGACATTCGCAGCGCTTCCAGAGGCTGCACCTGAATTAACTACCTGCATAGGTGTGCAGAGCTCGAAAAATGGGCAAATTACACAACTTGCATTCAAAATAGGTTCGGTAAATGAGTGTGTTAGCTGCAGAATAAAATGTGCACAAATGATTCCCTACTAGACTCTTCCACGGCGATGACGTACCCTCACGGAAGAGGCCTAACCGTAAACACCTAATTCTTACCTGGGGCTGCTAGTCATAAATGGTATACACATCTTTTTCTTTTCCAAAGGACAGCAAACAATTGCCAGCACTCCTAGGCTGCAAATGAAATGAAACCAACAGAGGTGTGCAGATCCCCCCAGGGGCTAAAATACACACCTTGAATGCAAATTATATGTGCACATATTATTTTATGCTGAAGCGAACACCCTCCTTTGCTGTACCTGTTTTAAATGCAAGTTGTGTAGTTTGCCCGTTTTTCGAGCTTTGCACATATACATAAAAGTACATTGCCCAAGCATTTTTAAAGCACTTTTGAAAGTCGCCAGCGCAAAAAAACAAAATTGATAAGAACTCAGTGTGAACAAGTCCTTAAAGGGAACCAGAGACGAAGCACCCTCATGTATTTTACCATATATATCAATGGGAACATTAGAGAAAACACCTACCCTGCTCTCTGTTTCATTATTTACTGTTCAGATTGCTTCTTTCAGCCCTGATAAAATCCCTGACTGAGCATTCAGTCTGGCTTTGTTCAGGAATCTTTATAGCCGAGTCTGTCTTCTGTGCTGTCTTTTCAGGCCTAAGCCTGCCCCCTTGTGGCTCTGCTCAGGAATCATCATAGCTGAGTCATTATAGCAAAGCCAGACTGAATGCTCAGTCGGGGATTTTATCAGGGCTGATCAGATTGCTTCTTAACAGTAAATAATGAAACAGAGAGCAGGGTAGGTGTTTTCTCTAATGTTCCCACTGATATATATGGTAAAATACATGAGGGTGCTTCCTCTCTGGTTCACTGTAAGCTTTGTTGCACTGGGGTCTTGGACTGAGTTACTATGAGTGACCTTATAATTGTTATTGATTAATTAAAGCGGAATATAACCCTGCATTTCAACTTTGCTCTAAAACATTATTTACAGCATATTATATGCAAAAAGCATTTTTTTTTACTAGTCCAGCATTGGAAGGGTTAAACACAGAGGTTTAAAGTTCCGTGGAGAGATATGCAGACGTTCAGATTGTTACATTCTATTTAGTTATATGTATCTATTGAGAAATGTTACACACTCTTTGGCTGTCCTCCAACTCCTTCTCAGTCAGAGAGATGAGTCACATTCAACACTTAGATACATTTATGTAAACAAAATGTATCTATGTCAGCTTCGGATGCGTCTGCAGAAATCTCCAGGAACTTTAAAGCCCTTTGTAACCCTTCCAATGCTCGTCTAGTAAAAAAAAAAATGCTGGTTGCATATAATATACTGTAAATAATGTTTTAGAGCAAAGTTGAAATGCAGGGTTATATTCCGCTTTAAGCACCAACATATCCACATAGAGCTTGTATGTTCTTCCCTTCTCTAAGCTGATGTCTATCCTTGCTGGTAAAGAGTCATGTGTGATATTTAGAAGTGCAAAGCTTTGCATCTGTTTTCTTACACAGGAAACTTCATTTTAAGAACTCTCTCCTCCAAATGGAACAGTTCACTTAAAACCATTTTATTAAAGTCGCAGTTTCAGTTTGGCTGTGTGATTTGATGCTTCAGTAGCATAAGGAACTCTTTGGGCTGGAATTTCTAAACAAAGTGTTCTACTTCTGTGTGTGTTGGGAAATGAAGACAAGCCATGTGATTGCTATTGTGTTGCTCAGACTGAATCCTCCCTGCTCTTCCCAAGCAGCATGATAGTTTCAGTACAAGTAATGTTGTGCTTGTTAAACTGTGTTATCACCACATTTCTTGGTTCAATCTGAAATGTGTAAATAAAGTCAGCAGGATGTCGATGGCACTGCCAGATGATGTCTCCATGCTGCAGCACGAGTGGGCTTGTCCTGGCTGCTCAGACTCTGTCAGTGGAAGGAATAACAAGGGGCAAATATAGGCATATTATCTGCCAGCTCTGCTGCTCTCTGCTGCTGCTGTAGAGAATAAAAATAAAAAATAAATAAAACGCATACATATGCAAAAAGCTAATATTGTGCTCTCCTTGTCACATTATGTTTGGTTTGATTATGTAAGTGAAAAGTCCTAAATCTCCACTACAGAAATCTATGTATTGGGAAACCACATATCTATCTGCAAATGTTAAAGTAAAACTCCAGACTAGAGTTTAAAGTGGCCCTAAACTCTTGCACAGGACTGAAAGAAAACGTAGAGAAATGCACCCTGTTTTTATTTAGATAGTTTAGCCTGTCTAATTCCCCCTCATCTGTGTCTAATCACAAGTTGTAATTTGATTTCAGATGAGTCAGCTCGCTGCCACTGCAGAGCAGCTAATTGATAAAAACAGGATTTTAAAGTGACACTGAAGCGAAACACAGCTTATGATATAATGAACTGTATGTGTAGTACAGATAATTAATGGAACATTATTAGCAAAGAAAAGAGTCTCAGGTTTTCATTTTCAATTTTACAACCTTTTTTTTTATAACATTGCATCATTCTCTAATAATTGCAGTTTACAAACTATACTCTAAACTATGAAACAGATTAGAGATAATGACACCTTGAACTTTCGTGCAGTTGAACTTTAAACAAACAAGAAACAGTGAGAGGGCAGGTGCACACCTACAACGCTTTTGGGCGCTTTTTAAAATGCCAGCGCTTTCAAAAGCACTTGGCTAATGTTTCTTGGATGGATCACACCAGAGCCATGTGATTTTTTTTCAAAAATGCAAACGCAGGTCCTGCAGATTAATTTCTGAGGCAATTCAGCCTCAATGTTAAGCCTCAATGTTTTTTTTTTTTTTTTTTTTTTTTTTTACAAAAGCTGTATACATCCAGCTCTACTGTATAAAAAAATAAAAAATTGCTAAAAAAAAATCACTCCAAAAATCTCTAGGCATACCTAGAAAATCTCTTTGAAAAATCTCTTCTAAAAACGCTTTGGGCTTGATTCACTAAGCTGCGCTGCTACAGCAGCACAGCTTAATGACTACAGGGATTGTTATAATTCCTTGCGCACACTATGCAGCCATAGCATGCGCAGTCCAATTACACTGGGCTCAGTTAGTTTAAAGAGTGCTTCGTTACATTTAACGACCGCTCCACTGAACCCACTCAGAGCACAGCGGGTCCAGTAGTTCCAAAGACAGATATTGCTGCACTTTGATTGGCCCAGTGGCCTGATTGTCAAGTAGTGATGGGCGAACACCTGGATGTTCGGGTTCGGGAAAGTTCGCCGAACATGGCCGAGATGTTCGGCATGTTCGGGCCGAACCCCGAACTTCCCGAACATCCCTATTTTGGGGGCCCTATGGGGTCGCAGGCATAAGGGGGGAGCATGCCCCGATCGCGGGGGGGGTCGGAAATTCCCCCCACCCCCTCCGCTAGCGCTCCCCCCTCTGCCCGCTTCCCCATTCAAAAGTTTCAAGAAGTACCTGTATAGCGGATGGCCTGGCAGTGGGCGGCACTGTGGAGTGAGGAGGAGGAGGAGTCCGGAGAGTGACGAGTTGAGGGAGGCCGGGCAGCGGGCGTGAGGTCAGCGAAAGGGCGGAACTTCCGCCCTTTCTCTGACCTCACGCCCGCTGCCCGGCCTCCCTCAACTCGTCACTCTCCGGACTCCTCCTCCTCCTCACTCCACAGTGCCGCCCACTGCCAGGCCATCCGCTATACAGGTACTTCTTGAAACTTTTGAATGGGGAAGCGGGCAGAGGGGGGAGCGCTAGCGGAGGGGGTGGGGGGAATTTCCGACCCCCCCCGCGATCGGGGCATGCTCCCCCCTTATGCCTGCGACCCCATAGGGGGGCCGTATTGCGGCCTGTTCGGCCGAACAGGGCCCTGTTCGCCCGAACAGGGGCCCTGTTCGGCCCTGTTCGGGGGCATACAGAAGTTCGGGGCGAACCCGAACTTAAAAGGCCGAACACCATGAGGTGTTCGGCCGAACTCGAACATCACCCGAACAGGGTGATGTTCTGCAGAACCCGAACAGTGGCGAACACTGTTCGCCCAACACTATTGTCAAGTGATAGTCATAGGCATAGTAACCTATTATTCCCCAAAGGCTTGTTTCTGGCGGTGCGATGCAGCTGACACACCGCCAATATGCAGTGCGAAGCTGGCCTTAAGGATAGTATGTTATTGCTTAGCTTTTGCAGCAGAGATGAAGTTTTTAGTTCAGGTCCACTTTAATCTAAATCTGTGGAGAAAAGATTGCACTCCCCTCCCCTGTGCTTATGTCTCTAGTGTGCGCTCCTCCTGTTGTGTATATGAGGTCCTTATTCTTGCTGTGTCCCCACTGTAGATTTTTAGGCTGCCACTTCCAAGGGGGCTGCTGTGTCCCACATTTTATGGATACCTGCACTATGGGATGGTAATGGGTGCCACCTTGACTGATAAGACAGTAATAGGGATCGGGCCCTCCAGGCTTCAGATAAATACATCAATGTTTAACCAACCATATGATGGGCAGAAATGTTTCCACCGATATAATATTTAATCATGTATTCATAAAGGGGTGTAACTAGAGGGGAGCCGCCCTTTGGTTGCTGGGGGGACCAGAGCTGTAAGGGCCCCATCTCCTAACCTTCCCTTCCTCCTATACAGAGGACTATACTTTACATCCGTTTGTTTTGTGGCTACACTTGATATGGGGGGGAAGCTCACAATGGCCACACTTGTTTTATGATTTTTGGGAGATGGGCCCCAAGGCTGTGATGGGCATCAAAGTTTTGCTGGGAGGCCCCATGAATTGTAGTTATGCCACTGCTTAGATTAACTAATGTTCATTTTGGGGCTGTGCAGTGTCCCCTTCGTCAAGGACATGGGAAATATACTTACACTTAAATTAACAGTATGACACAGAATATACAATCCGTGGTAATCAAGTTTGTCCCCTGATGTCAGCGTGACGGTGATGAGTATGTGGTTTCCTTTCTAGGAGACACTCGGCTGATAGACCTGATGACTCTGACAGCCATACAAAGAGGGCTTGGCTTGAGCAGTCATTTTCCTGTCCTTCTTCCCACTTCCCCCACAGCAGCTAGAACTAGAAGCTACCATCTTGCATAATAATACAATATACTGTCCATCCTGTAAGAGCAACACTGCTATATTACTCTAATGCACAGCTTTCTGTCCATATAGAGTACTTTGCACATAGACTCTTCCCTCTGCAATGAACCATTCTTACCTCCTGCAGTCAGAAATAAAACACTCTCAGCAGGCTTGACAGCTCTCTGTGACTCAGTGCAGCACACTGACAAGCCTCACAATACAAAATACAAATATCACTATTAACCCTTGGAGGCATTCTTTCTGGGAAAAAAGTGTTTGTTTTGACTTTGTTACACTGCTTACCACACTACAATGCACCACCTATAGCGATGCTCTTAGTGCAGCGGGAGCATTGCAGTATAACGAACGGGTGGCAGTATGGTAAAGCACCGCATGCAGTGCATTAATAGTAAGGGTGAAGCATACTTTTCATTGACCGTATGCTTCACTGTACCCAAAGCAATGTGAGCGTAATGTACAGCTGTCCCGATCCATTGTGTTCCTGCTTTCACAGAGAACGCAATGCCTACTGTGAATGTGGCTTTAAAGAACTTATAATAGCATGGCTAATCTATTGCAGTATTGCTTTAATGCATACCTAGTTTGTTCCTTTAAAAATATAAGGACAAATCAAATCGTAATTGCAGTCATTTTGAACACCCCATGAAGTCTGCCTACCATTGCTGTCTCTTTAGCACAAATAACAGATAGTACATACAGTCTGTTTACAGCTAAGAATCATTCTGATTGAATTGTAGGGAAATGGATAATCTGATGGACCAATCAATCCTAAATGATAGCATTATCATTCATTTCTGTAAAGAACTGGTCGATTGGCATGGCAACCTTTTTTTTTTTTTTTTTTTTTTTTTTTACATACATGCAATCATAGCTGGTTTTGGTATTGTAAATAAGTTGTTTGGATCTTTTTATGCTGTGGATTGAATAAAATCTTTGTATTTTCATTAGATTATTCAGATCGAATGAAATCGTTTGCAAAAAATGGCACTGTTAATAGGCACCTTAACCCTCTAGCAGCCAATCTATTTAGAGGTTTGCAAGTGCTCCAGGCCAATTTATTTTAGCACTTTTTATTTCTTCTTTGTTACATTTCCTAGCTTCTAATTAGTACTGCTGCAATGTGTATAAATGGCCACTTGTCACTAGGGGACAGTGGGAGACAGTAAAAGAGGACTTCTGCTTTCAGTTTCTACATTTTCTGTTTGGAGAGAGAAATCAAAGCTAGTCAAGAATTTACAGCACAAGGAGTTCTGCAGTCTGAAGACAAAAGCAGTGCATTGTCTTAAAGTGAGATAACTCATTTGTGGCTGTTAACAGATTAAGAACTTATAGCAGATTTCCAGTCTTGTTCAGATTCAGCTGCTGGTAGGCTTACTAGAATGGATTCCCTGCTGTCTGCCTCATCGTCTAAATTATATAAAGGTGACCCATGTAGTTATACAATCTTATAAAAGTTCCAGAACTTTTCCCCACTATACCTTGCAGAACTGGTCGTAAGGTGCTTCTGGTACAGATGTAGCCATTTTTTTCCCCTACCTTATACGTTTTTCTTTTCTCTTTCTTCACAAGGAGTCTGAGAGAAAAAGCATCAGGGACAGGATTCAAATGGTACAAGACATCGTGATCACTGTGCAGAATGTTTTGGAAGAGATTGCGTGTTTTGGAGAGCGCATCAAGAAGTAAGTTTATTACCAGTCTTAAAAATGTATAAAAAAAATGCTTGCAGCAGAATACTGCATCCTTAAAGGGGAACTTCAGCCTAAACTAACATACTATCAGCAAGTTACATTAGTTATGTTAATTAGAATATATAGGTAATATAATCTCTTACCCACTCTGTTTTAAAAGAACAGGCAAATGTTTGTGATTCATGGGGGCTGCCATCTTTGTCATAGGGGCAGCCATCTTTTTGGTTGAAAGGAGATGACAAGGAGCAGGAGACTCAGTTCCAACTGTCCTGTGTCCTGATTACCCCTCCCAGCTGCACACGCTAGGCTTTAAATGTCAAATTCAAAATGTAAAAAAAAAAAAAAAATTGCACCAAAACAGCAGAACGAGAACAACATCAGAAATCCCATCATGCTTTGCACAGCATCAGGGGAAAAAAGCCTGGGCAGTTTTCTTCTGTGCAGCTAAAAGTGAGGCTTGTATAAGAGAAACAAAGTTCTGATACTGTGAAACTGTTAAAGAAACACCAAGCCTTTTCAGTGCTGCTAAGTCGATTTTTAGTCCGGAGGTTCACTTTAAGTAATAATAATAATAATAATAATCCGAACATTTGTATAGCGCTTTTCTCCTGTCGGACTCAAAGCGCTCAAGAGCTGCAGCCGCTGGGACGCGCTCAAGAGGCCACCCTGCAGTGTTAGGGAGTCTTGCCTTGAACTCCTTACTGAATTTTGAGTACTTGACCTAGCCAGGATTCGAACCCTGGTCTCCCATGGTTGTGTGTCTGAGGTTAAATGTGGTTTGACTTTTAATAACCAAGTCCCATGCAGTGACATACAAATGTGAACTTCCAAAGTGATAGGGATCCTGTTGGGTCTACATCCACTTCAGGAGAACTGCCATCCCCGGGAAAGGAGGGGGCATTTTCCAGGGCCGAGGCAGAGGCAAGAGAAGCTCCAGCCTCAGGGCGCAGTGTAGGAGCTCATTCAGCTATTATTCCCCTATTGTGTGTGAAGCAGAGAGAAATAAGAAAAGGGGATACATGGCAGTGGCTGCAAGCCAGATAACTAAAGATTAAGGTGTTGGGGGCCCTGGGGCGCCTCTAACTCTAATAGCAATCCGTATGTGACAGTTGGAGTGGGAGGGGTGGAGGGGCGCACTTTGGTGTCTCAGCCTTGGGTGCTGGAGGACCTTGTCCCAGCTCTGGCGTTTTCAGAAGGGCTGTGGAGTCGGAGTCCAGGAGTTGGAACAGTTTTTGGGTTTCATAAACTGAAGAGTTGGAGTCAGAGATTTTTGTATCCACTCCATAGCCATGCAAGGGCTATGGAGTCATTCGAGGAGATGGAGCAATTTTGGGTACCTGGAGTCTGAGTCGGTGCTTTCATAAACTGAGTAGTTGGATGATTTTTGTACAAACTCCACAGCCCTGGTTATCAGGGGATCAGATATGGTACTTCTGGATTGGGGCATGAGGAATTGTGGGAAGGAACTTGGCTAGTCTGTCACTCAAACTTCCTCTCATTGTTTCCTCCTGGCACTGAGATCACAGCAATGTGGCTGGGAGGACTATGCTATGTGAATGGATGGTAGGGTCATGTGATTCCTGTGGGTTTGAGGATGGGCCTCTGTGGACCTGTATAGACAGGGTTTTGTGGGTTGGGTCGTACATTATGTCTGGTGAATGTGTGCAGTCAGCAAGAAGACAATTCCTGTAATTAGAACTACTCTAAGTGGCCACAGCTGTCATAGTTCCCTTGTAACATCTCTATCCCCAATTCCTCAAGAGGGCAAATCGTTTTCATTAATTGTGTTATCTAGAACCATTCTTAAAGATGCTGAAGACTTCCCTTGCAGCTTAGCTTTCTTTTCCTTTGTTTTTGGTGCTCTTATTCATCTTTGGCATTTTCATGTAAGTGATTCTAAAGTCATTCAAGGAAAAAATACTTTGCAACCTTTTTAAACTCCCAAGGAGCCTGGCTAAACTCCCCCCTGATTACACGGTACGTCTCCTGGTCAGCATGCATCTCTGGCAGGCAGTTTATTTTGAGTAAAGTGTTGTGCCGTGGGGCTGCAAATGAGAGAGCCACTGCGAAGCAGCCAGTACGATACAGAACACTTAAATGATTGTGGGAGGTGGACCAGCAACTAGAAACCACATGAGCTCTGGGGCACCTGCTGTCAGTGTGTGCTCAGTGATGTCCGTAGGTGTGAGAGTGTTCTCACTGAATTGAGATGTGCTCACACAGACCATCTTGCTCTCAGCGTTCTTTTTCATTTGTATAGCATGTTCAGAATATAGCCCTGTATGTCTCAACCTTTATCTGGCTTCCACATTCTATTTTTCGTGAATGTAGGAGTTAGCTTCACAGTGAAAGCAAGCGCTCCCAAACCTTGGTAGTGCTCCCATCGAATACAGACAATTCCAGCTCTACAATGAGCTGCTTAACATCACTTCATAGAAGTGGGCTTTTCATCACGCACAGCACAAAACCACCATCAGATCTGTCAATGAGAGAGATCACTGGAGTCCTGGCTGCAGAATGCCTCGAGTACAGGCAGATCTCTCATCTGCTTTGTGGGACCAACCACTTCTAAGATGTCCCTGATCCCATTGTTTTGTAGAATTTTAGTTTTTGTGCATTTGAGATTTGCCTTTCTTACAAGCACCTTTTGTTGTTACATTGCAGAATAGTACAGCGTGTCTTTTTCTTGTATGCTGGATTAGTATAAACAGCACATAATAATTATAAAAGGTACGCATGGAACCTGGATAACATCTGCCTTTTTACGTTGTCGGATAGATTAGGTGATGATCTTATGTCTATAGGCACTTCTGAAAGAGCACTTTAAAATGGGATTAAACTCTGATATAAGATTCAATAGAAATGTGTTTTCCTACTACTTTATTACCCATACAGTTATCATATTTGCTTTTGTACACAAGTACTATCGTCCATTTACAAATTACAAGTTCCCAAAGTACAGTTTACCTGCTCCGAAAGCTGCCATTGTAATTTATTGCATAGTTGCTGTATGTATGTATGTATGTATGTGTGTGTGTGTTATAATGTATCCAGTGAGACACTCTCCAGCAATGTTCACTAATAGTGGCTGTTGAAGAAACAAACCAGATATTGGCCTCAATTCACTAAGATCATGCTGGAGATAATAAGGCAAGAGAAAACTTACCACCACACATCGATCTTGCCTTATTAAGGTGTAGTGATAAATTGTCACAGTGAGAGAGTTATCTTATCACTTCAGTCCTTACGTTACCTCCTCTGTAGTTATTTTCACATGCAGTTAATTAACCACTTAAAGAGACTCTGAAGCGAGAATAAATCTCGCTTCAGAGCTCATAGTTAGCAGGGGCATGTGTGCCCCTGCTAAAACGCCGCTCTCCCGCGGCTAAACGGGGGTCCCTTCACCCCCAAACCCCCCCTGCAAAATCAACGACCAACTTGGTCGTAAATTTTGCTCTTCCTGGAGGCAGGGCTAACGGCTGCAGCCCTGCCTCTCAGCGCGTCCATCAGACGCGCATTGCCGCCTCTCCCCCGCCCCTCTCAGTGAAGGAAGACTGAGAGGGGCGGGGGAGAGGCGGAGGTACGCGTCGGATAGACGCGTGGGAGGCAGGGCTGCGGCGGTTAGCCCTGCCCCAATGCGGAAGTGCTCCCCCGCTGCACGGAGGGGATTTGGGGGATCAGGGACCCCCGTTAAGCCGCGGGATAGTGGCGTTTTAGCAGGGGCACACATTCCCCTGCTATCTATGATGTCTGAAGCAAGATTTATTCTCGCTTCAGACTCTCTTTAAGCCCACAGGGTTGTTTATTTTTTGCATCTGAGCAACTTTCACCTCCCATTCATTTGCCAATAACTTTATCACTACTTATCACAATGAATTGATCTATATCTTGTTTTTTTCGGCCACCAATTAGGCTTTCTTTGAGTGATATAGTTTGCTAAGAATTAACAGGAATATTAAGAAAGAAATGGGAAAAAATCATTATTACTCAGTTTTTGGCCATTATAGTTTGAAATTAATACATGCTACCATAATTAAAACCCATGTATTTATTTGCCCATTTGTCCCGCTTATTACACCATTTAAATTATGTCCCTATGACAATGTATGGCGCCGATATTTTATTTGGAAATAATCCGCCAGGTGCAGCGGCGAAAGAGGGTCCCCCCAACCGCCCCAGCCCAGCGTAGCCGGAACAAACAGTTCTGGCCAGCGCTAAGGGCTGAATCAGAGGCGGCTGACGTCAGGACGTCGGCTGACGTCCATGACGAAACAAGGAAGGCTGCATATTGCGGCCTTCCTTGTTACTTCTGATCGCCGGAGGCGATCAGAAGAACGCATCCGGAGCGTTCATGCAGCCAACTTTCAGTTGGCTGCATGTAATAGTTTTTTTTTTATTAAAAAAAAACCCTTCCGCAGCCGCCCTGACGATCTTAATAGAACGCCAGGGTGGTTAATCAGAGCTGCATATTACAGCTCTAGGATGGAGACCACTTGATGTATGTCTACAGCTCTCCTGTGGTATGTGAACCACTGAAACCCCTGTCTGATAATCACGTCCCACTAAATAAGCCATGACTGCCTGGTTCTCTCCACAGCTCCTGTCTCTGCTGCGCTGACGTAGCTGAGACAAGTGGCGGCAGCAGTGCGCAATCAAGGATCACATAGCTTTATAGGGCATTTGGCAGTACAAAGTTGGTGGTGGTTACAGCACTATCATTCTTCTTGTCTAATACGTACCGGTAATGGTTTTGAGTGGTAGGCCAGATATTTACTCAAAATCAAGATGTTAATCTTTAATCTGATCTGCAACACATTGTGTAATGTATGCCCTACATTCACTGCCACTATTAGATTGGCAATCTCCAAGATGTTGTTTCTTTTTTTGAGTTCAATCAAAAAATGTATATAATCATGCCTAAATGGATTTTTTTCCTTTTGCAGCACATTTAATTGGAGTGTTCCATTCCTGTCACTTCTTGCCTGCTCTGTACTCCTTGTTGCCACAATTATCATGTATTTTATACCTTTGAGGTACATCATACTGCTATGGGGTAAGTGACTTGTATTGTGAATTAATTATAAATGGTTTTATCTGCAAATCAACATGAGATGTCCAGAATGACCAGCTGTTTTCATCATTATCCTGGGATCAACCAAAAGGGAAGGAAGAGTGTAGTGGTAAAAGATGACCATTGGGCAATGCCATAGACACCAAGGTAGCAGCTACTGCTATCACTTACCAAGAACCATGCTAAAATGTTAAAAATATTCGGGTGGCGGCGGTGGACCGGCCACTCAGAAATAGACTCGATGCTGTCGCTTAAGATAAAGACAATTTATTCACATACTTTATGAACAGAACCGCAACGCGTTTCACGGGTATATTCCCGCTTCCTCAGGCAATAAACAGATAGGAGTACACAGTACAGTCTCAAGGTCACGAATAGCGCCTCTCAGAGGCGCTATTCGTGACCTTGAGACTGTACTGTGTACTCCTATCTGTTTATTGCCTGAGGAAGCGGGAATATACCCGTGAAACGCGTTGCGGTTCTGTTCATGGAGTATGTGAATAAATTGTCTTTATCTTAAGCGACAGCATCGAGTCTATTTCTGAGTGGCCGGTCCACCGCCGCCACCCGAATATTTTAAACATTTTAGCATATTTTATCCTTTTGGCGCCTCTGTACATCTACTTGTCAAGATATCCACCCTTGGTGGTTGGAAGGGTGACAAACCCTCCTTTCCTTCTTCAGAGAGCGACATCTTATTCCTGAGTGGGGACAGGTCTAATCTCCCCACCTGCCTATATAGTGGTTGCCTAAACGGTAACCCATGTTTGTAAGTATAATACTTACTCTACACTAATTCTCCCTGATCCAATACATACTACACTATATTGGGCTCTCGGTTTCTCTGCTTTATCTTCCTTACCAAGAACCATGTCTTTCACCCCCAGTCACAGCTCAAACCAGTAATATTCAAATTGGGGAAATCTTAGGTCTCTGAAGCTTGCTTAAAGACCTGAAAATGTGTATATATAAAAAAAAAAAAAGTTTAACTTACCTGGGATTTCAGCCAGCCCCCTGCAGCTGTCCTGACCCGCACCAGTCCTCAACGATCATCCATTCCCCACTGCGGTGCAGTTTCTGTTTAGCCAACTTACAAGTCGACGGCCACAGCACCTTCGCGGCCCTGGCCCAGTCATATGACTGTCATGTGAGCCCACCCACATGACACATACGAGACTGCCAGGAGAGCGGACGCGGGGTGGACAGAGCTCAAGACCTGCGCAGCTGCACTAGTGGCTATACGAACTGCTCAGGAATACATTTAAAGCGGCAATCCTGATGTACATCAGATAAGGCGACCCTGCTCTGGAGACAGGCAATAAAGCACTGGAAAGTAAAGGGGGGGAGGGGGGGGGGCACGGATGGTCTCCCAGGAGGAATGCTCTTTGGAATGGGTACATAACTTTTTTTTTTTTAGGATTCACATCGTGAGTCCTTTAAAGTTTGTGTTAATTTAGAGCAATCTGTAATTTGCTATTGCTGGTATAGAGCAGTAAAGCCTCCATAGTAAGTAAGCCTACAGAGGCTCATCCAGCATTTTGTACGGCGTCTGACAGATATGCATGTAGTGTGACATGGCTGTTTTCACACTGATGGCTCTAATGAGGTTTTTAAAATGGAAGTTAAATATTCCAGGAACTGGAGTGTAAATCAGAGTGCAGCAGACGTGGGTGTTCATTTTATTTATTTTCTCTCTTTTTCATTGTCGTGCTGATGAATTAACATGTGACCGGCACAGAAGCAGAACACCGGGATTTCACACTCATTTCTAACCTGTGAATTTGCTCATACTACCTTGGCTGATGTGCTGGCATTCATTGCGTCTCAAGGAAAAATAAGCTCAAATTGATTTTTCTTCACAGGCATCAATAAATTTACAAAGAAGCTTCGGAACCCATACGCCATTGAGAATAATGAGTTTCTAGATTTCCTCTCCAGAGTTCCATCAGACGTTCAGAAGGTACATGTGTTTTCTTTTTAACTGTTATAGTGGTGCTCAGAATTGATTTTTATATTACCCCTCAATAGCGACATAAAGAGTCTGATCCTAGTATCTTTAGTAAAAACTGTATGTTGAAATGACCATTGGTTTCAGAGAGAGATAAAGCTGATTGAAAGCCCAATCCAAGAAAAGAAATGGGTTTTTTACTTTTGGGCAGTCTGAAAAGGAGGCCATATGTATTTGTGTGTTTTCTGTAATGCTCATTGGGTAGTTCTTGCTCACACTCTGTTCCTCGATCCTTCATGGCTCTAACCTCTTGAGAACCACAGGCTTACACCCCCCTAGTGACCAGGCCATTTTTTACAAATCAGCACTCTGCAGCTTTAACAATTTACTGCACAGCCATACAACTTTGCAGCCAAATTAATCTTGCCTCCTTACAGAGCTTTCTGTTGGTGGAATCTTATTGCTGCTGTGATCTGTGTTTTTTTAAAATCAATTTTATTGTATTTTTTAAAAAAATAAAATCTATTTTCTTTATAACCCCCCCCCCCCCCGAGAAGAACCCCTGTGATCACATCACATAGGCTTCGGCCTGTGAGTGGGATCAGTTTGTGCGCCACTCGAGGGGACATCTCAGTGACATAGCTGTCCCCAGTACATCGCTGCGCTAGCACGCAGCAGTGTACAAAAGAAAAATGGCCTTTTTTTTTTTTTTACAGCTTTGAACAGTGATTGCGGCTGGTAGGCTGACCACGGAGCCCCCCTCTGTTTATTTATGAAGCTTACGCTAGGGCGAGTGCGAGCTTCCGTCACTCTGCAGCCGCCGTCCTGCATTAGGCGGTCGCAGAGTGGTTAAAGTGGGATTATACTTCTCAAATTCAAATTTCAGTAACTACTCTTATTTACATAAAAGAACATTTGTGTTATGATCACTTCTGCAGCATGTACTGCTGGCTGCTCCCATTGGATGACCTCAGTATAAAGGACTGCTTCCTGCAGTGTTCCATGGGCTATCATAGTCTCAGATTCTGTCTGTTACTCTGTCCGGCCCCCACCTCATTCCTAGTCCGTGTGGACTGCACTGACTCCTGCGAAGGGGTCAGCGAGTCCTCCTAGTTTTGCTCTTGTTATCAGAAGTTGTTACTTTGCTTGTCTTGCGTCATATATCGGTTCATCGCCAATATATACGCATACGAGCACGTTTGTTATTTTCTTTGTATTCGTGTTACGTTAATACATCAGTGTCGCTGATATATACGTACTCGAACTGTTTATATCCTGTGTTCAGTCAGTTTCCAGCACGTTTTGGTAGGTTGCGCGTATCGTGTTAACCCGTGCTTAGCTAGTTCAGTCCTGTTCCTAGTCCTGCTCCAGTTCTTAGTTAGTGTTCCTTGCTTATGTCATATATCTGTTTATCGCCGATATATACATATGTCAGTTAGTCGTTTGTAGTTCATTGATAGCTGTAATCGTGATACGCTAGGAAATCATACCTATTGTATATTTGTGTGGATTACGTCTGCCTTCTTTGACTCTATTTCCCGGCTATTCTGTCCTGTCCTTGTGAGGCACGCCACCGCTGCAATCGCATTGGCTGCCTCATTCCAGTCTGTCTTGTCTTGGACGTTTGCTGTCACTTAAGCAGAGACTAGTTAAGCAAGCGTTTATTCTGTTACCTGTCCTGATCTTCTGAGTTCTGGTTTATGCACTCAGCGCTACCTTGCGCTGAGCCACTACAGTGGAAGGATTGTTTGTGGCTGTTCGGATCTACGCCTGCTCTGTGCGCCACATCTCCTGTTGGAGTCAGTCCTCTCCTCCACTAAACTGGGGATATCCTGGTTCCTTGTGCTAGCGTGTGTACCTCCTTCACGTCAGAATCCGCATTGTGTGCTGACCGTGGAGGATATACCACCAAGCGTAACAATTTGAAAGTATTCCCTGTGTGTAAAATCAGTTATCCTCACTGCAGAGAGCAGTAGAAGCTTTTCATCTCTTGTCATTGGCAAAGGCAAGAATGTCTCTGTGCATGTCTATTCACCCCTTGTGGATAATTCAGCTCTGATTCTACAGTGTCTCTAACAAAATGTTAAGTCTGCTGTTAGTCAGTACATTAGTGCAGGAGTTGAAAAAGAGTAACAGAGTACCAAAGTTCTGTGCAGTCTGTTGCTCATGCAGCTAATTATGAATTTATGGACAGTCTGTACTCCCGACAAAGTACTGTTGCCATGGTTTCCTAGAGAGTACAATTTGAGCTTACTGCAAATTGAGACAGAAAGATAATTTTAAAAGCATTCAATTACAAAATGTAGCACTGATCTAAATTTGTTGCAATTTTATTACAAAAGTGATACTTACCTGTAAAGTTAGCCTCTGTCTGACTTTGTTGCTTGTTTGCACATTAGAGAAATTTCTCCTGACTTCCTGATACGTTCATAGGTTTCACTGGTGTGGGGAAATCTGTCAGATAGAAGCACTTGTTTTTTCTTGCTACAGGAAGAGTAGGTAGGTAGGGTTAAAACTGATACCAGCATTTTATTACTTATCAGCGTCCCCAGACTTCCAGCTCTGGTGCCTAGACATAGGGAACATCATTTCAAGAATTCCACTGGAAAGGAGGGTATTTCAGGTGTGTCTGCAGCATTTACTCTGGAGGTTGATGTATTTAAAGCAAACTTGGCAGCTGTCAGGGAAACCTGCAGTCTGCTGTAGATCTGAGGAGAGTCACATAGCCAGCTGATGGGCCATTGCTAACATTGCAGACGGCAGAGGAGGGAGCCTCAACTCAGAGGAAAGAACTTGATTTATTAGTCTTTCAGAAATGAAATGATAGACAGAAAACTCATCCACAAATATCTGGGAATTGTCTGTTGACATTAAAATAAGGATTATGTCTGCAGTATATAAGCTAGTGTACATCTGGTGGTGCAGTGAGTGAATGAAACAGTGTTATGTGGTTGGGCATTGGTTTTTACTCAGCCTTCCATTCCTCCTCATCAGTACAGAGGCAGTTGTTGCTTCTTTTTCAGTATAAGGAGTACAGTATACTGCTTTCCATCTGAAAATATCCTTGCTATGATGGACTTATTTTATTTTTTGTGAACCTAAAAAGAAACCTAAAGTTGTTATTATTGCTGCCGCCACGCCCATCTGCGTGATGCGGTCAGCAATAGGTTAAAAGGAAATAAATATGTCCCACTCACCTCAGACTACAGTGCTACAGCGAACAATTAGACCTCTTTCACAATATAAACTGTTTGCTAAGCATTTTTCCAAAGACATAACATGTAAGGTTGATTGGCCCAAGCCTTGTAAGGTTTTTTTTTTTACCTTCCCCTCTAGCAAGTGGGATATGTAAGTGTGCAAGAGAGAAAGGTGCCTAATGCTTTCTTCTTTATTTTTCTGTTTGGACTTGATGGACAAATGTCTTTTTTCAACCACATTAACTATGCACGGTAACCAGTGTTGCCAACTCATCCCTTTAATTACTGACACATCTAAGTTATACAGGTTCTGGGGCTATTTGCACATAACCAGTGCATTAACTGCATCTAAATAGCCACAAACCCTGTATAATTCATATGTGTCAGTAATTAAAGGGATGAGTTGGCAACCCTGATGGTAACTATGTACACGTTTCTTTGTGTGTGTTTTCGGCCTCTAATACTTCATTTCAATACAAAAGCCCAGATGTATGGGGAAAAAAAAGCAGGCAGCGCCAAGGTTTTTTTCCCTGGATGCTAACATGCAATAGGATTTAACAAGCTCATTCACTTACATGAACAGGGCTGTCAGTTCTAATGCATTTCTGCATTGCAGAAAAAAAAACTCACTTAAAGTGTGAAAGAGGCCTAACGGCTTGTACACATGTTAGAAAAAACTCCAAGCTAAGAAAATTGTTCCTGGATTGTCTCTGCTGAATTTAACACGTACAAGTGTCCATTATCAATGTGGCATGCTGAATCCCAAAGCAATGAACGAGCACATTATTTTTGTCTTTAGGTGGCCAGAAGGCATGCACCCTCATAGCATTCTCATAGTACTCATGCACCCTCATAGCATTCTCATAGTACTCATGCACCCTCATAGCATTCTCATAGTACTCATGCACCCTCATAACACCCTCAACCCATAGCATTTGTGCCTCAACCTTGTCACCTTGAAGTGTACCTGAACTCTTGCACAGGACAGAAGGAACACTGAGAAATGCACCCTGTTTGTATTCAGAGAGTTTAGCCTGTTTATTTCCCCCTCATTTGTGTCTAATCACAAGTTGTAATTATATCTCCCAACTGTGTCACATGACTGCCATGGCAGAGTTGCCAGATAATCTTATTTGAAAGCACTGGATGTTAACAATATGTCTGCTTCCATGAATCAGGAAGTAGAAACAGTGCAGATTTATTTTAGGATTTGTTACAAAGAAATGTTTTTGTTTAAGGTTATTGTGCTTTTTATCTTTTAGAGCAGAGAGGACGTTCTGATTTTAGGTCTGCTTTAATGATCCACTCATGGTTGTTAAGGGAGAAAGACATTGGTCATGTGTGTGCACCTTAAACCAGACTCTACTGTGAGGTAAACTTGTGGTCTGCTGCAGGTGTGGGAAGAATTGCACAAGCCTTTCAGCAACCACAGAAAATACTGAGGAGAAAAGGGGCAGGCCTACTACTCTAGAATGCATTACGATTGGTTAGTCATTTTTAAGATGGCTTGGTCAGATTATTCTTCTATAAAAATCTGGACACAGGCTGCTGACACAGTATGTAGTAAGCATGCTATGTGTTGTACAGATCTTTATTTCGGCAAAGGTAGCCTCCGATTTAATTCAATGTAAAACCTTCTCTAGTAAATTTAGAGCTAAAGCAGCAAGAGGAAGCTTATGGAATTAACTTGTTGTTTGTATGCTTTTCTGCTTGTCATCCTTATTTATAGGATTGTACCCTGGCTGTTACATTCCACTAATGTGCATTTTTTTGTTTGCTCTCTGGGGGCTTTTTAATTCACTTGTGCAGTTCGTTGTAATAGCCTTAAGTCAGTAAAAGGACACCTATTTGCCATTGCTAAAATCTGTTAGAAGCCCCTCTGCCTCATTAAAATAAGACCCGCACTTAATATTTGCACATGTAGAAGTTACTCCAGTCTGTCTACCAATTAATTTTCAGTGTTCCTCATGTTTAGAAGATGATTCATTACTCGCAGTGTTGTGTAGATTCTCCGAGTGTCTCCTTAGGGAGCCATTATCTCACTCTGTAGAAAGCCTGAATTACTTAATAGCAAACGTCATGTCTGTTTACTTTTACAGGTGCAGTATGCCGAATTAAGACCTTGCGGTAACCAAGGTGCCCTTAGGAAGAAGCGAAGTGGCTTATAACGGAGTCCATTACCTGACTCCTTGTGGGGAAAGTCATGCACTAAATCGTCACCAGCCAGGACTATACTGACTGTTCGGTCTGAAGAACAGTGCTCGGGGTGCCGGTTGCCCCTTAGAATTTTTCTGGAACTGCTCATAAACCAAACAGGTTTTTCTGACTGGCTTCAGTTAAGCCTCATTTTTGTACCAATGATTTTTTCCATGTGGATTAGGAATGAAGGTCTTAAGTGGAAAAATAGCAAGAAAGAAAGTAATAAGACAGATTTTTTTTTAATGTTGGATATTTTTGTTTATTTTGTGATGGGAATACAATTTACAAGTATACTAGACTGTTTGACTGAGGCCTTAACACTTCCCTGTGAAGGACCCTAACATGAGTTTAATGTGCTAAATGCCTCCAAATATTCATTTTAACCATATGAGTGTGGAATAGCGTGGAATAAAGCCGTCTAGACCCATTGCTAGGAGAATAGCACATAGGCAGTTACTTAAAAAGATGCATGATGGTTGCAGCACTTTCCTAGCTGCTTCATTTCAGACTACTGGACCAATCAGAACATCTGCAACTGGAGCAAGAATAAGTGCACTGTCCAATCAGATATAGGCTCTACATTTGCCAGGGTCTATGACGATAGACTTTTCCTATCTGAAAGCCATGTTGGCTATTTTGTGAGTCTGCATCCCATCTGGATACCTTCTGTAACAAATCAGTTTTATTTTGCCAACAGTGACATAAGAAGCTAGATGTGGTCCATGCAAAGACCTGGGCCTCAGACGCTGAACCAACCTGTCCCACCGCTTTATGCCTCCACGTGTATACAGCATTAAATGCATGTTTAGTATGAGGTGTCATATTGTTACTAACAGCTGAAAGATCGTGTCAACAAAATATAGACCTGTTGCTGAAAGATGTTCATTTGATAACCTTTCTAATTTACAACCCAGCGAAACCAAAATTTTAACAAGGCAAATTTTAAGAGTAGTCATGCTGCTTAATGAAAGTTCTAAGTATATTGTATTAAATTATAGATATTGTGTTTGAAACAGCACTTCTCAAATTCAAAAACTATTTTTGCAGCTGTGCTTGCTTGCTGTCAGCTATTGTTCCTCATTTTGTAGAGAGGTAGTCGCACCTGATGACCTGCCCTATAGCTGTACCCAGAGAGAAGAGGAAATGAGCTGCAGGACACCCACAAGCACATTTGCTCATCAGACATATATATATTTTGTCCCCGTCCTTGCTTGAAACGCTCACACTCGGCCATCGCAACCCCCTTTAATGAAAACTATTCTCTTCTCCCCCCTTTACCACAAACTAACCTATCTGAAGGCAGCAATGAACAGCCATGCTCTACTCACTCAACATACCGCCACAGAATAATTCTAACCACATAATGTTGGAGTGTTACTTTGTTGTCTGTCACAGCTGCGTAAAATAGTAACCAAACAGTTAATAACAAAATTACATAAAAAATCAGCACAAAACACTGTATAACAGTCTTTGTGCCCTTGCTAGTGGAGTCTGAGGAGCCCATTACAACTTTTTGTTGTGTGAAACTTCAACACACAGCCTCCTTTAGTGGCTTGGGAGACAGGAGTCCCTTAGGCTACACACTATACACCAACCAACATCATACCATTTAGAAGGTCACTCTTTTTCCCAGTGTCCACTGGTGTTCTACACCATTTTAATTAGCAAGTCAGTCCTATTAATTGCCACCTCCTCTAGCAAAGGAATTGCCAGAAAAGTGACCCCCGAAGTGACACTTCTCTCCTTAGACCTGCCCACTACAGGTCATATGCTTTTTTTTTTACTCACGTGTTAAGAAGCTAATTGAACAAGCCAGACGTCTTGTAAGTGTTCCCCGTCGAAATGGAAATACAGGCTCCTGCCATCTGCAGTCACATACTGTATCAAGCCACCAAACCACCATGGCCAATAAACAATTTGGACACTGCCCTGTTTACTTTTATTCTGGCCTTCTCCACCACTGTTTGGCTTCTGGCATACCTCCACTGAAATCAAGGGATAATCTTGGACCTAATAATGCGACACCTTGACACCAACCTCAAGGGTCTGTTTTGATCACCTGGACCAGAGCTCTCACGAGTACTAAACTTATATTGTTACCTCCTGCATGGACGACCATAATATCTAGCGTAGGTAACTGAATGTTACCTCCCTCGTCCTCTCAGTTTGTTGTCGTAACCTCTTCCACCAATAGCAGGCTCACATCCTCTGGGCTGACCAACCCGTACAACCCTACACACTAATTACCTCTACCTGCAAGTTTGTTAGAACTCGCAAGGGATCATAGTGCTGATGTGTTAAGCTGAAGCTACAGCGCAACTCTTGTGCACAGTTTGTATTCATGCATCAACATGATTACTCATAACATTTGTCTTGATCAGTTTTTGGTTTAGATGGGCTATAATAATGCTGGTTAGAGAATGGAAAGTCAAATCTTTGCTGTAGACCAAATGTTCTGTTTAGTTTGTGATCTCTTGTTACAGCTTATACAGTGCATGTGTACACAATATATTAATGTATACAGAATTGCCAAGCTCAACCAGTTATAATGTAAATAAAAGTTTGCATTTGCACCTTACTGCCATGCCAAACTGTATATAATGATGTAAAATATGAATATGTATTTATGTAATAAGTTTTGAGCACTTTTCAGCACACTACAAAATCTTATGAAGAGGTTTTTTTTTTTTTTTTTTTTTTTTTAACTAGTCAGGGTTTTTAAACCCTAGTTTACAGGCAATTTTTATTAGAAAAGGTGCCCCAACAGCAGTACGCAGGTGCATAAGCACAACAAACCAAAGGACTATGATAGTGATGTTGCTAAAATGCTGTTTTGGGGATCTAGAACAGTTTTCTCCAGTCCAATGTGTAAAGACCTGTTCCCTCATGTTTGTCTGGCATTTCTCTAAATCCTAGTACATTGGTAACAACACAGGAATTTCTCTTCACTCTCCCATACTGCACTAGAAGTAAAGGGGCAGTTTACTTGGTTGTCATTAAGGGCCTTAGGAAACATCATCTACTTTTCTTGTTTATGAAGAAGAATGAACTCCTGATTACGTGACTGATTTGTAGGGTTTTTTCTTTTTTTGGGGGAGGGGGGACCCACAATCATGTAACTATGCCACTTCCGCTTCCTAAATAGGCTAAAATAGTAATTAAGAGAAACGCATGATCATAGTGATTAACCATTCAGGGTCTGAAGACCAGTGAGGTCATAGTGTGTCAGGCCCACTTCTCCTTTTTATGATTTCTCTAATAGGAGAAATTACGCAGGTGAAATTAGTCAATCCTAACCCAGAGTGGAGAATACATGTCTGTTCTAGAAACTAGTGAAAGAACTGAGAGACACAGGAATGTAAGCATGTGCCAACGTTTAATCATTCTATGTACTAAAAAGTAATTTGGTATTTTCAGTATCTCGATAACGTATAATCTTAGAAAGCTGCAGTGATTTGTTTTAGATGTCCACCTAGTACAGTTATGATTCTATTGTTTTTTAGCTTTGTATGGATAAGTTTAACTGGAATAGTAGGTGCATAGGACTTTGCATTAAACCCAGGTACGTGTAATTCATTAGCCTAGGCATCCTACCATGATCTCTGTAACATTTGCATAGTCGTGTTTAAAATATATTTTAAAGTAACTGCATTTGAGTTTTTATTTCCCATTCCAATCAAGGAAATTCTAATTATAATGCTTTTATTAATTTACCTACTGTAGGGTGTTTATTCTTGGTTTTACATGTTTGGGAGTTGGTGGTTTCCAATCTATCTGAAGAAATGCTTAACTTAGA
The DNA here is from genome assembly GCF_040937935.1 of Hyperolius riggenbachi. NCBI lineage: Eukaryota > Metazoa > Chordata > Amphibia > Anura > Hyperoliidae > Hyperolius > Hyperolius riggenbachi. The sequence goes on along the minus strand of NC_090648.1, from coordinate 155,415,330 downwards.
ACCAAAGAAGTAGGTATGAAATCTGCTGCGGGTTAAAAGTGCAGACCAGAATTTACATTTATAGGAGCAAGTAGGTGTACTGAGGCAGTAGAAAACGGCTGTGATCTGCGCATCCTGAGGAGGAGGAGCTTCCCTGATCGCTGCTTGAACAGGTTATTAAGCCCTCTTCATATCACTGAAGAGCCGTGGAGCACGGTTTCATAAACCTTACTATAGGAGGTCTTACTCTCCTTGTTTGCACTGTGCTCTCACGCCTCAGTCTACATGACTTCAGTGACAAAGTAAAGAAAAACAGTGCCGAAGATTTTAGCGCAGCTGGCTCCACCATAGGCTGTAATAGGGATTACAGCTAAAGAGGCGCTCAGACAGTAATTTGGGCACCCAAATTACTTCAAAAACATTGTAATTCGGCAGCCAGCAATAGCTGGCAGCCAATTTAAATCTTATCTCTGAGTCCATGGCGGCCTGGAGGGGGGAATAGCAATTAATGCTGCCAAGACTTTTGCAGAAACAGGGTGAGCCGTTTTTTAGCTTTACCATGTGCCCAAATTCCCGGCGGCATAATGTATATGTACACACTTGTTTACACTGCACCACTTCAGTGTTGCTGGAAGGGAGGCTGAGCTCTACAAGTAGCAGCTGGGGTAGCAGATACGCCTCCTGTTCGGCCTGCGCTGACTGTAACAGTGCATGGATGCCATTCCCACACTTATGTACACTTGCCCTAATCTAGCTACAGCGTGCTTCTGTAAACTTCTCCTGCATCACTACAATCACGCTGGTACAAAAGGAGTACCTGAAATTCCAGATGACTCCAGTGCAACGAGCTTCATAATAAAAGCAAAGCTATAAGATGGCCGTGGCTGGAGTATTTTACATCAAATGAGTGAAAGTGACCTCAGCAGCAATGTATATGCCATTTTTCTTTTACAATTTCATTGGTTCCTTTAACCCACGTGCCGTTCTCGAAAAATTACGATATACTTTAAGATCAGACTGATGCTTTCAGATAAAAAATGGACAGCATGTTCATGGTGAAATGCTACCTAATTGTAAATGTATGGATTTACTTCTGGCTAGAATTGTATTTTTGTATTGAAATTAAAAGAATATTTTTATTGTAAATTCTCATTTATACATACTGAATACATGTGACTGCGTGAAATTATATTAAATAAATAAAAAACAACAACTGTGTAGTAGTTATTAAAGTTCTGGGTTTCTGTGATGGGGAAGAATGGTTGGAACACACAGATAGGCACCCAGTATAACAAGATAGAACTCTTTACTGAAGAAAAACATGCAGAGAGAAATCATACACCACCATCAGGCAATGCAGCTTAGTACAGAGAGAAACAGAGATAATACTGAAAAATCAAAATACCATAGAGATCATTGCAGCACTTTACACTTTACAGTGACATCTTGTGGTTGCTTTGCTATACTGCAGCTTAAAAAAACCTGAACTGAAAATTAAAAGTCAAAATAACCATACACAAGTCATACTTACCTCCAATGTAGTCTACTCCTCAATCTCTTTCTCCTCTCCTGTGTCCTGTTTGTTCACTATGATCAATGGAATTTTTTCCGTCCTCCATTTTGAAAATGGCCATTACCCCATAACAGCTTCCTGGTCAGCACACAGTTAAACTGTAATATCGCCCACTTGAGCCATGGGGAAACATGGACACATCAGTTGTCCTCTCAGCTATAACTGACAGCAACTGATATATTTCAGTTCTGACAAAATGTTGTCAGAACTGGAAGGGATCATTGCCAGAAGAAAATGGTGAGCTTCTGAGAGGAACTGATGGCAAGGTAACTATGTAATGTTCATTTGAAGTTACCTCGTGTTTATTTTAAATAATTTTACTCAGTACAGGTTCCCTTTAAAGTACTTCTGTTGATAATGCTAACATTCTGCACATTTTGGACAGCATAATGATGCCAGTGGAGCAGCAGAGTCATATGCAAAACCAGCTGTTGACTCCAACTCAGCTGCTTCAGGTCATGTGATTTAAATTTTGAAATCCGTCTCCGCTTCAGGAGCTTTATTTCGCTTGAAATGGCAGCAGCTGGACACACTGATTACTAGGATGCCAAATATACTTAGATCGAGAGTGGGGCCTAAATATTGTGAAATGTCATAGTGTGCTCTCCATCAGTATATGGGGAAAATCTGTGTTTCTGCTCCTCCTCCTTCTTTTGGCTAAGCTCTAGGGCTTGCCTTTCAGATGACATGGCACTGAATTATACCAGTCACCACAACACTACAACCACTGACAGGTGAAGTAAATTACATGAATTATCTCATTACTCTGGTATCTGCCAGAGGGAGATGAATTAAGCAGCAAGTGAACACTTAAGCTCTGTACACACACAAGATGAAACTCGTCTGAGGCAGCTGATAATGACCACCTCTGATAAGACTCCAGCAATTGCACTGCATCCCCTGACCCCCCAATCAGACTGGAGGATCGCTTTGGCACTGACCTACTTACTCTACTTACCCGGATCCCGCATGACATCACTCCCATGCTGCTCAGTCGGCCCTCTGGAAGCAGGAAATGTATGCATCCGTTATGGGTGGAAGTTTGGGTGCCACCCACTGAAATAGCGGCACAGAGGTGAAATTTGGGCGCTCATGGGTGCTCAAACGCTGAATCCCGTGATTTCAATGGGCGCTAATGGAGGCACTAGAAAAATTACGTTTATTTTATTTTTGTAGCAATTTGGGGGGGGGGGGGTTAGGTTAGACATGCGGGGTAGGGGGTGGTGGTGGGTAGGCATCAGATAGGTTGCTTGGGCAGGGGCAGTTAGGCTTAGGCAGCAGGTCGGGTGGGGGGGGGGGCAGTTGGGGTTGGGCATTGGGGAGGGTTATGTGTGCGAGTACAGTTAGGTTTAGTTATAGTAAAATATCAGTATTTAATACCAATATTTTATGATCCTTCTTTACACTTGAATAGTAGAATATTGGTAAATTTATTGATATTCTACTATCGGCTTTCCTTGGCACCCACATTTCCAAACACACTTTTATTACCTATGCTGTATATCACCATTAGTGTTGGGCGAACATCTAGATGTTCGGGTTCGGGCCGAACAGGCCGAACATGGCCGCGATGTTCGGGTGTTCGACCCGAACTCCGAACATAATGGAAGTCAATGGGGACCCGAACTTTTGTGCTTTGTAAAGCCTCCTTACATGCTACATACCCCAAATTTACAGGGTATGTGCACCTTGGGAGTGGGTACAAGAGGGAAAAAAATTTAGCAAAAAGAGCTTATAGTTTTTGAGAAAATTGATTGTAAAGTTTCAAAGGAAAAATTGTCTTTTAAATGCTGAAAATGTCATGTTTCTTTGCACAGGTAACATGGTTTTTACCGCCAGGCAGTCATAAATGTAATAAAGAGAAGAGGTTCCATAAACAGGGACCGGTAACGCTAACCCAGCAGCAGCAGCAGCACACGTGATGGAACAGGAGGAGGCGCAGGAGGAGAAGGCCACGCTTTTTGAGACACAACAACCCAGGCCTTGCATGAGGACAAGAAGCGTGCGGATAGCATGCTTTTTACCGCCATGCAGTCATAAATGTAATAAAGATAAGAGGTTCAATAAACAGGGACCGGTAACGCTAACCCAGCAGCAGCAGCAGCACACGTGATGGAACAGGAGGAGGCGCAGGAGGAGAAGGCCACGCTTTTTGAGACACAACAACCCAGGCCTTGCATGAGGACAAGAAGCGTGCGGATATAGCAGCAATGCTTTTTGCCGCCATGCAGTCATAAATGTAATAAAGAGAAGAGGCTCAATAAACAGGGACCGGTAACGCTAACCCAGCAGCAGCAGCAGCACAGAGCACACGTGACGGAACAGGAGGAGGCGCAGGAGGAGAAGGCCACGCTTTGAGACACAACAACCCAGGCCTTGCATGAGGACAAGAAGCGTGCAGATAGCATGCTTTTTACCGCCATGCAGTCATAAATGTAATAAAGATAAGAGGTTCAATAAACAGGGACCGGTAACGCTAACCCAGCAGCAGCAGCAGCAGCACAGAGCACACATGATGGAACAGGAGGAGGCGCAGGAGGAGAAGGCTACGCTTTGAGACACAACAACCCAGGCCTTGCATGAGGACAAGAAGCGTGCGGATATAGCAATGCTTTTTGCCGCCATGCAGTCATAAATGTAATACAGATGAGAGGTTCAATAAACAGGGACCGGTAACGCTAACCCAGCAGCAGCAGCAGCACAGAGCACACGTGATGGAACAGGAGGAGGCGCAGGAGGAGAAGGCCACGCTTTTTGAGACGCAACCCAGGCCTTGCATGAGGACAAAAAGCGTGCGGATATAGCAATGCTTTTTGCCGCCATGCAGTCATAAATGTAATACAGATGAGAGGTTCAATAAACAGGGACCGGTAACGCTAACCCAGCAGCAGCAGCAGCACAGAGCACACGTGATGGAACAGGAGGAGGCGCAGGAGGAGAAGGCCACGCTTTTTGAGACGCAACCCAGGCCTTGCATGAGGACAAAAAGCGTGCGGATATAGCAATGCTTTTTGCCGCCATGCAGTCATAAATGTAATACAGATGAGAGGTTCCATAAACAGGGACCGGAAACGCTAACCCAGCAGCAGCAGCACACGTGATGGAACAGGAGCAGGCGCAGGAGGAGAAGGCCATGCTTTTTGAGACACAACAACCCAGGCCTTGCATGAGGACAAAAAGCGTGCGGATATAGCAGCAATGCTTTTTGCCGCCATGCAGTCATAAATGTAATACAGATGAGAGGTTCAATAAACAGGGACCGGAAACGCTAAACCATCCCAGATGTTCATTGGTCATGTTACTTGGTTGGGGTCCTGGAGTGTTGCGTAGTCATTTCCAATCCAGGATTGATTCATTTTAATTTGAGTCAGACGGTCTGCATTTTCTGTGGAGAGGCGGATACGTGAACCTTGCAGGCAACGGCATTCTTCAAGCTTCGGGTTATTTTGCTGACCACGTGCTCATGCAACTCAGGCACTGCAGAGCGCGCAAAGTGGTAGCGGCTGGGAACCACGTAACGTGGGATGGCCACTGACATCATGCCCTTGAAGCTGTTTGTCTCCACCACTCGATATGGCAGCATTTCGCAGGCCAGAAGCTTGGCTATGCTGGCTCTTACTGCCACGGCCCGGGGGTCATTTGCTGGCAATTTCCTCTTGCGCTCAAACATCTCCGAGACAGACAACTGAACCGTAGGGCTGCACAACGAAGGGCTGTTGGTTGTTGTGTTTGATGAACACTGGGAGACCTCAAGAGCACTACTCCGGAAAGTGACAGTGTCAGCGTCATCTGATTTTTTGGAATGTTTTGAACCACGCAATGGCTGGGCTACTGCTGCTGCTGAGGCGGGTCTGGTGGTGAGTCTGGTGAACCCAAGGGAGGCAGTGTTGCTGGTGGTACCCTGTCCTGCCGCGTTTGCCCACAGAGTGGGATGTTTGGATAGCATGTGGCGGCTCATGCTGGTGGTGGAGAGGTTGTTAATACTTTTCCCCCTGCTCAGGCGGGTCTTGCACACCTTGCAAATCGCCATGGTAACATCCTCAGTGCAGTCTTCAAAGAAAGCCCAGAATTTGGAGCACCTGCCTTGCTGGCGATTTCTGTTTGCGCCTCTTTTGCCTCTCACTTGAACTTCCACGCTTGTGGTGCCTGAAATTGCGCGCCGCCTACCTTGTGGCACAAGGCGAACTCGTGCAGCAGTGGGTTCTTCAACAGACTCATCTGTGCTGCTGCTACGACGGCGATGTTCTCGTTCACAAACAAAATCTGGGTCTATGTCCACATTGTCCATACCCTCCTCTTCCATCTCCTCAAACTCGTCATATGTCATTGTGGGGGGCCGCCGCCGTGGAGTACAGCTCCCCAGCACAACCGTCAGGGGAAACACCTCTTCCCTTGCCCCTCCCTCTTTCACCGGATTTCTTCCTCATTTCACTTATCCTTACAGTACACGCTGACTGGCAGCAGTACAGTGGCAGTACAGAAATGCTATACAGTGGTGGGTGAGCGGTGTACCACTATTGCCAGCAGCGACACAGAGCACAATGCTATACAGTGGCGGGTGAGCGGTGTACTACTGTTCCCAGCAGACAAAGAGTGGCAGTAAACACAATGCTATATAGTGTGGCTGAGCCGTGTACACAGAGTGGCAGTAAACACAATGCTATATAGTCTGCTATATAGTCACCCCGAACGGGGTGATGTTCTGCAGCACCCGAACAGTGGCGAACACTGTTCGCCCAACACTACTGGGAACGCAGATTTTAGTACCTAAACACACGATACAACATGTTTTCCGGGGTCGGACTCTGAGGCACATACAGATGGTCCCGATCATCATCCTCATCATACAACTCTTCTCCTGAGTCTGACCCACCCACCACCTCTGCCACCCCAACATCCCCAGACACAGTCACAGACCCCTCATCGTCCTCAACATTAACTTGGGATGCTGGCCTGAGCCCGACCTCCTCCTCCACATCAGGCCCCATCATCCCCTCAATGGCAGCCCTCATTAATCGCTCTGGCGCCGGACCGATGGACACAACGTTCTCCTCCGGGGAGGGCTGCTGCTGACCACTGGCTGCTGGGGTGGATGTTATAGCTTGCGTGGGGCGTTGGCTGTTGCTGTTGTTGGGAGTGCTGCTCACAGCGGAGGTCTCTGAGGAACTCATGGTGAGCTCATATAGTGGTTGACGGTGAGTGGAGTATTACTGATCCCAGCAATATACACACTGACTGGCAGAGTACGCAATGCTATATAGTCTGGCTGAGCCGTGTACACAGAGTGGCAGTGAACAATGCTATATAGTCTGGCTGAGCGGTGTACACAGAGTGGCAGTACACACAATGCTATATAGTCTGGCTGAGCCATGTACACAGAGTGGCAGTAAACAATGGTATATAGTCTGGCTGAGCGGTGTACACAGAGTGTCAGTAAACAATGGTATATAGTCTGGCTGAGCGGTGTACACAGAGTGTCAGTAAACAATGGTATATAGTCTGGCTGAGCGGTGTACACAGAGTGTCAGTAAACAATGGTATATAGTCTGGCTGAGCGGTGTACACCGAGTGTCAGTAAACAATGGTATATAGTCTGGCTGAGCGGTGTACACAGAGTGTCAGTAAACAATGGTATATAGTCTGGCTGAGCGGTGTACACAGAGTGTCAGTAAACAATGGTATATAGTCTGGCTGAGCGGTGTACACAGAGTGTCAGTAAACAATGGTATATAGTCTGGCTGAGCGGTGTACACAGAGTGTCAGTAAACAATGGTATATAGTCTGGCTGAGCGGTGTACACAGAGTGTCAGTAAACAATGGTATATAGTCTGGCTGAGCGGTGTACACCGAGTGTCAGTAAACAATGGTATATAGTCTGGCTGAGCGGTGTACACAGAGTGTCAGTAAACAATGGTATATAGTCTGGCTGAGCGGTGTACACAGAGTGTCAGTAAACAATGGTATATAGTCTGGCTGAGCGGTGTACACAGAGTGTCAGTAAACAATGGTATATAGTCTGGCTGAGCGGTGTACACAGAGTGTCAGTAAACAATGGTATATAGTCTGGCTGAGCGGTGTACACAGAGTGTCAGTAAACAATGGTATATAGTCTGGCTGAGCGGTGTACACAGAGTGGCAGTACACACAATGCTATATAGTCTGGCTGAGCGGTGTACACAGAGTGGCAGTACACACAATGCTATAGAGTCTGGCTGAGCGGTGTACACAGAGTGGCAGTACACACAATGCTATGTAGTCTGGCTGAGCGGTGTACACAGAGTGGCAGTAAACACAATGCTATATATAGCGTGGCTGAGCGAGGTGCACAGTGGCAGTACACACAATGCTATATAGTCAGGCTGAGCCGTGTACACAGAGTGGCAGTACACACAATGCTATATAGTGTGGCTGAGCGAGCGGTGTACTACTATTCCCAGCAGACACAGAACAGTAAACACAATGCTATATAGTGTGGGTGAGCGAGCGGTGTACCACTATTCCCAGCAGACACAGAACAGTAAACAGAATGCTATATAGTGTGGCTGAACGAGCGGTGTACCACTATTCCCAGCAGACACAGAACAGTAAACAGAATGCTATATAGTGTGGCTGAGCGAGCGGTGTACCACTATTCCCAGCAGACACAGAACAGTGAACAGAATGCTATATAGTGTGGCTGAGCGAGCGGTGTACTACTATTCCCAGCAGACACAGAACAGTAAACAGAATGCTATATAGTGTGGCTGAGCGAGGTACACAGAGTGGCAGTAAACAGAATGCTATATAGTGTGGCTGAGCGAGCGGTGTACTACTGTTCCCAGCAGCGACACACAATGACTGGGGGGGACCCTGGCTAGCGTGGCTGGAGAGCGAACTACCCTGCCTGCCTACCCAAAGCTAAACCCACAGAGAAATGGCGGAGATATGACGTGGTTCGGGTATTTATTTACCCGAACCACGTGACCGTTCGGCCAATCAGAGCGCGTTCGGGCCCGAACCACGTGACCCGTTCGGCCAATCACAGCGCTAGCCGAACGTTCGGGGAACGTTCGGCCATGCGCTCTTAGTTCGGCCATGTGGCCGAACGGTTTGGCCGAGCACCGTCAGGTGTTCGGCCGAACTCGAACATCACCCGAACAGGGTGATGTTCTGCAGAACCCGAACAGTGGCGAACACTGTTCGCCCATCACTAATCACCATGTGTAAGATGGCATTGCAAAGATTACATTACTTCTTATCCCTCAGAGGTGCTCACAGCCTAATGTCCCCACTTTGGTGAATGAGATGCAATAAGCCAGAGACTTGCTGCTACTGATGATCAACAATCAACTTGCTTTGTAAGGTGAATGTGAGTTGCAGCGACTGTCCTGGTCCAATCTGTTTACCCTGTTCTTTCAAGTCTTCCCCACATTCAGTTTATATAAAATCAGACTTTTGTTGCATAACTGGAGTATGACTGTGGCTTGACTAAAATATATTTAATGGTCCATTTCTTTGCTTCCTAGTCCAAGATGTATCACTAACCAGACACTCATTAAAAAAAGAAAACCCCACCATGCAAAAGCATACTAACAAAACAAGCATGTACAAATGTAATATGATTCCACAGAAGACATTTACATTTATCACTGCCTGCCTAGGCTTTCATAGTTCTGGTGTTTCCCATGCATCGCTATCAGTGATTGCCACCTAATTATGTCATGTGTCGGCTGCTTATACAGAGAGGGACGCCCACAGTCTGCCTGTCTCTGCCCCTCCCCGCATCCACTAACAATTTATTTCAAGAGGATAGCAGATAACAAAGCAATGGATCAAACAAGAAATGGTTACACATCATTTTAATATCGCCTTTCGCCTTGATCAGATAGGATATACCCTATATACAATATATAGCCCATTAAAAAGTTGGAAAAATGTGTAAAATGTTAGTAAACGGAATGCAACTTTTAAAACAGACTTTCGATTAAATAAATGCATGAAATCTTCTCAAAACCTGTTATAACCTCAGTGAAAAAAAAGCCCTGCAAGGCCTGGTGCACACCAAAACCCGCTAGCAGATCCGCAAAATGCTAGCAGATTTTGAAACGCTTTTTTCTTATTTTTCTGTAGCGTTTCAGCTAGCGTTTTGCGGTTTTGTGTAGCGGTTTTGGTGTAGTAGATTTCATATATTGTTACAGTAAAGCTGTTACTGAACAGCTTCTGTAACAAAAACGTCGGTAAAACCGCTCTGAACAGGCGTTTTTCAGAGCGGTTTGCGGTTTTCCTTTACTTAACATTGAGACAGAAACGCATCCGCAATCCAAAAAATGCCTCACCCCGGGAGTATGCATTTCTGCAAAACGCCTCCCGCTCTGGTGTGAACCACCCTATTGAGATACATTGACTAAGCGTATCCACAGCCGCAAGCGGCTGCAGAAACGCTGAAAAAGCCGCTCGGTGTGCACCAGCCCTAAAATGAGTAAAAACAGAAGTTGATGATATTGATTATACATTGTGCATGGAAACTCACAAAGACACAGAGAAAACATACAAACTACAAGCAGATACATGTAGATTAGAGGAAATCAAACTGTTGCAAGTCACAATGGGGTCAATGCAAGAAGTAATGCCTGGTTTCATGCACAGATTGCTGCATCATCTAGCAGCCAAGTCTTGTGTCTTTGAAGCAAGATGCACTGGTTGTTCATAATGCAGTATGTAAAACTACAAACATTAAGATTACTGTGCAGCACAAAGTTGGCATGCAAGCGGCATATATTTTTACATTATCCTGTGCAGAATTGCCCTTGCACACAACTTTGGTACCGCACGCTTAGGCCTCGCTCACATTGCACCGGAGGAAAACTGATACTGTAAAAAACTGATAAGTTTTCTGTTTACATGGTTTAGTTTGTTACATTGGGCATCAATTTTTTTCTTGTTTAAGCCCTGTATTAAAGGGGAACTGAAGTAAGAGGTATACGGAGGCTGCCATATTTATTTCCTTTTAATCAATACCAGTTGCCTGGCAGCCCTGCTGGTCTATTTTTCTGCAGTAGTATCTGAATAACACCAGAAACAAGCATGCAGCTAGTCTTGTCAGATCTGACTTTAAAGTCTGAAACACCTGATCTGCTGCATGCTTGTTCAGGGGCTATGGCTAATAGTATTAGAGGCAGAGGATCAGCAGGGCTGCCAGGCAACTGGTAATGATTGAAAGGAAATAAATATGGCAGCCTCTGTATACCTCTTACTTCAGTTCCCCTTTAAAGAAAACTTGTATAATAAAAAAAAAACCTCTGGGGCATACTTGCCTTGGGAGGTGGAAGCCTCTGGATCCTAACAAGGCTTCCCCCTGTCCTACTCCGTCCCGGCAATCCATTGCTGCGACCCCCTGATCAGTGGCGAGGTAAACATTTACCTTCTGCGATCCAGCGCAGGCACAGTAGCGGCTCTTCATGAAGACTAAGGTGGAAATAGCTGGGCCCAATTGTATCCGCTCTACTGCGCAGGTGTGAGTCCTTTGCGCCTGTGCAGTAGAGCGACTTGATCGGGCTTGGCTATTTCCGCCTTAGCCTGCATGAAGAGCCACTGCTACGCCTGCGCAGGATCACGGTAGGTAAAGATTTCCGCGCTTGCACATTGATTGTCAGGCTTTGTCGAGGAAGTTTTGGGGGAGACAGCGCTGGATCCCCCCAGGCTACAGAGGAGGTGGAAGCCTCATTGGGACTCTGAGGCTTCTCCCTCCCAAGGTAAGTATCTCCTACAGTGAGATTTTTTTTTTACAGGTTTTCTTTAAAGAATTTTGCACAAACATGAAGAAATTCTCAGATAACCGCATGAAAACATAGAAAACATATACAGGTCCTTCTAAGAAAATTAGCATATTGTGATAAAGTTCATTATTTTCTGTAATGTACTGATAAACATTAGACTTTCATATATTTTAGATTCATTACACACAACTGAAGTAGTTCCAAGCCTTTTATTGTTTTAATATTGATGATTTTGGCATACAGCTCATGAAAACCCAAAATTCCTATCTCAAAAAATTAGCATATTTCATCCGACCAATAAAAGTGTTTTTAAAACAAAAAAAGTAAACCTTCAAATAATTATGTTCAGTTATGCACTCAATACGTGGTCGGGAATCCTTTTGCAGAAATGACTGCTTCAATGCGGCGTGGCATGGAGGCAATCAGCCTGTGGCACTTCTCAGGTGTTATGGAGGCCCAGGATGCTTCGGTAGCGGCCTTAAGCTCATCCAGAGTGTTGGGTCTTGCATCTCTCAACTTTCTCTTCACAATATCTTACAGATTTTCTATTGGGTTCAGGTCAGGAGAGTTGGCAGGCCAATTGAGCACAGTAATACCATGGTCAGTAAACTATTTACCAGTGGTTTTGGCACTGTGAGCAGGTGCAAGGTCATGCTGAAAAATGAAATCTTCATCTCCATAAAGCTTTTCAGCAGATGGAAGCATGAAGTGCTCCAAAATCTCCTGATAGCTAGCTGCATTGACCCTGCCCTTGATAAAACACAGCGGACCAACACCAGCAGCTGACATGGCACCCCAGACCATCACTGACTGTGAGTACTTGACACTGGACTTCAGGCATTTTGGCATTTCCCTCTCCCCAGTCTTCCTCCAGACTCTGAATGACATGCAAAAGTTGCTTTCATCCGAAAAAAGTACTTTGGACCACTGAGCAACAGTCCAGTGTTGCTTCTGTGTAGGCCAGGTCAGGCGCTTCTGCCGCTGTTTCTAGTTCAAAAGTGGCTTGACCTGCGGAATGTGGCACCTGTAGCCCATTTCCTGCGCACGCCTGTACACGGTGGCTCTGGATGTTTCTACTCCAGACTCAGTGCACTGCTTCCGCAGGTCCCCCAAGGTCTGGAATCGGTCCTTCTCCACAATCTTCCTCAGGGTCCGGTCACCTCTTCTCGTTGTGCAGCGTTTTCTGCCACACTTTTTCCTTCCCACAGACTTCCCACTGCGGTGTCTTGATACAGCACTCTAGGAACAGCCTATTCATTCAGAAATGTCTTTCTGTGTCTTACCCTCTTGCTTGAGGGTGTCAATGATGGCCTTCTGGACAGCAGTCAGGTCGGCAGTCTTTAAAAGAGTTTTTAAAAGCCTCAGGAATCTTTTGCAGGTGTTTAGAGTTAATTAGTTGATTCAGATGATTAGGTTAATAACTCGTTTAGAGAACCTTTTCATGATATGCTAATTTTTTTGAGATAGGAATTTGGGGTTTTCATGAGCTGTATGCCAAAATAATCAATATTAAAACAATAAAAGGCTTGAACTACTTCAGTTGTGTGTAATGAATCTAAAATATATGAAAGTCTAATGTTTATCAGTACATTACAGAAAATAATGAACTTTATCACAGTATGCTAATTTTTTTGAGAAGGACCTGTAACATAAACACAAAGTGCAATATGTATGTAACTATGACTATATAGTAAACAGATGTTCTGATATGATGTTTCAGACAACAGTTAATGCTTTAAAGAAATGTATATAAACTGATGGAAAACTGGAGCATATCTTGTAGGAAGTAATACATGGTACTAGGCCAATAATGAAATACTGTGCGGAGTGGTAGACACCAAAAATTCATCATGCCAGCATCAGTACAAAACTCATAAAACCTACAAAACTAACTAAACAAAAGGTGAGCTCTACATACTCGGGCATCCAGTTTTTCTGTTCCGTTTCACATTGTCACTTGCTCAGTATACTTGTAGCTGCCACATTCGCTTTCCACCACCGCTGCTGGCACCACCACTCGAGTCCACTGCACAGGAGAAGTGCCGGTATACAGACTGGAGCCCCAGCAGAAGCATTGAGGCTCCCCATTGGCTTGCAAGAGACCAATGGGAATCCTTCCTCAAACCAGGCTCCTCTCATGCATGTGGTAGAAGTGTCCTAACTGAGACGATGTTAGGAGGATGAGATATTGCATTGTCATTTGCTTAGTCCTTGTTGAGGCTTATATTCTTGAATCTCTTCATTTTATGCATTTATATGGCTTTATCTAATACAATGGGTACAGACACTGCAAAAACGTTTAAACCTTTCCTTCACAGAGGTATTGGTGTATAAAGCAAAATGAACTCCATTGGAAACCTGTCCAGAAGAGTAAGCAAGAACTGCATGCAGAGCTTGATCCATTGTGAAGGTTAAATTTGTTCTTACACTGAGCTCTTTCTGCAGTTTAATGATGTTTTAATGTGTCTGTCACTGAACACCTTTCATTTCTCACAGGTAGAGATTTTCCAAACCAACAGCAACATTTCATTTTCTTACAGTAGAAATGTCTTTCTTTCTCCTAAATGCCACCTCCTAATGTTACAGGGACTGCACAACGTCTAGTTACTATGACCAGAAAATAGTATTAGAAAGAACTGTTCTTAGCTTCATTCAACACTAGACTAGTGTCTTCCCAGAGTCATGGGACAGGTCGTCTATAATAAAAATTTCAAAGCCGTTTGTTGCATGTATGAGTATCAATCAGCCCTGGACATTCCCCTCTTGCCCCACCCTGCTACGATTGGCCACAAAGCTGATTGGATGTCCAGAGAAAGGGCACACACACTCCTGCCCCTGCGCAGTGAAGCATATGCCACCAGCTTTTTTTGTTCTATATATTTGTCGATTTGCCATGGTATGCAGGATGCTGAAAAGACATCTGGGTAGGACAGCAGCCTCTTGCATCTCATTCAGTCCTGAGCAACCACTCTGATGCTTATACATACATATTGTATTTTGTAGATTGCAGCTGTGCCCCATAAGTATGAATCATTTCTGATTGAACTGTAGGCAGACTCACTAATTGGAGATATGAATTTCTGACCTATAGGAACACAGGTTTCTGGTTGAGCATTCCCTGAACACCAGGTTTCCAGAAACCGTATGATTTTCCACGTCAAGATTGCCTTGTTAGCAGGCGCGTAACTACAGGGAGCAGATCCTGCAACCGTAGGGGGGCCAGAGCTGAAAGGGTGCCCCAAGGACTCCAACACTCCCTCTGATAAAGGGATAAAGCCTTCAGATAATGTTTTTGTGGCTACACTTGTTATGGGTGTGAAGATTATGATGTCCACACTTTTATTTCATGACTCTTGCAAGATGGGCTCCCAGAGTGGGAAAGGGGTAGGCAAGGGAAAGAGTGTCAATATTGGGGGCTTCATCAGCGTTTTTGCTGGGAGTGCCCCCATGATTTGTAGTTATGTTTCTGCTTGTTAGCTTTAAAAACAAGCATCAGACAGGCGAAACGGAACCAAATGGCACCAGGAAATTTGGGCGTGCCATGTGCCGCCATAGGTCCTAATGTGATTTACGGCTATAGCGGCATCAGACGGTAATTTGGGCACCAGCAATAGCTGGCAGCTGACTTGCGCCATTCCCCCTGGGTCCATTGCCGCCGTGACTTTTCCTGGAGCAGGGTGAGACTTTTTCGGCTTCACCCTGCGCTCAAATTTCCCACCGCCGTTTTTGCTTGTGTGCCCAGACAGGTTGGCAGAGTAAGTTACATCTCTAACTTCAAGTTCATTTGGAGTTGAAATACAATAATGAAAACCATGGACTGCAGCAGTGAGCGGAGATTGCTGGTTGGACTCTGCATCTGTTCACTTACATTCATATGCGGTTGTGCATATTGCTGACAGGTTTGCTTTGTGCTCTTTGCTAACCACGATCGCTTTAAACTAACATAAACAATTCTCCTGTAACCTTTTTGTTTTCTTGTTTGACATCCAATGGAGAACTAATCAAGTCGTTATCAGGAAAAAGAGCATTCCAGGTTTTCTGCGGGATAAAAATGTTCTATTTCCAGCCAGATTTTCTATCAGAATCCCCAATGAGCCCATCTTTCGTTTTTGGGTGCCTCTCAAACGAGAAGTAATCCTCCCTTCTAATTAAGGGGGTTTTCTGAGCCTACTTATCTGACATGTACATGCAACAGACATAAATGGAGCAGTGTGCATAAAAGGCTGCCTTCCGCTTTGTTTCCAGAGCTTTTATCATTCCTTGCATTGCTTTACATTTGTGAAGTGGGAACTCTGCTCCAACTAACCGCACAGAAGCCGGTCAGCATTTTCTGCTGTGGAAATGCCGCACCAAACACCCTTCAAGGTAGTGCAGCACAACGAAATCTAGGAGGTGGCGATGAAGTGGGTAAATGGCGCTGACCAGAGAATGGGTCACCTTCAGCGTTTTATTGCCGTAAACTATGCACAAAGAATCCATGGGTTTTGTGTACAACAGTAACAATGTAAGAATTGCTGTTTTTATATGGAAACGTGACTGAATGGTGTGCCGAGGGTTAACTGAGCACGTTGTACTTCTTCATATTGTCTCACTGCTGGATTCCAAAGTGTTTGGTGAGAAATGCAAAACATCAGATCCAGGATACCATTGTAAGCGCTTTTGAGTTGTTTTCAAGGATAGCGGCTATTGTAGGGTACTGAATTTGAAGATAATGTATTTCATCTTCGGTAGAAACAAATTGTATGCACTGATGATAATCCTGCTTTGGAGAAGGAACTAAGGCTACTAGGCATCAGAGCAGGCCTATAACTATGTGTGATGGAGGCCCAATAGCAAAATGATTTCCAGGGTCCTTGACCACAGAACCTCCACTTCTACTGTAATCCCTGTTGTCACATTTGTACAGGTTTTTTTAAGTGAAATACTAGTTTCCTTAGAGAAAGAATGCTGTGACTTCTGCTAGTATTACAATGTTCTTTTACATAGCGATGTTATCAAGGCTGGAATCATACTGTTTGTTTCTCTAGGCCAAGTATGTTATGTCTCCCCTTTCTTATGCAGTAGCACCCCTCCC
Organism: Hyperolius riggenbachi; assembly: GCF_040937935.1. Lineage (NCBI taxonomy): Eukaryota > Metazoa > Chordata > Amphibia > Anura > Hyperoliidae > Hyperolius > Hyperolius riggenbachi. The sequence goes on along the minus strand of NC_090648.1, from coordinate 155,398,949 downwards.
ATTCCATGTGCAGTCCCCTTTTCAAATTTGTATCCTCCATATACAGCAACCCCTTTCTTTCATGAACAGTTCCTTTGAGCATCAGTTCCCCTTTTCATGTGTTGCTCTTCATTTTAAGCCTGCTTTTACATATGTAACAACCCTTCTTTCATGTCCAGGTGCCCCTTAAAGGAAACCTAAACCCAATTGAAAAAAATGAGTTCCACTTACCTGGGGCTTCTACTAGCCCCCTGCAGCCATCCTGTGTCCTCGACGTTACGTCCGGATCCTCTGGTCCCCCGCCGCCATCTAGTTTTGTTTTTGCCAACTCGGAGTCGGCGGGCCGCCACACGTATCATTACATGCGTTACTGTGGTTACAGGATGCTATAACGAGTGTCAACACGTATGTTTGTAAGCATTGACACCCGCTATAGCGTCCTTTAACGTCTGTAATGATATGCGCGGCGGGCCGCCGACTCTGAGTCGGCGTAAACAAAACGAGCTGGCAGTGGTGGACCAAAGGATTCGGGAGTAACGTGGAGGGCACAGGATGGCTGCAGGGGGCTGGTAGAAGCCCCAGGTAAGTGAAACTCATTTTTCTCAATTAAGTTTAGGTTTCCTTTAAGCTGCAGTCACCTAAGGCCCTGGCCCTTGTGTCCCTTCCAGAAATTCGGCCCTGGATGTTATCAAAGTTTGTCAACCTTCTATGTATTGGGTGGTATAGTGTTGTCCCTGGCAAGCTACACTTATTGTAAATTAATCATATTGTCAACCATCATTCAGCTATCCTCCAAATGCCTTGACTTAAAGCGGATCCAAGATGAAAAACTAACTATAACAAGTAACTTGTCTATATATCTTATCTAAAGTCTAGATAGTTTACACAGCAAATATAGCTGCAAACAGCTTTAATAGAAAATGTTTATTTCTTCCTGTAATACAATGACAGCAGCCATTTTGTTTGTAAACATTACACAGAGGCAGGCTTATCTGTATCTTGATCACTAACCCTGTGAAAAAAACCTAATCCCCCCTCCTCCCTCCTCCCCTCTGCCTCTGAAATCAATGGCTCGTAACACCTCCTCCTCCTCCTGCCCAGACTGAGCTCCCATGAGCCCTTGCTACTGCCAAGGCTCTCTGAAAACCTGTGGGCGTGGTTTATTTAGTTTATAGGGAATTGGTGTATTAACCCTCCTGGCGGTATGAAAAATTCTGCCAGGAGGCAGCGCAGCAGGTTTTTTTTTTGTTTTTTTTTTATATCATGTAGCGAGCCCAGGGCTCGCTACATGATAGCCGCTGCTCAGCGGCACCAAGCTTCGATCGCCTTCGGCGATCTCCGATCAGGAAATCCCGTTCAAAGAACGGGATTTCCTGGAGGGCTTCCACTCGTCGCCATGGCGACGGGGCGGGATGACGTTGTGACTTCATTGGGAGTCCCGATCCACCCCTCGGCGCTGCCTGGCACTGATTGGCCAGGCAGCGCATGGGGTCTGGGGGGGGGGGGGGCGCGCGCCGCAACGGATAGCGGCGATCGGGCGCGGGGCGGCTGCGATCGGTGTGCTGGCGCAGCAAAAAGAAAAAATTAAGTAAATCGGCCGAGCAGGGCCTGATAAAACCTCCTGCGCGGCTTACCCCGAACCGCCAGGAAGGTTAAAGCAAAAACAAAAAAGTATTTGGCTTGAGGAATGCCGTATAAACAATTGGAAAGGAACACAATTATGTAATGAGTAAAAGTTCACCTCCGATCCACTTTAACCTACCCACTTAATGCGAACTGTTTCCTGATGTCTACTTGTGACCTTTCCTAACATCCTCGTGACTAACCCTAACCTCCACTCCTTAAAGTGCTCTGAAACTCAGCATTTCCTTTTTTTGTGCTAAAAGATTATTTACAGCCTTAAACCTACTACCAGAAGAAAAAGTGAACAGCATTTAAAGAGTTAAAGACACCACTGTTTTTCAGTGGAAAGCACCTTCGGCATATGATCTGTATCCGAAAAGGCGATAACATTGAGCTTGATTCATTAACCTCCTTGCCGGTCTAATTTCCGCCGGCAAGGAGGCAGCGTAGAACTTTTTTTTTTTTTAAATCATGCAGCGAGCCCAGGGCTCGCTACATGATAGCCGCTGAGCGGCGGCATCCCCCCCACCCACTCCGATCGCCCTTGGCGATCAGAGTAAGCAGGAAATCCCGTTCAGAATGGGATTTCCTGCAGGGCTTCCCCGGTCGCCATGGCGACGGGGTGGGATGACGTCACGGCCGTCGGGACGTCACAGGGCGCAGGGGCCTGGGGTGGGGGTGGGCGGCGCGGCTGGTAGCAAATCGGCGGGTAGAGGCGGCGATCGCGTACCACACACAGCTAGCAAAGTGCTAGCTGCGTGTAGGGAAAAAAACTATGCAAATCGGCCCAGCGGGACCTGAGAAATCATCCTGCGCAGGTTATCCCGAGCTGAGCTCGGGATAACCGGCAAGGAGGTTAAGCTAAGCTGCGGAAGCAGCGCAGCTTAACGTGAAGGAGCACTCGTTAAAAAGGAACAGCATAGAAATAACCTCTTTTCTACCCCCACTTCCTACCTAAATGCCCTTCCCGACAGCCTCTTCTAGGTCGCCAGAGTCGTGCACTACTGTGCAAACGCTGGGCTGCACATGTCCTACATTGTGCGCCCATGACCGGAGTGTTCTGCGCATGCGTATAACATCAGTATGTGATGCGCATGATGCCATACGCATGCACAGCGCGCTCCCGGACATGGGTGCACTGTAGGACCCACGCAGCCCGTCCAGCTTCTGCGCAGTAGTGCCCGACTCTGGTGACCCGGATGAGGTTTGCTAAAGGGGGATTTAGGTAGGATGCGGGGGCCCAAAAAAAAGATAAACTGTACTTTGGGAATTCGTAAACAGGCAATATTACTTTTGCACAAAAACAAATATGATAACTGTATGGGTAGTAAAAAGTAGGAAACCCATTTTTATTGAATGGTATGTTAGAGTTTTATTCCACTTTAATGTTAACCCCTTGCTCATACCTAACCTTAAAGAGAAACTCCAACCAAGAATTGAACTTTATCCCAATCAGTAGCTGATACCCCCTTTTACATGAGAAATAGAATGATTTTCACAAACAGACCATCAGGGGGCGCTGTGTGACTAATTTTGTGCTGAAACCCCTCCTACAAGAGGCTCTGAATACCGCGGTACTCCTGGCAAACTGCCACAATGTAACAATGTTCACAGACAGGAAATGGCTGTTTACAGCTGTCTAACAGCTAGAAACAGCTAAATAACCTGCCCACAGTAACAATGTCACCATGTAATAAATGTCAGAATGTGAATCTAGGAGAGGAAAGATTTTACAATGAGCAAACACTGACTAAATCATTTATACATAATTATTGTAAAAATGAAGCACTTTTTTTTATTAAATTATTTTCACTGGAGTTCCTCTTTAACCTTTCTTCTTTTTTGTTATCCTCTTTCTTTGCAAAACACCTCTTACTAAAGCCTAACCCTAATCTCTTAATCCTAATTGATAAAACTAACCTCCTCCCTACACAGTCCCTTAACTCTAATCTTCCTAAACAATACCTTATCCTAAGGCCTCTTAACCTCCAGCCGAGCGCATCACGCCGATGGGTGTGGCCGTGGCGGCGGCCCCAGGACCGGGGGGGAGGGGGGGAACACTTGTGTGCTGTGTTGTGAGGCCCTGCAGCTTGGCCTTAAAGCTGCAGTGGCCAATTTAATGAAAAATTGCCTGGTCTTTAGGGGGGTTTAACACTGCGGTCCTCAAGAGGTTAAACATGGGAGGCAGAACTGCACACTTGTTGGCCACAAGCACCATTAGCCTTGGCACCTGAGCATTGGCGTGTTCGATGTACGGTGAAACCAAACCTGTCGGAATAATTTAAAGCATGCTATGTGCTACAGCTACAGTGAAGCATACTTTTTATGAACTGTAAGCTTCACTACTGCATGATGCAACTTTTCCCTACTGTTCATTTCGAATCCTTTTTTTACAGAGTATGCACCGCAATTCCCCAGTGTGAAAATCTTAAGGATACTGTCCGTTTTAGTTTCAAAATATTTTTATTAAGTTTGCAAGGCAAGGTTCAAAGAGAAATCCATATACATGATGATAATCCAGGTAAGCTAGTGGAGAGTAGCATATAAATTGGGCTAAGAGGTCATCGGCAGCTCTGTTCAATAGTCAGTTTGAATATAGAACTAGGTATTAAGCTGCCTGAGTACTAGGTAAACACAATTGATACATAAGAAAAGCAAAATATATGGGAGGCTAACATTGTCAGCATGATCGAACCAAGGAGTCCACGTCTTGGTTAACTGGGTATATGGTCTTCCACCACGGCTAACATATGTTCTTAAATCATGAGGCGAGGCACACAAGCTACCACTGGGGCAAGCTCCAGCTTGAAATACTTCCATTTGGTAGCCAGGTATGAGCGTGCTGAGTTGACTATGTGCTGAACTAGGCGATGTGTAGGATGCCTCAGTGAGCTGGGTTTATTCCCTAGAAGTATATCTGAAGGGTCCAAGGGGAGTGGTTTGATGATGATCTTGGCAATCAAATTGTTAACATGAGCAAAGAACTGGGAAACTTTCGGGCAGGTCCACCACATGATGAAATAAGCTTCTGGCCCCACACCCACTATAGCACAAATTGGAACTCTGGTGGTAGATCTTAGCTACTCTAATGGGCTTTAAAGGATACCCGGGGTGACATGTGACATCACTGACATGAGATGTATGTACTGTACCAAGTGCACTAATAAACTATGCTGTTCCTTTTTTTTCTTTCTCTGACTGAAAGAGACATCAGGTACAGTGGGATGCGAAAGTTTGGGCAACCTTGTTAATCGTCATGATTTTCCTGTATAAATCGTTGGTTGTTACGATAAAAAAATGTCAGTTAAATATATAAGAGACACACACAGTGATATTTGAGAAGTGAAATGAAGTTTATTGGATTTACAGAAAGTGTGCAATAATTGTTTAAATAAAATTAGGCAGGTGCATAAATTGGGCACCAGAAAAAAGAAATGAAATCAATATTTAGTAGATCCTGCTTTTGCAGAAATTACAGCCTCTAAATGCTTCCTGTAAGTTCCAATGAGCGTCTGGATTCTGGTTAAGGGTATTTTGGACCATTCCTCTTTACAAAACATCTCTAGTTCATTCAGTTTTGATGGCTCCTGAGCATGGACAGCTCTCTTTAACTCACACCACAAATTTTCAATTATATTCAGATCTGAGGACTGAGATGCCCATTCCAGAACGTTGTACTTGTTCCACTGCATGAATGCCTTAGTTGATTTTGAGCAGTGTTTAGCGTTGTCGTCTTGTTGAAAGATCCAGCCCCGGCGCAGCTTCAGCTGTGTCACTGGTTCTTGGACATAGGTTTTCAAAATCAGCTGGTACTGAGTGGAATCCATGCGTCACTCAACTTTGACAAGATTAACAGTCCCTGCACTGGTCACACAGCCCCACAGCATGATGGAACCACCACCATATTTTCCTGTAGGTAACAGGTGTTTTTCCTGGAATGCTGTGCTCTTTTCCCTCCATGCAGAATGCCTCCTGTTATGCCCAAATAACTCAATTTTAGTTTCATCAGTCCATAGCACCTTATTCCAAAATGAAGCTGGCTTGTCCTAATGTGTTTTAGCATACCTCAAGCGGCTAGTGATGGCCCGAACGGTTCGCATGCTAACTTATTCGTGCGAACATCGCGGGTTCGCGTTCGAATGCAAACTTTATGCGAGTTTGACCCGCCCCCTATACTACACCATTGGGCTAAACTTTGACCCTCTACATCACAGTCAGCAGACACATGGTAGCCAATCAGGCTACACTCCCTCCTGGTGCCCCTCCCCTTTATAAAAATCAGCAGCGTCGGCCATGTTCTCACTCTGTGCTGCAGTATTAGGGAGAGAAGGGAGAGACATTGGAGAGATAGGGAAAGCGATAGTTAGGTCTGTTAGCTTGCTCCTTGCTGATATTTGTTACAAAAAAAACACCCCAAAACAGCTCTTTTGAGAGCTAATGTTCTTGTGATGGGTTTGTTTTTTTTTGTGGCCCACTCACACTTGCATATACAGCCCTGTTTGTCGCAGCTGGCCCTTGCTAATTGCTATACTGTGCCAGGCCCAGCACATTTAGTGCCTACCTGTTCACTGCACCTGTTCACTGCACCTGACCTGTGTGACTGCTGCACATTCGTAACACCAGTCCGTGCATACCTGTTCATGTTCACTGTTCAGTTTTATATACCAGTCACTGCATACCTGTTCGCTGTACCTGTGCGACTGCACATTGTATTAGTCAAGTCAGTGCATACCTTTCACTTCATCACCCCAAATATGGACAAAACAGGCAGAGGCAGGCACCCCGGCAGGTCTGTTCGATGTCGTGCTGTCGTGATTTTGTGCGGCCCTGGACCAAAGTACAGTGTTCAGAAGGCACATGCCATCAACCCCCAAGATTTTCAGTATGTAGTTGACTATTTAACACAGAACACCTTATCTTCCTCAGCTTCCACACGGAACCGTGACATATCTTCCTCCTCCTGCTCTGATTCTGGCACCCCACTTAACACTCAGTCGGCCACCACCACCAAAGTGCCATCATCCCAGGGCTCAGGGATGTGGACATTTTTTTGTGTGTCTGCCTCAGAGGATAGCAATGCCATCTGTACTCTCTGCCACCGAAAATTGAGCCATGGAAAGACCAAGACCTGCATAAGGACAACTTCCTAACGAAGGCACAAACTGCAATGGGATGACCACCTGAGGAAAAGCAGCACACAAAAGCAAAGCCACACACCGCAGTGGAAGATACCAGGCCACAATTATTTCTCAAAAAAGGCGATACCCAAACTGTACCGTGATGTTGAAAGGCAAGTGGTGTCATCTCTGGCACACAGCTTTGGGTCAAGGGTCCATCTGACCACGTGGTCTGCAAAGCACGGTCAGGCCTGCCCGAAGACTAGAGATGGCCCGAACCTCCGATTTTAGGTTAGTGAACTGCGTTTGCAAACCTCCGCAAACTTTTGCGAACTTTCGTGAACCACGATAGACTTCAATGGGGAGGCGAACTTTGAAAACTAGAAATATTTATGCTTGCCACAAAAGTGATGGAAAAGATGTTTCAAGGGGTCTGACGTCTGAGTTTTTGCATGGATGAGTGGGATAGACGCCAAAAGTCCTGTGGAAAAATCTGGATTTGACGCAAAGCAGCATTTTAAGGGCAGAAATCACATTGCATGCTAAATTGTAGGCCTAAAGTGCTTTAACACATCTTGCATGGGTATACATCAATCAGGGAGTGTAATTAGAGTACTGCTTCACACTGACGCACCAAACTGTGATACGCAAGCCCCTTCATCGCGGCAAGGTAACGATCAAGGGGAATTGACACATGTACTGTACATGCGTTTTGTTTTGTTGTTGCAGCCGCAGTGCAGCCAGAAAAATTAGGCAGGCATGTACACGCACCAGAAAAAAATTGTTATTGTTTTTGCTAGCGACCGCTACTAGCAGCAGCCTTAAAAATTCAGGAATCCACCTGGAGTCTTGGACCCTGTTGGTGGTGGCGGAGAAGGCAGTCAAGCGGCCTGCAGGCAGAGATGCTGTGTGGAGAGGGACTTAGTCATGGGGCAGGCAGTCACACGGCGTGCAGGCAGAGATGCTGTGTGCGTGGAGTGACTTAGTCTTCGGGCGGGCAGTAGCCCTCCGAGATCCATGCCTTTCTGACAGGACGCTTGAGGCAGGGCAATACAGAAGTTGGATGGCAAATTGGGACAGCTCTGGCCACAGGTCAAGCCTGCGCACCCAGTAGTCTAAGGGTTCATCGCTGCTCACAGTGTCTACATCCACACTTAAAGCCAGGTAGTCGGCTACCTGCCGGTCGAGGCGTTGGTGGAGGGTGGATCCGGAAGCGCTAAGGCGAGGCGTTGGACTAAAGAATGTCCGCATATCCGACATCACCATGAGATCGCTAGAGCATCCTGTCCTTGCCTGCGTGGATTATTGCGTTGTGCTGTGACATTTCCCTTAACCACTTGAGGACCTAGGGCTTTCTACCCCTTAAGGACCGGCCACTTTTTTTCCATACAGACCACTGCAGCTTTCACGGTTTATTGCTCGCTCATACAACCTACCACCTAAATGAATTTTGGCTCCTTTTCTTGTCACTAATAAAGCTTTCTTTTGGTGCTATTTGATTGCTCCTGCGATTTTTACTTTTTATTATATTCATCAAAAAAGACATGAATTTTGGCAAAAAAATGATTTTTTTAACTTTCTGTGCTGACATTTTTCAAATAAAGTAAAATTTCTGTATACCTGCAGCGCGAAAAATGTGGACAAACATGTTTTTGATTAAAAAAAACCCATTCAGTGTATATTTATTGGTTTGGGTAAAAGTTATAGCGTTTACAAACTATGGTGCAAAAAGTGAATTTTCTCATTTTCAAGCATCTATGACTTTTCTGACCCCCTGTCATGTTTCATGAGGGGCTAGAATTCCAGGATAGTATAAATACCCCCCAAATTACCCCATTTTGGAAAGAAGACATCCCAAAGTATTCACTGAGAGGCATAGTGAGTTCATAGAAGATATTATTTTTTGTCACAAGTAAGCGGAAAATGACACTTTGTGAGAAAAAAAAAAAAAAGTTTCCATTTCTTGTATTGTGCGACAAAAAAAAAATGAAATCTGCCACGGACTCACCATGCCCCTCTCTGAATACCTTGAAGGGTCTACTTTCCAAAATGGGGTCATTTGTGGGGTGTGTTTACTGTCCTGACATTTTGGGGGGTGCTAAATTGTAAGCACCCCTGTAAAGCCTAAAGGTGCTCATTGGACTTTGGACCCCTTAGCGCAGTTAGGCTGCAAAAAAGTGCCACACATGTGGTATTGCCATACTCAGGAGAAGTAGTATAATGTGTTTTGGGGTGTATTTTTACACATACCCATGCTGGGTGGGAGAAATATCTCTGTAAGGCCTGAAACACACCAGAGGAGTTTTTCTGAGCGTTTTGAGTTTTTAAATCTGCTGCTAATGTTATCCTATGTGTCTGTGCACACTGGAGCAATGAGGTTTTGTAAAAAAACCCCATAGCATTACATTGGGAAGAGCTTTTAGAGGTTTCAAAACCTCTTCCCAATGTAATGCTATGGGGTTTTTACAAAACCTCATCGCTCCAGTGTGCACAGACACATAGGATAACCTTAGCAGCAGATTTAAAAACTCAAAACGCTCAGAAAAACTCCTCTGGTGTGTTTCAGGCCTAAATGACAATTTGTTAATTTTTTTTACACACAATTGTCCATTTACAGAGATCTTTCTCCCACTCAGCATGGGTATGTGTAAAAATACACCACAAAACACATTATACTACTTCTCCTGAGTACGGCGATACCACATGTGTGGCACTTTTTTGCACCCTAACTGCGCTAAAGGGCCCAAAGTCCAATGAGTACCTTTAGGATTTCACAGGTCATTTTGAGAAATTTCGTTTCAAGACTACTCCTCACGGTTTAGGGCCCCTAAAATGCCAGGGCAGTATAGGAACCCCACAAATGACCCCATTTTAGAAAGAAGACACCCCAAGGTATTCCGTTAGGAGTATGGTGAGTTCATAGAAGGGTTTATTTTTTGTCAAAAGTTAGCGGAAAATGACACTTTGTGAAAAAACACAATTAAAATCAATTTCCGCTAACTTGTGACAAAAAATAAAATCTTCTATGAACTCGCCATACTACTAACGGAATACCTTGGGGTGTCTTCTTTCTAAAATGGGGTCATTTGTGGGGTTCCTATACTGCCCTGGCATTTAGGGGCCCTAACCCGTGAGGAGTAGTCTTGAAACGAAATTTCTCAAAATGACCTGTGAAATCCTAAAGGTACTCATTGGACTTTGGGCCCTTTAGCGCAGTTAGGGTGCAAAAAAGTGCCACACATGTGGTATCGCCATACTCGGGAGAAGTAGTACAATGTGTTTTGGGGTGTATTTTTACACATACCCATGCTGGGGGGGAGAAATACCTCTGTAAATGGACAATTGTGTGTAAAAAAATCAAAAGATTGTCATTTACAGAAGTATTTCTCCCACCCAGCATGGGTATGTGTAAAAATACACCCCAAAACACATTATACTACTTCTCCCGAGTACGGCGATACCACATGTGTGGCACTTTTTTGCACCCTAACTGCACTAAGGGGCCCAAAGTCCAATGAGTACCTTTAGGATTTCACAGGTCATTTTTGTTTCAAGACTACTCCTCACGGTTTAGGGCCCCGAAAATGCCAGGGCAGTATAGGAACCCCACTAATGACCCCATTTTAGAAAGAAGACACCCCAAGGTATTCCGTTAGGAGTATGGTGAGTTCATAGAAGTTTTTATTTTTTTGTCACAAGTTAGCGGAAATTGATTTTAATTGTTTTTTTTCACAAAGTGTCATTTTCCGCTAACTTGTGACAAAAAATAAAATCTTCTATGAACTCACCATACTCCGTACGGAATACCTTTGGGTGTCTTCTTTCTAGAATGGGGTCATTTGTGGGGTTCCTATACTGCCCTGGTATTTTAGGGGCTCTAAACCGTGAGGAGTAGTCTTGAAACCAAATGTCGCAAAATGACCTGCGAAATCCTAAAGGTACTCATTGGACTTTGGGCCCCTTAGCGTACTTAGGGAGTAAAAAAAAGTGCCACACATGTGGTACCGCCGTACTCAGGAGAAGTAGTATAATGCGTTTTGGGGTGTATTTTTACACATACCCATGCTAAGTGGGAGAAATATCTCTGTAAATGACAATTGTTTGATTTTTTTACACACAATTGTCCATTTACATAGAAATTTCTCCCACCCAGCATGGGTATGTGTAAAAATACACCCCAAAACACATTATACTACTTTTCCTGAGTACGGCGGTACCACATGTGTGACACTTTTTTGCAGCCTAGGTGCGCTAAGGAGCCCAACGTCCTATTCACAGGTCATTTTGAGGCATTTGTTTTCTAGACTACTCCTCGCGGTTTAGGGCCCCTAAAATGCAAGGGCAGTATAGGAACCCCACAAGTGACCCCATTTTAGAAAGAAGACACCCCAAGGTATTCTGTTAGGTGTATGGCGAGTTCATAGAAGATTTTTTTTTTGTCACAAGTTAGTGAAAAATGACACTTTGTGAAAAAAACCCAATAAAAATCAATTTCCGCTAACTTTTGACAAAAAATAAAATCTTCTATGAACTCGTCATACACCTAACAGAATACCTTGGGGTGTCTTTTTTTCTAAAATGGGGTCACTTGTGGGGTTCCTATACCGCCCTGGCATTTTACAGGCCCAAAACCGTGAGTAGTCTGGAAACCAAATGTCTCAAAATGACTGTTCAGGGGTATAAGCATCTGCAAATTTTGATGACAGGTGGTCTATGAGGGGGCGAATTTTGTGGAACCGGTCATAAGCAGGGTGGCCTTTTAGATGACAGGTTGTATTGGGCCTGATCTGATGGATAGGAGTGCTAGGGGGGTGACAGGAGGTGATTGATGGGTGTCTCAGGGGGCGGTTAGAGGGGAAATAGATGCAATCAATGCACTGGGGAGGTGATCGGAAGGGGGTCTGAGGGGGATCTGAGGGTTTGGCCGAGTGATCAGGAGCCCACACGGGGCAAATTGGGGCCTGATCTGATGGGTAGGTGTGCTAGGGGGTGACAGGAGGTGATTGATGGGTGTCTCAAGGTGTGATTAGAGGGGGGAATAGATGCAAGCAATGCACTGGCGAGGTGATCAGGGCTGGGGTCTGAGGGCATTCTGAGGGTGTGGGCGGGTGATTGAGTGCCCTAGGGGCAGATAGGGGTCTAATCTGATAGGTAGCAGTGACAGGGGGTGATTGATGGGTAATTAGTGGGTGTTTAGGGTAGAGAACAGATGTAAACACTGCACTTGGGAGGTGATCGGACGTCGGATCTGCGGGTGATCTATTGGTGTGGGTGGGTGATCAGATTGCCCGCAAGGGGCAGGTTAGGGGCTGATTGATGGGTGGCAGTGACAGCGGGTGATTGATGGGCGGCAGTGACAGAGGGTGATTGATGGGTGGCAGTGACAGGGGGTGATTGATGGGTGATTGATAGGTGATTGACAGGTAATCAGTGGGTTATTACAGGGGAGAACAGATGTAAATATTGCACTGGCGAATTGATAAGGGGGGGGGGGGTCTGAGGGCAATCTGAGCGTGTAGGCGGGCGATTGGGTGCCCGCAAGGGGCAGATTAGGGTCTGATCTGATGGGTAACAGTGACAGGTGGTGATAGGGGGTGATTGATGGGTAATTAGTGGGTGTTTAGAGGAGAGAATAGATGGAAACACTGCGCTTGGGTGGTGATCTGATGTCGGATCTGCGGGCGATCTATTGGTGTGGGTGGGTGATCAGTTTGCCCGCAAGGGGCAGGTTAGGGGCTGATTGTTGGGTGGCAGTGACAGGGGGTGATTGATGGGTGATAGGTGATTGGCAGGTGATTGACAGGTGATCGGTGGGTTATTACAGGGAAGGCCAGATGTAATTAATGCACTGGCGAATTTATAAGGGGGGGGGGGGGGGGTCTGAGGGCAATCTGAGCGTGTGGGCGGGTGATTGGGTGCCCGCAAGGGGCAGATTAGGGTCTGATCTAATAGGTAACAGTGACGGTTGGTGATAGGGGGTGATTGATGGGTAATTAGTGGGTGTTTAGAGAAGATAACAGATGTAAACAATACATTTGGGAGGTAATCTGACGGCGGGTTTGCGGGCAATCTAATGGTGTGGGTGGGTGATCAGATTGCCCGCAAGGGGCAGGTTAGGGGCTGATTGATGGGTGGCAGTGACAGGGGGTGACAGGGGGTGATTGATGGGTGATAGGTGATTGGCAGGTGATTGACAGGTGATCAGTGGGTTATTACAGGGAAGAACAGATGTAATTAATGCACTGGTGAATTGATAAGGGGGGGTCAGAGGGCAATCTGGGCGGGTGATTGGGTGCCCGCAAGGGGCAGATTAGGGTCTGATCTGATAGGTAAAAGTGACAGGTGGTGATAGAGGGTGATTGATGGGTGATTGATGGGTAATTAGTGGGTGTTTAGAGGAGAGAATAGATGTAAACAATGGATTTGGGAGGTGATCTGATGTCAGATATGCGGGCGATCTATTGGTGTGGGGGGGTGATCAGATTGCCCGCAAGGGGCAGGTTAGGGGCTGATTGATGGGTGGCAGTGACAGGGAGTGATTGACGGGTGATTGACGGGTGATTGGCAGGTGATGGACAGGTGATTGACAGGTGATCAGGGGGGATAGATGCATACAGTACATGGGGGGGGGGTCTGGGGAGAATCTGAGGGGTGGGGGGGTGATCAGAAGGGAGCGGGGGGCAGGGGGGGGATAAAAAAAAAATAGCGTTGACAGATAGTGACAGGGAGTGATTGATGGGTGATTAGGGGGGTGATTGGGTGCAAACAGGGGTCTGGGGGGTGGGCAGGGGGGGGGGGGGGGGTCTGATGGGTGCTGTGGGCGATCTGGGGCAGGGGGGGGGGGAATCAGTGTGCTTGGTGCAGACTAGGGTGGCTGCAGCCTGCCCTGGTGGTCCCTCGGACATTGGGACCACCAGGGCAGGAGGCAGCCTGTATAATACACTTTGTAAACATTACAAAGTGTATTATACACTTTGTATGCGGCGATCGTCGGGTTAACATCCCACCGGCGCTTCCGTATGGCCGGCGGGATGTTGCGGCGGGTGAGCGGCGCCAGGCGGAGGCGGAGGATCGCGTCACGGATGACGCGATCGCTCCGCCCATGCCCATACAAGGACCGCCGCCAATTGTCAATACGGCGGTCCTTGCGGCGTCCACTTCCCGGCCGCCAATTGTATATACGGCGGTCGGGAAGTGGTTAAACGCATTGTAAAGCATAGTTGCCAGCTTGTTCTGCAAGTGCTGCATCCTTTCTGCCTTCTGGTGATTTGGAAACATCTCCGCCACTTTGTGCCTATACCAAGGGTCTAGTAGCGTGGCCACCCAGTACAGCTCATTCCCCTTGAGGGTTTTTTTTGTATACGAGGGTCCCTCAACAAGCTGGACAGCATGAAAGACACCATCTGCACAAAGTTGGATGCAGATGTACTATCCATCTCCTCTTGCTCTTCCTCAGTGATGTCAGCTAAGCTCTCCTCCTCCCTCCAGCCATGAACAATACCACGGGAAAGTTGAGCAGCACAAGCCCCCTGCGACACCTGCTGCGGTTGTTCTTCCGCCTCCTCCTCCTCCTCCTCCTCCAAAACAACACCTTCCTCATCATCTGACTCCTCTTCCCCAAACGACTCTTACTCCTCCCCCTCCCCCGTCTGTGTTGCCGCAGGTGTTGAGGAATCATCTGCTTCTGCCGAGAATTGATCCCACAACTCTTCCTCCCGTTCCTGTTCCTGTTCACGCTCCTCCACAGCTTGATCCACCACTCTACACACGGCATGCTCCATGTAGTTTTCTGTTCTGCAAATATTCCGTATGGTAAGTTTGAGAGTGGCTAACCAGGATAGGTCCCCTCCCAAGCCTGGAGTAAAGTCAGGATTGTGCAAAAGTGCGGTATTCAGGTAGCGGGAGGCCTGGAGATCCATGGTATATCTGTAGTATTTTCAGATTTATACTTTCCTTGGGCTTCTTCCAGCCCCATAAGCACTGTGGCTTCCCTCACCGTCCTCTTCAGCCCCTCCATTCTGGTGGTACGACTCCCGGCAATCTGGTCAGTCGCCACCAGTCAAGGGCTTATGCACATGCTCAGCCCCGCATGCCACCCCCCCCACTCTCCCTTCCCCTGGAGTGTTGTGCGCCTGTGCAGTACTACTGCGCAGGCACATTACTCTCCAGGGGACAACAGGAGCACGACGAGGAGAGCGCGCAGCCTAACCGCGCATGTGCAACAGGCTGCGACTGCCCAGGTAACAGGAGTCATAGCGGCTTAACGAGTAGGACGGTGAGGGAGGCCATGGTACTTAATATGGCTCTGGACATCCCAAATATTATTTGAGAGACTACTTTGTTCTTGTGATATTGTTTTAATAGCGATAGTGCTCCTTCAATTTATTTGCCTATAACTTTATTACTACTTATCATAACAAAACAATCTATTTCTTGTTTTTTTTGCCATCAATTAGGCTTTCTTTGGAGGGTACTTTTTGCTAAGAATTATTTTATACTAAAAGTGTTTTAACTGGAAAAATAAAAAAAGGGGAAAAATTAATTATTTCTTAGTTTTTGGCCATTATACTGTAGTTTTAAAATAATACGTGTCTTATAGCTTGACCTCCGTCACATAAAAAATAGGTAGTGACAAACTCAATCCATTATGAGGAAAAAAACTTCATTTTTAAAGTTATGATCAAACTTGAGAAAGTTTCAGCAAAATTACACGAGTTGGTAACTTACAAACACCCACTTTTGAATAGCCCTGGTTGTTAGCTTTCCATAATGATGACATTTGCGGCCTTTTTCTGCTGTCCACACTCTTCTGGGGCTATGCAAACAAAGTATAGCCCTAAAATACTTGGTGAAAAAAATTGACCTGTACAAAGCCACAAGGACACTTTGTCGTTAATGGCATGCTAGATGCCCAAATAGTTATCAGATGACAAATATGGGGTATCCTTTCAACCCTGACAAGTTGTAGAATAGATTTTAGTTTTTTGGGGGTTGAGGCCTGTGTCTTGTGAATTATTTTTAGTAACAAACTGAATCAAAGGCAATATTTTGTATTTTCATGTATTTAGTACCAAAATAAAAAGCTTATAAAAATAAAACACAGTGACAGAATTTAAAACACAATACATAAAATGTCACCTTAAGGACTCAGCTTTTTTTAATTTGTGTGCCATGAGGGTATATTACTGTTATTTTTGCAAATGAGGGCTTGTAATTATTGCTAGGGTACAATGTGAAAACAAGAAACAACACAGAAAGAAATACACCTTTACTTCCAAATAATATATTATTTCACTAGGGACATAATTTAAATGTTGGGATTACCAGGACAAATGGACAAATAAAATCTGTGGGTTTTATGTACGTTAGTGTTGTTTATTTTGCAACCGTAGTGGATGGAAATTGAGAAATAGTATATTTTTTTCATTTTTTCCCTCATTTTTCCATTCAAAATGCAATAAAGTAATTATGGAAAACAAATACGACCGCAAAAAGCCTAATTGGTGGTGGAAAAAACAAGATTTAGATCACAAGAAAGAAAAGGAGGACCCATCTGAGCCATAAATAAATATCTTAAAGGACACTCTGGATCCTCAATATGTCAAAATATCAAATTTTATTAAGCAAACAAGATAGATAAAAACAATTAAAACATAGTCTCCTTGGTACATGTCGATTGTTTATCGACACTGCCCTCCTCTGGACCACAATAATACAAATAACACTACAATAGTATATACTTCAAAGAGCGAGTGCTACATATGTTTACAATTGTGCAAAAAATTCCATATAAAGTGCTTCCGTGCCAGTACATTGCATCAACAAAGTGATGTGTGCATGTCTGCATCCATGCCCAAAAACATGGGTGTCCACATGCGCACAATGTGTACATAAATCACATAAAAACTACCAAAAAATTCAAATACATATACCATAAATAAATCTCAATGCAACCTCCACCTATCAATCCAACCAACTACCTATCTGTATAATCTCACTTGGGTGTATCTTACTATAAATAAAGTGCAGCGTGCTTGTGTGCAAAGACACTGAAGGAAAAACCTTTTGTGAATAAGAGAGCACCACTTACCCCATATGCGTCCAGAGGGGGACCCCAGAGATTGCAATCTCTGGGGTCCCCCTCTGGACGCATATGGGGTAAGTAGTGAGATACACCCAAGTGAGATTATACAGATAGGTAGTTGGTTGGATTGATAGGTGGAGGTTGCATTGAGATTTATTTATGGTATATGTATTTGAATTTTTCGGTAGTTTTTATGTGATTTATGTACACATTGTGCGCATGTGGACACCCATGTTTTTGGGCATGGATGCAGACATGCACACATCACTTTGTTGATGCAATGTACTGGCACGGAAGCACTTTATATGGAATTTTTTGCACAATTGTAAACATATGTAGCACTCGCTCTTTGAAGTATATACTATTGTAGTGTTATTTGTATTATTGTGGTCCAGAGGAGGGCAGTGTCGATAAACAATCGACATGTACCAGGAGACTATATTTTAATTGTTTTTATCTATCTTGTTTGCTTAATAAAATTTGATATTTTGACATATTGAGATCCAGAGTGTCCTTTAAGATATTTATTTATGGCTCAGATGGGTCCTCCTTTTCTTTCTTGTGTTATAAGGTTTGATTGAAGACCTAGGGGCAAATACCTAAAATGGGATTATATCTCATGAGGTTTACACCTGTGTTACTTAGATCATTTAGATGTGATAAGTAGTGATACCGTTATTGGCGAATGAATAGGAGGAGCGCTGAAACGTGAAAATTGCTTGGATGCATAAGGTGAAAAAACACTGAAGGCTGAAGTGGTTAAAAAAAGTTCAGTCCCTAAGGTAACTATGTATGTATTTTTGTAAAATAAATAAATAAATACATTTGGCAACTATTGGGGAGTGTGGGAGGTCAGTGGTTAATTTAAAATGTAAAAATAAGGTAAAAATAGGTCCTTTTATTGAAAAAAAATGTAAATGTAATTTTACTATTTGGCCACAAGGTGTCCTGGCAGCTGATTTCTGTATGTGTAGAATTACTATGCAAACAGGAAGCACTGCATGGGTGGTCTCTGTGAATGGCGGTGCTGTCTCATCGACGGCTGCGGTCATTCCCACGGGGACTTAGATCCCATTCATTGATCTAGCGGCTAATGATCGGCGGTGGTAACGAGGTTTCCTTATTTGATTGCTGGGCAGTCTAAATAAATTAGACAGGAAGAGTCCATGGCTGAATATGCCCAGTGCAAATGCACTTTTACAGGGGATGTGTGATTCGGTTATTACTCATGCCCAGTTGGGCATATGAACTTGCACATTTGCCCAGTAACTTGCACATTTGCTCTGGGCATGCGCAAGTTCATAAACTGCTTATGTCCAATTACAGGAATTGCTGATACATGAGTCAACATGTCATATATTTAGTTATTTTAACTCAAGGACATGTTAACATGGGCAATAGAATGTGACCTAGAATGTGCCTGTAGTGAGTATGGTTTTTGAGATGCTTAATAAGTTGATAATTTTATGCAAATGTATGCAGTTTGGGAATGGGTAAAATTAAGCAGCTGTCTTTTTTTCCCCAAATCAAACTAATAATGTAACAGGACATACTGGCCGTATTCAATTCACTTTTTCGCTTACATTTTCTCATAGGAGATAATTTTTTATCTCCTCTTTAAAATAACTTTTCAGCACTCTGCAATTGTAAAAGTACCAAAAAGTAGGTGAAAAAAAGTACTGTTAGAATTATTTTGAGCATTTATGTTGCTTGCTGGTGGCTTAAAAGGCCTTTCATTGGTAAAGTGTGAACATTTCACCAAGTAGAAGACTTAAGAGAAAAAGTTAATTGAATAATGTCCACTAGCCCATATGCAATCCACTGTTTGTCCTGTATGATATTTTCACAACTTGTCATAAAATGCCTTTTAAGCCATCAGCAAGCAAGAGAACACTCAAAATAAATCTGATAGTACTTTTCCTCCAAGCTCTAGGTACGTTTTTTTTTTTTTATTGTAGAATGCTGAAAAGTTAGTTTGAAGAGAAGATGAAAATTAACTCCTTGGAGATAACACAGGTGAAAAAGTTAATTGCATATAGCTCTCTGTCTCCTACTGCAAAAACTTTTCCACAAGGCACAAAGGAATTTCCAAAAAGGTGAAACCTGAGATTAGTGGTCTGAGTGTGTTTTTATAAGGCATAACAATACAGGATGCAAATGTACTACCAGGTCAAAAGTATGTTCAGAAAGGTTTTTTCGATTCCTGATGGTTACCTGTAACCTACAAGTATCTATTGGATGAGAGAGACCGGGATTCCAATGGTGCAGTACCATAGGATGAGTTGGTATATGTGAAAGTATAAGAAATATACTAATAAAGGTGGGTTGCAATGACTTGCAACCATCACCAGAGCCTTTAACCGTCCCCGCTCAGTTTTTCAGGTCTGCTGAAGCAGATGCTGGTTGGTCGGTCTCCTTGGACAGTTGTGAGAACTGCAGGGTCCTCATGACTATAAACCCCAAAGGGTATGGACTGTGCTAAAACACTGGTGGATGTGCCCTTGATGATAGGCAACAACTTAAGCTACTATATAGGGGAGAAGTGTAATGTCTTACCTGCTTCAATTAAAGGCGCTCACGCTTGTAACCGACAGCATATCAGGTACTTTTATTGACCAGATGTAGCTGCCAGTGACCTGTGAAACGCGTTTTCTCTTGTGTATGAATAAATACCTTTTCCATTAATATTATTCGTTTGTCCTTTTGACAAGTTAAGACATTACACTTCTCACCTGTATAGTAGCTTTAGTTGTTGTCTATCATCAAGGGCGCCTCCACCAGTGTTTTAGTAAAAGTATGTTCAGGCCTGGATGTTTAAAATGGGTCATCAGAAACACCGTTTAAATACATGGACCAACTGGCTTCAAAAGGGAAACACCTTCCCGACTCCAAATCAAATAAAACCCTGGACTAGCAGTCTACTATTTATGAGTGGAAATGTATTATGTAGGTAGGACCCTTATACGCTGTTATTTTAGGAATACATCCAATCCATTTTTAAAGTTAGCTTCTGTACCTACTA
This sequence comes from Hyperolius riggenbachi, assembly GCF_040937935.1. Taxonomy (NCBI): domain Eukaryota; kingdom Metazoa; phylum Chordata; class Amphibia; order Anura; family Hyperoliidae; genus Hyperolius; species Hyperolius riggenbachi. The sequence continues at coordinate 155,379,124 of NC_090648.1, read as the reverse complement.
GATCCCGTTCTGATGGAAGTGGATTCCACATATGCACAGCCCATGGAGTGAACGACACCCTTTCCACACCCACAAATGAAACTTTTTTTTCTGCTTACCTCTGCATTAGCTGGGAATTCTAAAGGGGTCAGACATTTTTTTTCCTGATTTAATTTGATTGACAAATATTTTTTTTTTCTAATCTGACTAACGAAGTAACGGGACATAATGTATCCTCAGACACAAACTTCTCCATAAGATACAAAGGAATCCTTACAAAGGTTTACATCTGATCATTAGCAAAGCCCAGATGGCTTTATTTAGTAAGGTAACTGGTATGTTCAGGAGCAGAATATTTTGTGCCTTATGGAGAACGTTATGTTGGAGGGTCAGGTGCCAGAATATGTCCCTTCTCTGAGCTGTCACCCACACTGTAGTTAAATACTAAATCCTCAGTACCAAAGAGCTTTGAGTGCACTAGGAATATGGTGCACTATTTGAGTGCAAGTACGTATAATGTCAAATATTTTAACACTGCGGGCAGCACAGTGGAATAGAGCAATGTTTCTCAACATTTCATGGGTATGTACCCCTTTTGAAAGCCTGTGCTGGCCAAGTACACCCTGATATGGTAAAGACTATCTCAAGTACCCCTTGATACAGATACACTTAATAGTAGTACAGGATAATCATTTCTAAACCATTTCCACACATTTGCTATTGTTTTTACTTAGATGAAGTACTAGTTTGGCTGTTGATTATATAAAATGTATTATCTTCTGAAACGATACATTTATTAAGCCTAATTAAATACATCAAGGCGAAGTACCCCATGGACCCATCAGAAGTACCCCCTGGGGTGCGCGTGTATAGTAAAACATTGCAGTACTGGGCCCCCGGTGTGAATCTGGGCCAGGATACTGTCTATATGGAGTTTGCATGTTGTCTATGTCTGGGTGAGTACGTATTACCGCAGTGCAGATTCATTTGGGCGCCGGGATAAGCCGCTTCTAGCAAAATAATAGTAATGTAAATTACCGGTATTTTATTATGTCCTACCCGGCACCTATCCTAACCTTAACCCCCCCACCTTATGCCTAACCCAAACCACCCACCTAGCGCTAAACCCTAAACTCCTCTGTAAGTGCCTAAAGGTGGCGACACACGATACAATAAAATTATCCAATTTTATGGCAATTCGATAAAAACGATCAGTTGTCCCGAAAAATCTAAAGCTTTTTTTTTATTCGAGCAACACATTTGATTGGATTTCCCGTTTTTATTTTATATAAGTTGATTGGTAGTGGTGGATTTTTCTGATCAGTTTTTATGAAAACTGAATGGTGTAGGGTAGGTTGTCAGTTTTATTTATAATATACTCCCAAGCAATTTTCTCAGTTTTCCATCCTTTTTTTTTCATGATTGGGAAAAAAATGGAACATGTGTGTAATATATTGGTCAGATTTTTTTCGATGTTACAATCATTCAGAAAAATTGATTGTAAATCTTAAAATGAAAAGAAATGTAAAATAATTGTATAGTTTGCGGCTACCTAAACACTAATGTAAATCTGGGGCGCACAAGCTACCGAAAGTTGTAGCTGATTGTCTACGATCAGCTCCAACCATTACATTTTATGTAGTAGCCGATCGACTACTACTTACATCGGGCACCCAAATGACTGGCTGGGCGTCCGATTGCTAAAATTTAACACAGGCATCTATGAGACACTGGCTGTTCACGACGCCAAAAGGACCTAATCCTTGTCTGTAGAGGTTTCTTCTCTAGCACTTTGGCTTCCTCCCATATCCCAAAAGCTTACAGATAAATTAATTGACTTCTCCCCAAAAGGAATAAAACTATGACTAGGTAGGTAGGGATTAGATTATGAGCCCCTATGAGGGACAGTAAGTGACATGACTGTGTAGTCTATATAGCACTGATATCTTCTGCACCACTTTACTAATACAATGTAAATAAATTAACCTTCATACTTTCTGAATGGAGTTTTTAGGTCCTACCCATGTTTGCATGAATCTGTGGGTGATTTGGTTTCTTCCCACATCCCCAGAACCCCAGAGTAAAATGTAAAGTACTACACATTAATGTTTCCTCTTTAGCCATCACTTACAGTATGTAGTAAAAATGTGACTGATTTTGGTCAGACCTATCAGATTTTTACTATCCATTTTAAGTGACAGCAACATAAAGAAAAAGTCATTTATTATGCATTTTACTCTGGGTCAAATTTACATTTTATTTGTATGCATATACATATATTTTAAATTGTACAATGTATTTATCATGGCGCTGCCAATGTTTTTCCCTGTTCTTTAGAAAATGTGTAGACCATTTATGGCTAGCAGCCTCAGGTTCATACTATGTTTTAACTTTTAGCTAGTGGTTAGGTCTCTTCCGAGAGAGCACGTCATGGTTGTGGAAGAGTCTAGTAGTGAACAATCTGTGCATAGAGATGGGCCGAACATCTGATTTTAGGTTCGCGAACCGGGTTCGCGAACTTCCGCGCAAGGTTCGGTTCGCGGAAAAGTTCACGAACCGCAATAGCCTTCAATGGGGAGGCAAACTTTGAAAAATAGAAAAAATTATGCTGGCCACAAAAGTGATGGAAAAGATGTTTCAAGGGGTCTAACACCTGGAGGAGGGCATGGCGGAGTGGGATACACGCCAAAAGTCCCAGGGAAAAATCTGGATGTGACGCAAAGCAGCGTTTTAAGGGCAGAAATCTCATTGAATGCTAAATTGCAGGCCTAACGTGCTTTAAAACATCTTGCATGTGTATACATCAATCAGGGAGTGTAATTAGAGTACTGCTTCACACTGACACACCAAACTCACTGTGTAACGCACCGCAAATAGCTGTTTGTTGTGTGTTGTGACGGCCGTGCTGGACTACTGCGCAACATGGTGAGATTGCTCTTCCTCACTCAGTGATGTCAGGTAATGTATGACTTCCTTCTCAACTTCCATGGCACTGTTAAAAAGCTTACGTTTTTTTTCTCAATTACATTTTCTACTTGCTGTGTACTTGTTCAGTACCGCTACAATGAGAATCCTATGGAGACGGGCAAGTCTGACATTGTGACCCCGGGTAAAGGCCGGGGAATGAGGGATGGAATCCGGTGTGGAGCCTGAGCAACGCTACACATCCAAGGAGGGCAGCAGGCAGGCATGCACGCCCGCCCCGAGGTAGTGACCAAAAATAACAATACAGGAGGAGGACTTTCGAGGCCCTGCTGTGTATTTGAAATGAATGTACTTTAAATCCTTTAACGAGAACCAGTTATGGCGGGCAAAGATGACACCACATTCCTTTCACGAGAATCATATGGAGGCAGGCAAGTCTGCCATTTGTGACCCAGGGTAATGGCCAGGGAATGAGGGATGGAATCCGGTGTGGAGCCTGAGCAACAGCTACCACTGCACATCCAAGGAGGGCAGCAGGCAGGCATACAATACAGGACTTTGAGGCCCTAGTTGTAATGAATCAACTTTAAATCCTTTAACAGGAATCCGTTATGGAGGGCAAGTCTGCCATTGTCACCGCGGGGAATGAAGGTTGTATTCCGGTCCGAAGTGTGAGCCTGCTGAGACCCATGCTGTAGCTGCCCTGACCGTGCTTTGCAGACCAGGCATCTGTGGTCAGATGGACCCTTGAGCCAGCGGAAGACAAACCAAGTCGAAAGCATTTGCCAAGAATGTTTTACCGAGAGCAATTTTTGTTGGCATTTTTGTAAATTGTTTGAAAATGTAGATGGTTGTATTTTTAAATTGTTTGAAACTTTAGATGGTTGTATTTTTAAATTGATTGAAAGTGTAGATGGTTGTATTGTGTTCCGGAGTTGGAGCCTGATCAACGGCTACCACCACACATCCAGGCAAGGAGGGCAGCAGGCAGGCAGGCAAGCATGCGCGCCCCGAGGTAGTGACCAAAAATAACAATACAGGACTCAGGAGGACCTTTTGAGGCCCTAATTGTAATGAATCAACTTTAAATCCTTTAACGGGAATCCGTTATGGGGGGCAAGTCTGATGGTGCCTTCACTGCGATTCACCAGGTTGGTCTCCGGCAAGAATCCGTTATGGAAGGCAAGTCTGACATTGTCACCGCGGGGAATGAAGGTTGGATTCCGGCTCGAAGTGGGAGCCTGCTGAGACCCATGCTGTAGCTGCCCTGACCGTGCTTTGCAGACCAGGCATCTGTGGTCAGATGCACCCTTCAGCCAGCGGAAGACAAACCAAGTCGAAAGCATTTGCCAAGAATGTTTTACGGAGGGCAATTTTTGTTGGCATTTTTGTAAATTGTTTGAAAATGTAGATGGTTGTATTTTTAAATTGTTTGAAACTTTAGATGGTTGTATTTTTAAATTGTTTGAAACTGTATCCATTCAAGTGCAAGTTATGCACTGACTGCCAGGTATAATGTGCAGTCACAGATGCAGTGAAAGGTATGCAGTGACTGCAAACAGCCGTTTGTGTAGTGACGGCCATGCTGGACTGGTGCGCACCATGACGAGAGTGCAGGTGATGGTGGCTTTTCAGCCCATATGCTCGCCCGGCTGATGAAGCTGTGACAGAACAGTGACTGTCCAGCTGATCAAATTTGGTCTGACCACAATGAAACAACGACCTTATTATCTTTGGTGTGCCACCCCCACCTGAGACACTCATATAGCCGGCGGTCATTGCTTCATTGGGATACGCAAGCCCCTTCACTGCGGCAAGGTAATGATCACGAAGGAGGATGGGCACATGTACATGCCTTTTGTTTTTTGTTGCAGCCGCCTGCAGTTCAGCCATAAAAATTAGGCAGGCATGTGCATGCCCAAGAAAAATTAGTATAGCGGCCGCTGCTAGCAGCGGCCTTAAAAATTCTGGAATCCGCCTAGAGTCCTGGACCCTGGTGGTGGTGGCGGAGAAGGCAGTCAAACGGCCTGCAGGCAGAGATGCTGTGTGTGGGGACTGACTTAGTCTTCGGTTGTGCAATAGCCCTCAGGGATCCATGCCTCGTTCATTTTGATAAAGGTCAGGTACTGAACACTGTCATGACTTAGGCGACTTCTCTTCTCAGTGACAATGCCTCCAGCTGCACTGAAGGTCCTTTCTGACAGGACACTTGCGGCAGGGCAAGAGAGAAGTTGTATGACAGCTCTGGCCACAGGTCAAGCATGCGCAACCAGTAGAGCAAGGGTTCATCCTCGCTGCTCGCAGTCGCAGTGTGTACATCCACACTTAAGGCCAGGTAGTCGGCTACCTGCCGTTCCAGGCGTTGGTGGAGGGTGGATCCCGAAGGGCTACTGCGAGGCGTTGGACTAAAGAATGTCCGCATGTCCGACATCACCCCGAGATCGCTGGAGCGGCCTGTCCTTGCCTGCGTGGACTGGTGAGGAGGAGGAATACTGCCAGTGGTACCTTTATTGCGTTGTACTGTCACTTCACCCTTAAATGCATTGTAAAGCATCATTGACAGCTTGTTCTGCAAGTGCTGCATCCTTTACGCCTTGTGTGGAGTTGGTAACAGGTCTGCCCTTTGTGCCTGTACCGAGGGTCTAGTAGCGTGGCCACCCAGTACAGGTCATTCCCCTTGAGTTTTTTGATACGGGGGTCCCTCAACAGGCTGGACAACATGAAAGAAGCCATTTGCACAAAGTCGGATCCAGATGTACTCTCCATCTCCTTTTGCTCTTCCACAGTGACGTCACGCAACTCCTCTTCCTCCCCCCAGCCACGGACAATACCACGGGAACGTGGAGCAGCAGAAGCCCCCTGTGACGGCTGCTGCGGTTGTTCTTCTGCCGCTGCCGCCTCTTCCTCCTCCACAGAAACACCTTCCTCATAATCATCCGAGTCTGACTCCTCTCCTTCCCCACACGACTCCTCTTCTTCCTCCTCCTCCCCCCTCTGTGGTGCCGCAGGTGTTGAGGAAACCTGTGGTTCGGCTGAAAATTGGTCCCACGCCTGCTCCTGCCGTAGCTGTTCCTGTTCCCGCTCCTCCACAGCTTCATCCACCACTCCACGCACGGCACGCTCCAGGAAGTAAGCATAGGGGATCAAGTCGCTGATGGTGCCTTCAGCGCGACTCACCAGGTTGGTCACCTCCTCAAACGGCCGCATGGTCCTGCATGCATTTCGCATCAGTGTCCAGCTGTTGGGCCATAACATCCCCATTTTCCCAGATTGTGTCCTTCTACTGTAGTTGTACAGGTACTGGGTGACGGCTTTCTCCTGGTCTAGCAGGCGAGAGAACATGAGCAGGGTGGAATTCCAGCGAGTCGGGCTATCGCATATCAAGCGTCTCACCGGCAAGTTGTTTTTCAGCTGAATGTCCGCAAGCCGTGCCATGGCCGTATAAGACCACCTGAAATGCCCACACAACTTCCTGGTCTGCTTCAGGACGTCCTCTAAGCCTGGGTACTTTGAGACAAATCTTTGCACGACCAGATTCAGCACGTGCCATGCAGGGTACATGTGTCAGCTTTCCCAAATTCAAAGCGGAAAGGAGATTGCTGCCGTTGTCACACACCACGTTGCCCATCTCCAGCTGGTGCGAGGTCAGCCATTGCTCCACCTGTTTGTTAAGAGCAGCCAGGAGAGCTGCTCCAGTGTGACTCTCCGCTTTGAGGCAAGACATGTCTAAAATTGCGTGACACCGTCGTACCTGGCATGCAGCGTAGGCTCTGGGGAGATGGGGCTGTGTAGCTGGAGAGGAAGAGGAGATGGCAGCACCGCTAGAGTTCAACTGACACTCAGCTGAGGAGGAGGAGGTTGACAGCGAAGAGGATGTAGCTGGAGGAGAATGAGAGGAGGTGGCAGGAGGCCTGCCTGCAAGCCGTGGAGGTGTGACAAGTCGGTCCGCTGTGCAGCCACGTACTCCCTGCTTGCTGCCATCGGTCACCAGGTTGACCCAATGGGCTGTGTACGTAATGTAGCGGCCCTGCCCGTGCTTGGCAGACCAGGCATCCGTGGTCAGGTGGACCCTTGACCCAATGCTCTTTGCAATAGATGACACCACTTGCCTCTCAACTGCACGGTACAGTTTGGGTATGGCCTTTCGTGAAAAATAAGTGCGGCCTGGTATCTTCCACTGCGGTGTCCCAATGGCCACAAATTTACGGAAAGCCTCTGACTCCACCAGCTTGTATGGTAATAGCTGGCGAGCTAATAGTTCCGCCACACCAGCTGTCAGACGCCGGGCAAGAGGGTGACTGGCCGAAATTGGCTTCTTCCGCTCAAAGACTTCCTTCACGGACACCTGGCTACTGCTGTGGGCAGAGGAGTAGGAACCGCTCAAGAGTAGAGGCGGTGTGAAGGAAGGTGGCTGTGAAGGTTCAAAGGAGAAAGCGGATGAAGACGATGCACCTGAAGGAGGAAGAGGAGAAGGAGGGTGGCTTGTCTTTTGAGGGGTGCTGCTTTTCCTCAGGTGTTCTTCCCATAGCTGTTTGTGCCTTTTCTCCAGGTGCCTTCGTAAGGCACTTGTCCCTACGTGAGTGTTGGCCTTTCCACAGCTCAATTTTTGGAGGCAGAGAAAACAGATGGCTTTGCTCCTATCTGAGGCACACACCGTAAAATATTTCCAAACCGCAGAGCCCCCCCTGGGGTGATGGCACTACGGTGGCATCAACAGCTGACCTTGAAGGGCATGTTGGCTGGCTGGCAATAGCTGGCGATACATGGCTCCAGACACTGGCCCCAGCTGTTTCTGAGGACGAGCTCCCTCTGCTTCTATCATGGAGTCGTCTCCTCCTACTCCTCTCTGGCTCCCCCTCTGAACTGTCCCCCTGGTCATCTCCTCTATTGGGAACATACGTGACATCCGTATAATCGTCATCATAATCCTCCTGCCCAGCTTTGCTTTCCTCAGACACCTCCTCAACTGCACCAACTTCAGGTGGATCATCATGCCCCTCCTCACACATTACGTCCATACTATCGCCACCTAACTCAGACGTATGAGGTGGTGTACCTGCGCCTTCTTCTTGTTGTTGCAGTAGTGGCTGTGAATCAGTGATTTCACCACCACCACCGCCAAATAACTCCTGCGAAGTGTCAAATGCAGCGGATGTGGCGCTTGTTGTAGCGCTGGTGGCTGCGGGAGATGAGGTGTTCTGTGTTAAATACTCAAGCACGTCCTCACAATTTTGGGAAGTGATGGCACGTGCCTTCTTCTGAGCACTGTACTTTGGGCAAGGTCCGCACGAAATCACAGCAACACCACCTCGCACAGACCTGCCAGTGCCAGGTGGCCTTCCTCTGGGTCTGCCTCTACCTCTTCCTCTACCTGGTTTGTCCATTTTGTCCATCTCGGGGGGGGGGGGGGGGGGGGGGAAGCTAGGTATATGCAGTGAGGTGAGTTCACTGAACACAAAAGGTAGCTATGTGCAGTGAGGTGAGTTCACTCAACCCAAAGGTAGTTATATATGCAGTGAGGTGAGTTTACTGAACACAAAAGGTAACTATATGCAGTCAGCTGAGTTCACTCAACCCAAAGGTAGTTATATATGCAGTGAGGTGAGTTCACTGAACACAAATGGTAGCTATGTGCAGTGAGGTGAGTTCACTCAACCCAAAGGTAGTTAAATATGCAGTGAGGTGAGTTCACTAAACACAAAAGGTAGCTATGTGCAGTGAGGTGAGTTCACTCAACCCAAAGGTAGTTATATATGCAGTGAGGTGAGGTCACTGAACACAAAAGGTAGCTATATGCAGTGAGGTGAGTTCACTCAACCCAAAGGTAGTTATGTGCAGTGAGGTGAGTTCACTGAACACAAAAGGTAGATATGCAGTGAGGTGAGTTCACTCAACTTAAAAGGTAGTTATATGCAGATGCGCAAGTTCACTCAACACAAAAGGTAGTTATGTGCAGCGAGGTGGGTTCACTCAACACAAACGTAGGTGTATGCAGTGATGAGGTGGGTTAACTAAACACAACAGGTACTAGTAGTAGGTAAATGCAGTACTGGGTAGGTAGTACAATGTGCAGCTCCCTGTCACACACACAGGTGTCACTGAATGTGCTGCTGCTGCCGGCAGTGCCAGTGGGACACACAGTATGAATTAGCAATGCTGTCTAAAAAACACAAGTGTCTCACACCCACAGGTAGAAATCAGAAGAGAGGTCAGGAAAGCAGAAGGTCATAACAAATAATCAACAATGTCTAGTCTATAGGTGTGAGCTCCTTGATCATCAACACCCTAGAACTAGTCTGAAGTATAACAGGATGGTAAAGCTAATTCCTAGTCTTGGGTGTGAGCTCCGTAGTCATCAACACCCTGGAACTAGTCTAAATAATAACACAGATAATACACAGTATTCCTAGTCTTGGGTGTGAGCTCCGTAGTCATCAACACCCTGGAACTAATCTAGAGAATAACACAGATACTGACAAACAGGTCTGAGTGCTACCACGTAGTGATCGCAACGGCAGACAACCAGAGAATGACCAGCACCCAGTGTATATAGCAAGGCGCTCTCCAGCGCCTCCCCAAGTGCTGGACCAATGAGAAGTGGTGGAATTGTCAGCTGAACGGCTTGGTCAGCTGACTCCCTTCTGGCTGTCATAAAAGCTCTGCCTCTCAGCACGCGCGCGTCCTTCTGAACCTGTGTGGACTATCAGTCCCAGCCACACCAGACATGTGTTGCAAAGCACTCGCCGCGCTGGATGCGGAATCCGCCGCACCGCTATCAAGGCATGCGGCAGTTTCTCCGCGTTCGGCCATACTACTTGATGTAGGCCTTTACGAGCAGACGGCCGCGTAGGACGCGGAATCAGCTGCCTTGTTCTGAGTACACGCGGCGGCTTTTCCGCGTTTTCTCACAGACACACAGTATGAATTAGCAATGCTGTCTAAACAACACAAGTGTATCACATACACAGGTAGTAGTCACTGAATGTGCTGCTGCTGCTGGCAGTGGGACACACAGTATGAATTAGCAATGCTTTCTAAACAACACAAGTGTCAGTTTCAAACACAGAAAAAAAAAATTGATCACAGCAGGATGAGCTCTGAAAAGAGCTTTTCTGGGGTGCTATTATAGCAATACGATTCAGCTAAGCAAGCTAAGAAGGCAAGAGCCTGACTAATCTGTCCCTAGGAGAACAAGTCTGCAGCAGCTGTCCCTATTCTGTCTCTAGCAGGCACACGAGTGAGGCTAATGGCCGCCGGAGCCTGCCTTATATAAGGGGGGGGGGGCTCCAGGGCTTAGCGTAGCCTGATTGGCTACAATGCGCCTGCTGACTGTGATGCAGAGGGTCAAAGTTGACCCTCATAGAGCATTATGGGGGGGCGAATCGAACTTCCGGGAAAGTTCGCCTTCGTCTGCGAAGGCGAACCACCCGAAGTTCGCCTGGAACCGTTCGCCAGCGAACCGTTCGGCCCACCTCTATCTGTGCACAGGCTGTCCTTGAAGCCAACGTCCTCCTTTGCTGCATCTGTTTTGAATGCAAGCTGTATAATCTGCCCGTGTGTGGGCTCTATACCTCTATGCAGCTGGCCAACTCGGGTGCAGCCTGGAAGCGCTGCCAATATCTCCAGTTGTACAAAAATGTTAAGCTGGCCATACACTGGCCCGATTTGCTGCCGTTTCGACAGCAGATTCGATCACTGGGATCGAATCTGCTGCCAATCGTTCGCGCTACACGCCGAATTTTGATCCAATACGTCCGATCCCGTCGATCGCGCCGTGCGGAAAATAACCGTCGATCGCCCGCGGGTAAAGAGCGCATCGCTAGCGGCGTTCGAGTGCCTGACGACCGACGCAATAGAGCTGCAATACATTACCTGCTCCGCCGGCGCGACTCCCGGGTCTCCGCCAGGGCCGGGCCGAGGCATAGGCTGGAGAGGCTCCAGCCTCAGGGCGCAGTGTAGGAGGGGGCGCACAATTCATTCAGCTGTCATTCCTAATTGTGTATGAAGCAGAAAGAAATAAGAAAAGGGGATACATAGCAGTGACTGCAAGCCAGATAACTAGATATCAAGATGTTGGGGAGGTTGTGGGCCCTGTGGCCCTCTTAGTCTAATAGTAATCAGTGTGTGACGGCTGGGGTGGGAGGGATGGAGGGGCACACTTTGGTGTCTCAGCCTTGGGTGCTGGAGGACCTTGTCCCTGCTCTGGTCTCCGCTCTTCTTCTACGCTCTGGTCTGGTCTGGTCTCCGGCATGCTTCCCTTCTTCCTGTCCCGGCAGGAAGTTTAAACAGTAGAGGGCGCTCTACTGTTTAAACTTCCCCCAGACAGGAAGAAGGGAAGCATGCCGGAGACCAGACCAGAGCGGAGAAGAAGAGCGGAGACCCGGGAGTCGCGCCGGCGGAGCAGGTAATGTATGCGGGATGGGGGGAAGCGGCGGCAGCACCACCACAGATTGTGAACGGTTTCAGGCTGAAATCGGTTCACAATCTGTTTGCAGTAAAGGTAGCCATACGATCCCTCTCTGATCAGATTCGATCAGATAGGGATCTGTCTGTTGGTCGAATCTGATGGCAAATCGACCAGTGTATGGCTAGATTAAGTCTATTTATGGCTAGCTGCATCCATGTGCATCAGTTTGCATTCAATTTATTTAGATTAGGGTTTAATGCATAGTTTGCATCTGATTTGTATTCAAGGTGTGTAATTAAAGTTCCTGGGGGCGCTGCAAGCCTCTGTTGGTTTCATTTCATTTGCAGCCTGATTGAGTGCTGCCAATCTTTCTCCCTAGTTATCATAGTAAACCTTGAACAAAGCAGAAACAAAATGCATTCTTCAGTCTGAGAAAAATCTACTAAGGAATGGTTTCAGCACTACATTTTTTTTTTACATCTGAAAGGTAAAATACCTTCAATTCAGCTTCGTCTTTAGCTCTTTAGTCAGTTTCTATTCCTCATGACAGGATTTCAGCAGTTTTTTCTTGTAGGTTAATTTAAGACTGGGTTGACAATTATGTATATCATATTAGGTGTGATTATTGTATACTCTCCCCCCCCCCCATTTCCTTAGATTGTAAGCTCACAAGGGCAGGGCTCTCTCCTCCTTTTGTGTCTTGGGATTCGTTATACATTTTATTCATCACTAGTTTACCTAAGCCCGTTTAAAAATGGGCTCTAGGTAGTGATACTACCGCCGCTGCATGTTACTGCACATGCGTGCACCCACCGCTCGTGCTCACACACCCGTCCACCCACGCACCCGTCTGCTCACCCGCCCGGCTCATTGCCCCATCCTCTAGTCACAACTGCTGTCCGGGTCCGGGCTGCGCACATGCGCAGTGGCAAAAAGCATGGACCCAGCTACACAGGGACAGCGTGATGCAGGGACACGGGTTTTATTATAGAGGATCAGCGATCACCGCTGGGAGACTGATGATGGTGTGAAGGACCTGCAAAACCCCGCCCCAGGACTTGATGCCAATTGGCGTTAGGTGGTCCAGGGGCTGCAGCCGTGTTCATGTACATCGGCGTGATGCGATCGTAAGTGAGTTAAGACAGCAAATAACAATAATCATTTATCTAAACATGGTGAAATGTTCATTTGTCAATATTTCTCTTCCTGAAATCTCACACATGGGGCATGAAAAATGATAAAACAAGCAATTGAACTCTGGTTTCTTTACTCTCAATGGCTTAGGCTTCTGACTTTTGTCACGATCTACAAATCCAGGCCTAATATCAAGCTCTATAAATATATATTATGGATCTTGTCTCGGGTCCAGGAGGAAACGCGGCTGAGCCGTAGGGCACCCTCTTGACAGCACAGTTCAAGGCTTTAACTTGGTGTCACGGTCCCTTATACAGCAGACAATAGTTAGTTTTATGCTGCTCCATAACAAAGCTCTCTTAGCATCTGGAATTAATGTTTCCTGTGGCTTCCAATAATGTGACAGTGAAGTCCCATTTTTAATGCGCTGGCATTTAGTATGCCACAATATTTGAGTTATTTTACATTTGTCCCGCTGCTGTCCTGTTATTACAGCTGTTATGAAGTTCTGACAAAAGGGCACATTTCTTTTTCCTCTGTTTCTCCATAATTGCTTTTTACCGTATCTCGAAATCGTAACCATGGCGATCGGCCACAGAAATCACAAGAACCTTTGTTATTTCCCTCGTGTGAATGAAGACAAAGTGGCAGAAATATCTTGTACATTTGGAAGGTGGCAGAGATACAGATCCTACTTTCTTTTGGGAAAATGGGGAAGGGGGGAATGTAAGCATTTTTCATTTAAATACGCATTTAATGGGTAGCAACAAATTTGTTTGGATCAATTTTTATTTCTGTGGGGCCCAATGGGAAACTGGAAACCAATGTCACTGACCCCGGGGAATAAAGGTCTACTTGTTATCTAAGGAATGAGCAAAAGAAAAGGCCCAGTCTTCTCAGGCCTGGTGTGTGCTGGGCACAACATTCGCATTGTCGGGTGGCTGAATGAGGGACACTGTTATCATATTGAAGTCCGTAAATTATGACTGGGGGACAGACATTCTCCCTCGTAATGAAATTGAGTGCCTGCACAGTAAAACTTGGCTCACTTGTGAGAAACTTGTATAGGTCTGAAATAAACCGGAGGAAAGTTAGAGCAATGGGCACAAAAGTACTGAAAAATGGGCTCTGCCAAAAGGTCAGGGTGTAGACTTAGAAAAAGTAAACTATGACCCTTAAGAGGATGTGACACGTTATTATTTTAACTTTATTTTAGTCATTTATACAACTCCAAAACCTCTTTAACTGTACTTTTCAGAGAATATTGAACCATTAGCCTTCTCACCTCTGGTGTTCACAGATTAATGTCCCTTTCACTTGCACATATCGTAGGGCTGATTTTAGGGGCAAGCCAGGTAACTGTCTGCTGGCATATTTTTGGGTTATGCACACACAGGTTTCTTTATTAGTTTAACATGAACTAAAGAGCCCACTAAGTGTAAAGCTGCACCTGTGTAGCCCCGATGGTGCATTAACCTTTTTATTTCTTTAAAAGCACACACATTTTCATGTACTAAAAAGTGTGTATCAAGCCTGCCAGCGGGTCCTCTCACAGTGCCTGAGCAATGGTCACGTGGAGGGAGATGTAGTGGGCGGAGCCTGGTAATGTGCTTTACGTATCTACGCATTTTGGCGCTAACCAAGCCTTTGTCCAAGCCTCCGTAGTTGGTTTCTTATAGCTATCACTATCCTTGTAAAGACTTTTTCAATAATTAAATGCATGTATAGTCTTAATGGTAACTAAAACTTTCCTGAAGTCTCATATTTTATTTTTCAATTTAAGGGCTGGATTTCTAAATAGCAGCCATGTCAGTTTGACATAAACTCTGCTTCATTCAACTGAAAAATCTAATGAAATAATAGCCATTTGAACTTTTCAGGCTTGTCCTGTTATCAGCAGTGTTTCCTTAGTCAAATAAAATTGTTATTGCTCCTGTTTACTTCTATGGAGATCCTGTGGTACATTCCACTACTGTTTGTCTGCCACACTTGCATAGATAAAAGCATTGGTTTATTAACACTCACAAAGAGATCTCTGACAAGTTCTTTATAGCAATGATCTATGAGCTGCAGAAACAAATAATTCAGAGTTGAGACAGGACTATGAAATTTTGTAAGCAAATCTATGCAGCTTGAAAGTGGATCAATGGAATCCTGCCAAAGTGTAATTTTTCAAGTTGTGTTCAGTGATTGGCCATTCAAAACTGTATGTGAGTATCCACCTAAACAATGTGCTGCATTCTTACAAATCTTTGACTGGGCTTTATCTTCTATGGTCATATTAGTACACATTAAGGCAGATTTATAAAAAAAGAGTGTAAGCACAAGTGGTGTAGATACCCAGATCAAGAATTCTGATTGGTGGCTGAGCATGTGTACCAGTTTTACTTATTCTAATATTGATAAATCGATCTCACATTCTACCTGTATCAGATGCATGCAGCAACCCCTGGTACAGCAAACTGCCTCTCCCCTGGCTGGAGGTCACTTTTAAGGGATTGATTTGGAGAATGAATAGACGAATGGCTAAAACAGTTAGTCCCTGCGTAGTGTCCGAATGGCTACTATCCGCATCGAGCGCCCAACTCACTGCCTGAAAAATACAAACATGATGTCTGCACACCAATGTTAAAGCAAGGTGACTTATTAAAAAAGTACCATAAAAAGTACAAGAAAACTCGGCACCCACCTGGTGCTCCAAAATCAGGTCACTCCATCGTGCAGCAGATCTAAATAAAAGTATCTAACCTGTCTTCTTCTTCAATGCAGTGCCAACAAAACGTGCTCACAGAAATTCAGAGCGAAGAAACACATCCATATGGTACAATGAAGACTTTGGCCTCAATTCACTAAGATTATCTCCTGTCTTTAATAACTCTTCTAGAGTTGTTACCATGGTGATAAGGCATGTAGTATTCAGGAAACATTTTACCTCAGGCAAACCTAAAGTTAACTCTTCTGTCTTTAAGTTAACTCCTCAATCCTTAAAATAACTCCAGAGTTAAAGACAGGCTGTTAATTAACTGCATGTGAAAATAACTACAGAGGAGGTAAATTAACTACAGAGGAGGTAACTTAACTGCAGAGGAGGTAACTTAAGGAATGAAGAGTTAAGATAAGTTTTCTCTTGCCTTATTATCTCCAGCATGATCTTAGTGAATTGAGGCCATAGACTGGGCACTGTCTCACCATTGGTTTAATGCTTATTCGGTAGTACAGCCAAATACACACATCAAGGTACACATCGGCATATACCATGGCATCTGAGTGGAGTGGCAGATGGGAAGAAATGGGGATGACAGCACGGGCTCAACAGCCAATTGGTGCTAAAGCAGCGCTTGGTCACGTGCTTATCCAGGCTCAGAACGGCAAACAAGGGCTTCCTAGATGATCAAAAGGATTCCTCCGCACACCTTCCATGAAGTAAAACCAATCCTTTTTTTTGAATCATCGTAGAAAAATAGCAAAAATAGAACAGCATGCAAGCTGACACATTTCTGACCCTACGGGGTCCTTAGTCGTAGCTGTTATGACACATCACAAGTGGTCTTAAATACCTAGAGACCACACCCCCTGACCACCACACCTACACAGGTGACTAACATATTTAAAGGGGAATAACCCTGGTGGAAGAGGCGTGGACCTCAGCGTATTGTACAAATACATACATACACTTAAAATACATTTAAAACAACAACATTGTTGTAGGGCCAACCTACTATTTCTTAGTTGATACAACCCCCAGAGCAAAAGGAGGGGGAAAGGAGTATGAGAGGGAAAGGGACAAGGGGGAGGGGGGGGGGAATGGAGAAGGGGAAGGTTGGAAAGGAAAACCAGAAAAGCGGAAAAGAGAAGGAGGGGGGGGGGGGGAGAGGACCATTAATCATTAGGAACCCACTTCAGAAATTGTATTGTAACTGACCCTACCCATCCCTAAAAAGAGCAACGTGCAGATATAATGATTTGACAACCAGAAAGAATGGGAAGACAGAACACTTACTCAGGATTGCGACAAGTACCAGAGAGACCTATCCTCGGACATCCCACTAGATCCCCAGATGGAGTTCACACAAACAGATTCACATCCCATCTGTAAGGGCTTCCTAGATACTTGTATAAACAATGCAAAATATCCATCGTTCCAGAAGTGTCCCTAAGCGTCCCTTTGTCAAGAAAAATGCAGTTAATCTGTTAATCAGATTCACAGGTGTGTTGTTAGCAAGTGCTGACTGACCTGGCTACAGTATTACCGGATAAACTGCATTTTCTTTGATAAAGGGTTGCTTAGAGGTTCTGAAACATTTTGCAAAGTTTAAAGAACCCCCCTTGCTTTAACAGTGGTGTGTTGACATCACGTTTGTATCCTTCTGGATTGTACTTGGTGAAGCTGTACACTGACACCTGTTCGAGCACCCAGTAATACTAATAGGTGAACCCATTTGGTGTGCATGGTTGAACTTCACCATTTCTACAACTCACCTCCCAGGGTACCTAATTTCTGCTAATTTACATTGGCGTCCATTAGACACCTGCCAATCCTAATGCCCAAATGGCCTGATCCGAAAAATAGCATTTTTTGGTCAGGAATGTTTCTTTCAGTTCTAAAATCACGGCTTTCCCCATCTTTACATTCAAGGCAGTGGAACTGAAAAGTTTACCTGCATAATGGTTTGAAAAGGGAACGCAGAAAGTGTGCACTTAATTACGGAGTATTGTCGCCGTAGCCTTGGATCTGAAAGCACACAGCAATCAGTGCTTGGCTTTGTAAATAAAAGCAATCTAGGATAGCACACACTTAGCTAGTGAGTAAATCATGAAAAGAAAATTACAGCAAAGGCAAAAGGTCACATGGCTGAGCGCTGTTAATGCACCTGTAGCCTCACTCCGTGGCACCGATGGCAGACTGGAAATGCCTTAGCGGCGAGGTGTTAATAATGAAGGATAATGAGTCTTATTGTTCTAAGACCCTGTAAAATTTTTATGCTTTTACGCCATTTTAAACCTATCACCCATTTCTAATCAATTTTATTTTCAGTTCAGCAAACTCGGCTATCTGCTTCTGATTTAATTATAAGTGGTATAGCTTGCCTAGGCACAGAAATTCCTGCTACGGTCACAATGCAAAATTCACATCACAAAACTCTTCCTTTATTTCGCCTTTGTATGCAAATTGTCTTTATGCCTGGATTTTCGGTGTTCTGTTTCATGCATCTTCTTGGAGAAATTGACCTTGAAATAATAATAATAATAAAAAATTCTTCTGCAATAAGAGGATCAGCCATTACCTGAACAAAAACATTCCTTTCTTTTTTAAAATGTGAGCCGATTCTACCCCAAGTCTTCCAGTGGGTCTATAGAGAAGTGCAAATGCCAGGCATGTTTATGTGTTTGCTATGCTGAGAGATAGCACTCTTCATTCAATTATCCAAGTACGCAGACACGCTAATGTGAGACCTAGTGCTCCGGCAGAGTCCTTGGAGTATCTTGATGTTATTATTGTACAAATAGGTTTACAGAAACAGCAAAGAAGTTTCTAAAAGCCTCAATTCTACAGAATTCATTTGTGATTACTTTCTTAAGCTGATTTGCGTAGTGTATGTGGTGTACTTAAGTCACAAAGAACAAGAATGTCTACGCCTGGTGTCAACTTTTTTTTCTGTAACACGATGAGAATGTTCTTTAAGAGCAGAAAGTCGTCAGTGTGGTCTCTCTGTACATTTACTGCAAGGTCTTCTTTTAGAATGCTAGCTATACTATATACTGTCATTGACGGCAGAATGAAAGAAATGCTACTGCTGGAATGCATCCTTTTTCTTTTTTAAGTACATCTTTGACTTTCTCACACATAATGAAATGCACTCAGGTTTGTGAAGCAAAGGAAATTTCTTTGAGCCGGACCTTCCCTTGCAGGCTAGCATTTCCCAGGAATCCAGAGCATACAACAGTGGCGTAACTAAAAGAAGCTTGGGGCCCCAGTGTGAGTTTTACCTGGGGCCCAAGCACTCTATTGATATGGAGCCTCAAAACCTACCAAGGACAGCTGCATTGTCAAAGAGGTGTAATCAGAGTAAGGAAACAGTTTGTTAAGGATTACTACTATTCATTGTACATGTAGAGGAGTTTATTACCAGCATAGCATAAATGCACAGCTAATAAGGTGGATGAAGGAGGTCTCCTCTGGTCCAGGGTGTGGTCGCCACCTCTGCATTGCTACTCCACTGGCCTACAAGTATGCAGCTCTATTCACTGAGAAACCTTTGTCTAATGGTATGGACAAGTGGCTCCTCCCAATCTCAGATGACCATGAGGAAGTCTGGTTGATAGCATGAGAGAGACTTAAGGTGGCCATACATTATCCAATCTGCCACCAGATCGACCATTAGATAGATAGATCCCTGTTTGAATGACTCTGATCAGAGAGGGATCCATTGCCTGCCCACACATTGCACACTGATTTCCAATATATTTCAGCATAAAATCTATTGGAAATTATTCTACTGCTGCCCCTTAAAGATAATCTGTACTCTAATATTCTTACACCAAAAAGCATACCATTCTATTCCTTATTTTCTCCTGTGCCCCTCTGTGCTGTTTCTGCCACTCTCTGCTGCAATCCTGGCTTGTAATTAACAGTTTTAGACAGTGTTTACAAACAAACTAACCAGCTTGTAATAGGCTCACATAAACAGAGTGTGTGAGTCATACAGAGTGTGGAGGGGGCCTGCAGAGGGTGTGTATCGCTTCTATCTAATCACAAGCAGCCCTGCACATTCCACACATTCAAACCTTAGCCCGACAGACACGACAGAGGAAAGGAGATAAGATTTATTACAGAGACAGTGCAATTAGGAAAGGCTGCAGTAAGCCAGAGCACATTAGAACAGGCATAGGTACTTATAGGATAGAAGAACTAAGGCTGAAAAATGTGTTACAGAGTCTCTTTAAGTATATATGTGTCCCCAACCATGTCCATGCGCAGTGTTGAACGCTCACCCGGGGTGATACAGGTATTCGCTGTGACTCTAGACACCGAAGGAGGCCCGGATTTATGCTTGTGTGACAGGTGAGCCTTCAACACTGCAAACGGGCAGGGGACACACATACACTTGGATGGACATCAGCCAGGGACCCTTGTTGGGAAACTGAACGCTGTTATCACTATTCACCCAACTAAGCTCTTGCAACAGAGATTTTCCAGCATTCCCGATTCGTCCGTTTGACTGATTTCAGCAGGAAATTGATTGAAAGATTGATTGTTGGCCATGTTACAGCACCGATTCTCATCCAATTCCATAAAATGATTGGATTAGATGGTCGATCAGCCCCCAAAATCGAACAATGTATAGGCACCTTTATGGTGGAATATTTGCCCCCTGTCAGATAAGTGGATAACTGACTATTTTTGAATTCCGATATGTATAGAAAAATACACATGCATGCAGCGCCTGAAACTAAACCCCACCCTAATTACTAACCTCCCCTAGCTTTTCTAGCCCTGTATATCTGTAAAACTTAAAGGACAACTGAAGTGAGAAGAATATGTAGGTTGCCATATTTATTTCCTTTTAAACAATACCAGTTGCCTGGCAGCCCTGCTGGTCTATTTGGCTGCAGTAGTCAGGGCCGGTTCTAGACTTTTTGCTGCCTGAGACAAACTTGTGAGGATGCGCCCCTCCCCCCATTTGGAAAGATTGCGCAGCAACCAACACTGTATTCTGCTTCATTTAATGTTCTCACATGACATGCTGCAGCTCAACAAAATAGCACACCGGCTGGCTGTGAGTCTGTGACAAACACCTCTCCCTCAGCCACTCCATTCCTCCTCAATCAGGACAACAGTACCACCTCCTCCCTTCTGTGCAAGTCAAATGAAACAATGCTGCTCTCCTGCCTTCTCCCCTCCACACTCACTGTCAGACTCCTCACACAGCACAACAAGCTGCTTTCCCCCAATGATGACCTCTTCACCTCGCTTGCTCTCCTCTCGCTTCCTCTCCTACTCTGACTGCATGCTGTAAGTGTAAGCACAGTACAAGCATGCTGCCCCTGTAATCTCTGCACCTGATGCAAATGTGTCTCCTTGCTTCTAGAGTTGGGCCGAACGGTTCGCCTGCGAACGGTTCCACGCGAACTTCGGTGGTTCGCGTTCGCGTCCCGCAGGCGAACCTTTGCGGAAGTTCGGTTCGCCCCATAATGCACATGGAGGGTCAACTTTGACCCTCTACATCACAGTCAGCAGGCCCAGTGTAGCCAATTAGGCTACACTAGCCCCTGGAGCCCCACCCCCCCTTATATAAAGCAGGCAGCGGCGGCCATTACGGTCACTCGTGTGCTGCCTGCGTTAGTGAGAGTAGGGTGAGCTGCTGCAGACTGTCTCTCAGGGAAAGATTAGTTAGGCTTAACTTGTTCCTGTCTGGCTGCATACCTGTTCTGTGAACCCACCACTGCATACCTGTGCTGTGAACCCACCACTGCATACCTGTGCTGTGAACCCACCACTGCATACCTGTTCAGTGAACCCACCACTGCATACCTGTGCTGTGAACCCACCACTGCATACCTGTTCAGTGAACCTGCCACTGCATACCTGTTCTGTTCAGTGGACCCGCCACTGTATACCTGTTCATTGAACCCACCACTGCATACCTGTGCTGTGAACCTGTATACCTGCTGTATACCTGTTCTGTTTAGTGGACCCGCCACTGTATACCTGTTCAGTGAACCCGCCACTGCATACCTGTTCTGTTCAGTTGACCCGCCACTGTATACCTGTTCAGTGAACCCGCCACTGCATACCTGTTGTGTTCAGTGAACCTGCCACTGCATACCTGTTCTGTGAACCCGCCACTGTATACCTGTTCTGTTTAGTGAACCCGCCACTGCATACCTGTTCTGTTCAGTGGACCCGCCACTGTATACCTGTATACCTGTATACCTGCTGTATACCTGTTCTGTTTAGTGGACCCGCCACTGTATACCTGTTCAGTGAACCCGCCACTGCATACCTGTTCTGTTCAGTGGACCCGCCACTGCATACCTGTTCTGTTTAGTGAACCCGCCACTGCATACCTGTTCTGTTCAGTGGACCCGCCACTGTATACCTGTTCTGTTCAGTGGACCCGCCACTGTATACCTGTTGTGTTCAGTGAACCTGCCACTGCATACTTGTTCTGTTCAGTGGACCCGCCACTGTATACCTGTTCTGTTCAGTGGACCCGCCACTGTATACCTGTTCTGTTCAGTGAACCCGCCACTGCATACCTGTTGTGTTCAGTGAACCTGCCACTGCATACCTGTTCTGTGAACCCGTCACTGTATACCTGTTCTGTGAACCCGCCACTGTATACCTGTTCTGTTTAGTAAACCCGCCACTGCATACCTGTTCTGTTCAGTGGACCCGCCACTGTATACCTGTTCAGTGAACCCGCCACTGCATACCTGTTGTGTTCAGTGAACCTGCCACTGCATACCTGTTCTGTGAACCCGCCACTGTATACCTGTTCTGTTTAGTGAACCCGCCACTGTATACCTGTTCTGTTTAGTGAACCCGCCACTGCATACCTGTTCTGTTCAGTGGACCCACCACTGTATACCTGTTCAGTGAACCCGCCACTGCATACCTGTTCTGTTCAGTGGACCCGCCACTGTATACCTGTTCAGTGAACCCGCCACTGCATACCTGTTGTGTTCAGTGAACCTGCCACTGCATACCTGTTCTGTGAACCCGCCACTGTATACCTGTTCTGTTTAGTGAACCCGCCACTGCATACTTGTTCTGTTTCGTTGAACCGCCACTGTATACCTGTTCAGTGAACCCGCCACTGCATACCTGTTGTGTTCAGTGAACCTGCCACTGCATACCTGTTGTGTTCAGTGAACCTGCCACTGCATACCTGTTCTGTGAACCCGCCACTGTATACCTGTTCTGTTCAGTGAACCCACCGCATCAGTGCGCATACCTGTGCAGTTAAGTGAACCCACCTACCTACGTGAGTGCACGCAGTGTGATATACCACTCTGTGCATACCCGATATGGACAAAACAGGTAGAGGAAGAGGTAGTGCCAGAGCCAGAGGAAGGCCACCCGGCAGGTCTGTGCGAGGTCGTGTAAATGTAATTTCGTGTGGACCTGGCCCACAGTACAGTGCTCGGAAGAAGGCACGTCCCATCACCTCCCAAGATTGTCAGGACGTGGTTGAGTATTTAGCGACACAGAACACCTCATCTTGCTCAGCCACCAGCGCTACTACTAGCACCACTTCCGCTGCATTTGACACTTCGCAAGAATTATTTAGTGGTGAAATCACTGATGCACAGCCATTGTTGTTACAGCCAGATGAATTTTCACCAGCTCATATGTCTGAGTTACGCGGCAACACTATGGATGTAACGTGTCAGGAGGATGAAGGACCTACTGATGGTGCAAGTTTGGATTTGTCTGAGGCAAGCGAAGCTGGGCAGGATGACTACGATGATGACGGTAATAGGGATCCTCTGTATGTTCCCAATAGAGGAGATGAAGAGGGGGACAGTTCAGAGGGGGAGTCAGAGAGTAGTAGGAGGAGAGAAGTTGCTGAAAGAAGCTGGGGCAGCTCTTCGTCAGAAACAGCTGGTGGCAGCGTCCGGCACCATGTATCGCCACCTATGTACAGCCAGCCAACTTGCCCTTCAGCATCAGCTGCTGAGGTCCCCATAGTGCCCACATCCCAGGGTGGCTCAGCGGTGTGGAAATTTTTTAATGTGTGTGCCTCAGATCGGACCAAAGCCATCTGTTCGCTCTGCCAACAAAAATTGAGCCGTGGAAAGGCCAACACTCACGTAGGGACAAGTGCCTTACGAAGGCACCTGGAGAAAAGGCACAAACAGCAATGGGATGGCCACCTGAGCAAAAGCAGCAGCAGCACACAAAAGCAAAGCCACCCTCCTTCTCCTCTTCCTCCTCCATCAGGTGCATTATCTGCTTCTGCCGCTTTCTCCCTTCCACCTTCACAGGCACCCTCCTCCACTCCGCCTCTGCCCTTGAGCGGTTCCTGCTCCTCTGCCCACAGCAGCAGTCAGGTGTCCGTGAAGGAAATGTTTGAGCGGAAGAAGCCAATTTCGGCCAGTCACCCCCTTGCCCGGCGTCTGACAGCTGGCGTGGCGGAACTGTTAGCTCGGCAGCTGTTACCATACCGGCTGGTGGACTCTGAGGCCTTCCGTAAATTTGTGGCCATCGGAACACCGCAGTGGAAGATGCCAGGCCGCACTTTTTCGAGAAAGGCCATACCCCAACTGCACCGTGAAGTTGAGAGGCAAGTGGTGTCATCTCTTGCGAAGAGCGTTGGGTCAAGGGTACACCTGACCACGGATGCCTGGTCTGCCAAGCACGGGCAGGGCCGCTACATTACCTACACAACCCATTGGGTGAACCTGGTGGTGAACGATGGCAAGCAGGGCGCAGCGGACCAAATTGTGACACCTCCACGGCTTGCAGGCAGGCCTCCTGCCACCTCCTCTCCTCCTGCTGCATGCTCTTCGCTGTCCTCCTCCTCCTTGGCTGAGTGGCAGTTCTCCTCTCCAGCTACACAGCCCCAGCTCCGCAGGGCCTATGCTGCATGCCAGGTAAGACGGTGTCACGCCATCTTAGACATGTCTTGTCTCAAAGCGGAGAGTCACACTGGAGCAGCTCTCCTGGCTGCTCTTAAGAAACAGGTGGATGAGTGGCTGACCCCGCACCACCTGGAGATAGGCAACGTGGTGTGCGACAACGGCAGCAATCTGCTTGCCGCTTTGCATATGGGGAAGCTGACACACATACCCTGCATGGCACATGTCATGAATCTAGTGGTTCAAAGATTTGTGGCAAAGTACCCTGGCTTAGCGAATGTCCTGAAGCAGGCCAGGAAGTTCTGTGGGCATTTGAGGCGGTCTTACACAGCCATGGCACGCTTTGCGGAAATTCAGCGCAAAAACAACATGCCGGTGAGACGCCTCATTTGCGATAGCCCGACTCGCTGGAACTCGACCCTGCTCATGTTCTCCCGCCTGCTAGAACAGAAGAAAGCCGTGACCCACTACCTCTACAACTACAGTAGAATGAAACAGTCTGGGAAGATGGGGATGTTCTGGCCCGACAACTGGACACTGATGGAAAATGCATGCAGGCTCATGCGGCCGTTTGAGGAGGTGACCAACCTGGTGAGCCGCAGTGAGGGCACCATCAGCGACTTAATTCCCTACGCTTACTTCTTGGAGCGTGCTGTGCGTAGAGTGGCGGATGAAGCTGTGAATGAGCGTGACCAGGAACCGTTACGGCAGGAACAGGCATGGGACCAATTTTCATCAGACCCAGCTGTTTCCTCAACACCTGCGGCAGCACAGAGGGGGGAGGAGGAGGAAGAAGAGAAGTCATGTGCAGAAGACGAGTCAGACTCAGAGGATGATGAGCAACGTGTTTCTTTGGGGGAAGAGGAGGAGGAGGAGGAGGAGGGGACAGCGGCAGGAGAACAACCTCAGCAGGCATCGCAAGGGGCTTGTGCTGCTCAACCTTCCCGTGGTATTGTTCGCGGCTGGGGGGAGGAGATTGACTTACCTGACGTCACTGAGGAAGAGCAAGAGGAGATGGAGGGTACTGGATCCGACTTTGTGCAGATGTCGTCTTTTATGCTGTCCTGCCTGTTGAGGGACCCCCGTATAAAAAACCTCAAGGGGAATGACCTGTACTGGGTGGCCACACTACTAGACCCTCGGTACAGGCACAAAGTGGTGGACCTGTTACCAACTCACCGGAAGGTGGAAAGGATGCAGCACATGCAGAACCAGCTGTCAACTATGCTTTACAATGCCTTTAAGGGTGATGTGACGGCACAACGCCAGCAAGGTACCACTGCCACTAATCCTCCTCCCGTGTCCACGCAGTCAAAGACAGGACGCTCCAGCGATCTCATGGTGATGTCGGACATGCGGACGTTCTTTAGTCCAACGCCTCGCCGTAGCCCTTCCGGATCCACCCTCCACCAACGCCTGGAACGGCAGGTAGCCGACTACCTGGCCTTAAGTGTGGATGTAGACACTGCTGTGAACAGCGATGAGGAACCCTTGAACTACTGGGTGCGCAGGCTTGACCTGTGGCCAGAGCTGTCCCAATTTGCCATCCAACTTCTCTCCTGCCCTGCCGCAAGCGTCCTGTCAGAAAGGACCTTCAGCGCAGCTGGAGGCATTGTCACAGAGAAGAGAAGTCGCCTAAGTCACAAAAGTGTTAAGTACCTCACCTTTATCAAAATGAATGAGGCATGGATCCCGGAGGGCTGCTGCCCGCCCCAAGACTAAGTCAGTCCCCGCACTCACAGCATCTCTGCCTGCACGCCGTTTGACTGGCTGCCTGGCCTGCCCCAAGAAGACTAAGTCGCTCCCAGTCCCTCCACACAGCATGTCTGCCTGCAGGCCGCTTGACTACCTTCTCCGCCACCACCAACAGGGTCCGGGACTCCAGGCGGATTGCTGAATTTTTTAGGCCGCTGCTAGCAGCGGCCGCTGTAATAATTTTTCTGGTGCGTGAACATGACTGCCTAATTTTTCTGGCTGCACTGCGGGCAGCTGCAACAACAAAAGAAAAGGCATGTACATGCGCCCATTCCCCTTCGTGATCATTACCTTGCCGTGGTGAAGGGGCTTGCGTATCACAATGAAGCAATGACCGGTGCCTAGATGAGTGTCTCGGGGGGCACACCCACGATAATAAGGTCGTTGCCTCATTGTGGTCAGACCAAATT
The DNA here is from genome assembly GCF_040937935.1 of Hyperolius riggenbachi. Lineage (NCBI taxonomy): Eukaryota > Metazoa > Chordata > Amphibia > Anura > Hyperoliidae > Hyperolius > Hyperolius riggenbachi. Next base: position 155,352,928 of record NC_090648.1, on the reverse strand, counting down.
TGATCAGCTGGACAGTCACTGTTCTGTCATTCAGCTACATCAGCCAAGCGACCATATGGGCTGTAAAGCCACCAAAACCTGCACTCTCGCCATGGTGCGCACCAGTCCAGCACGGCCGTCACTACACAAACAGCTGTTTGCGGTGCGTTACACGGTGAGTTTGGTGTGTCAGTGTGAAGCAGTACCTTAATTACACTACCTGATTGATGTATACACATGCATGATGTTTGAAAGCACTTTAGGCCTGTCATTTAGCATTCAATGTGATTTCTGCCCTTAAAACGCTGCTTTGTGTCAAATCCAGATTTTTCCCCGGGACGTTTGGCATGTATCCCACTCCGCCATGCCCCCCACCAGGTGTTAGACCCCTTGAAACATCTTTTCCATCACTTTTGTGGCCAGCATAATTATTTTTTTTTTTCAAAGTTCGCATCCCCATTGAAGTCTATTGCGGTTCGCGAACTTTAACGCGAACCGAACCTTCCGCGGAAGTTCGCGAACCAGGTTCGCGAACCTAAAATCGGAGGTTCGGCCCAACTCTACTTGCTTCATGAGAGAACCGGTCCTGAGAGAAGTGTTTGAATAACACCAGCAACAAACATGCATCTAATCTTAACAGATCTGACAGTAATGTCAGAAACACCTGATCTGCATATGCTTGTTTAGGATCTATGGCTAAAAGTATTATAGGTAGAGGATAAAAAGGATAGTCAGGCTTGGCTAGCTGCATCCATGTGCATCAATTATAGATTAGCCTAGGACTAGTACATAATTTGCATCTGATTTGCATTCAAGGCATGTAATTAGCCCTGTGGAGCTCTGCATGCCTCTGTTAGTCTACAATTCAGTTGCAGCCTATGAGCGCTGTCATTTGTTTGTTGTCTGTTTGAGAGAAATGTGTATACCATTTTATGACTAGCAGCACTAGGAAAAAATCGTGTTTTTATCGTTAGACTAGCGGTAGGTCTTCCCCGAGAGGACCCGTCATCGCCGTGGGGAAGTCTAGTAGGGAATAATTTGTGCACATATTATTTATACTGAAGCTAACGTCCTCCTTTGCTGTACCTGTTTTGAATGCATGTTGTGTATTTTAGTCCACAATTGTGGAGCTCTGCACATCTATTGCAGGTAGTCAATTCGGGTGCAGCCTCTGTTTGGAAGTGCTGCCAATGTCTCCTGCTGTAGGCAACTGGCATTGTTTAAAAGGAAATGATTATGGTAGCCTCCATATCCCTCTCGTTACAGTTGTCCTTTAAGAATATGTTCAGCTTCAGAACAGCCAATAGCTGAAACATCGGATGCCCTAATAAAGATGCATTTTATTGAAAGCCAGCCTCACCTGCTTCTACACCATCTAAATGTTTTCATATGATATAATGAGATGGGTGGTGATGACTTATAATCATAATTATTATATAATTATCACTATTGCTTTTACTCCCATTATCATTATTAGTATCATTATTACTTTTTTTTCAGTAAGTGGCGCATTCTAAACAAAATGACAATCCAATAAATATTGCGCTGGAACTTACGCTGATCCTTGTCTACCGTGAAGATCTCTTACAAAATGTACATTAATTAGAAATTGTAAGCCTGGCAATATATACAATTATTCCTATTGCAGACTGTGATGGCTTCATTTATATTCCTGAATAAAACATGAAATACCTTTAATGAGAAATGGATGTACTTGTCAGCAGGGAGCAGTAGTGATAGTGTTACGGAGTGAGATATCACAAATGAAGACATTATACAAGTCGCTTCAGTTTTATAGAAAAATTATAGCAGCTAGATAAAGCAGGTCCTCTTCAGAGACTTCATTCTGCGTCTGCTTTATAGAAAAAAATGTTTTTAGATAATCCAAATGCACTTTGGAGACCAGGCTGAGCATCTATGCAAAATACTTCACACAGAATCACAGCTTCACTGATGTAGACTTTAAAGCAAGGGGTAAACCTTTCCTAATTTGTTTAATAGGCCACTGCAAGAAGGTTACTGGTAACATTGACAAAGATATATGTAATGTGTTATGCAGGCATGCCAGATATAATTAAGATTGCTGAGAAATATTGCATTTAAGTCCAATAAAAGATACCACACGAACCCACTCTAGAATAAAAACGCCTTAACTATTTGATAGAAGCCATCACATGAAGTAGTTGAGGGACTTTTGTATTTTTTTATTGGCTCTGTAAACCACAGGCTAGAAGTGCTGTGACCCAAATGCATGGCATGTAGGAAGCCTGAAAGGGTTGAGGATCCCGTGTAGGTTGAAAGGCAACATTACATAAGTAAAAAGGCTTTGTAGCTTGTGTATTTGTACAGTATAGTGTAACTTTAACCACTTGAGGACCCAGTCTTTACCCCCCCCCCCCCTTAAGGACCAGCGTGGTTTTGTATGATCTGTGCTGGGTGGGCTCTGCAGCCCCCAGCACAGATCAGGTTGCAGGCAGAGCAATCAGATCACCCCCCTTCTTCCCCCCTATGGGGATGATGTGCAGGGGGGGGTCTGATCGCTCCTGCCTGCCTGAGTGTTGCGGAGGGGGGGGCACCTCAAAGCCCCCCTCCGCGGGAAAATTCCCCCCTCCCTCTCTTACCTCTCCCCCCTGGTGGGTTCGGGGCTGCACAGGACGCTATCCGTCCTGTGCAGCCTGTGACAGGCTGTCCTCTGTCACATGGCGGCGTTCCCCGGCCGCTGATTGGCCAGGGATCGCGGATCTAGCTACAGCAGCGCCGTTCAGGTGGCTTTTTGTTTGAAGTGAAAGCAGCAGGGACAGCCATACTATCCCAGAAAAAAAGGAAAAACCCACAAGTAGATACATTTACTTGTATATCACATGTATTGTGCCGTACACATTTTAACCATTTCAGCCCGCGGGGAATTTTCACCTTCTGCATCAGAGCAATTTTCACCTCCCATTCATTCGCTAATAACTTTATCACTATTTATCACAATTTATTGATCTATATCTTGTTTTTTCCGCCACTAATTAGGCTTCCTTTGGGTGGTATATTTTGCAAAGAATTATTTTTTTATAAATGCATTTTAAACAGGATTAATAAGAAAAAAAATAGAAAACATTTATTATTTCTCAGTTTTCGGCCATTATAGCTTTAAAATAATCCATGCTGCCATAATTAAAACCTATGTATTTTATTTGCCCGTTTGTCTCGGTTATGACACCATTTAAATGTTGTCCCTATCACAATGTATGGCGCCAATATTTTATTTGGAAATAAAGGTGCATTTTTTCCCGTTTTGCATCCATCACTATTTCCAAGCTTATAATTTAAAAAATGTTCATAGTATACCCCCTTCAAATGCATATTTAAAAAGTTCAGACCCTTAAGTAACTATTTATGTCTTTTTTTTTTTTATTGTATCTTTTTTTTCCATTAAAAATTTTATTTGGGTAATATTTTGGTGTGGGAAATAAACTGTTAAATTTTAATGTGTAAACTGTAATGTAAAAATATGTAGATGTAGTTTTACTATTTGGCCACAAGATGACCACCTTAAGTTTATTTTTTTCTCCTTGTGCTTCTTGCTAAGCGGAAGCACAAGGGGGATGCAGACATGTTTACGTGCAGAAAGACTGAAGCGCTTCATTTTTTTTCTGCTGGGGACACGGATCGGTGATCGGGAACCATGTTCCCGTTCACTGATCCCAGGGCTACCGGGGGACAGCACGGGGGCGCGCCCGCGATCGCGTGCGTGAGCGAACTGAAGCGCGGCACCACAGCACAGCAGCCGCCCGGATGTGAGCTTCACGTCCGGGTGGCAGAAATTGTTAATTTCAGTGAATTTTATATAGTAAATAAAGAGAAAACTGTTTCAGGCATTTTCCATCTTTACTGCCTCTCCCTTAGGGCTCATTCACACTTTGTGCACTTCTGTCTGCTTTTTTTCAGCACATCATGTTACAGATGCATGTTTCTGAAAAAAAGCAGACAGAAGCGCACTGGTGTAAATGATCCCTTAGGGCTCGTTCGCATCTACCTAGCGCAGATGGCCGGGCGATCCGAACGCAGCGCATACAATCACATGCCATCTGCGCCGCTGCCCACTGCGCTGCTGATCCCATCCATTGACAGTGATGGGATCAGCTCTGCGCTTCCAGGTAAAATGCAGGCAGCAGTACGCAAGCGCTTCCTAGCGCATCGTACTGCTGCGCAGCACAGTAGATGTGAATGGTAGAAGGGCTGTCTATGCGCGCTTCCAAATGCGCACGGAAGCGCGTATGATGAGGCCTTACTCTTTTTTTTTTTTTCCTTGTAGAAACTATACTGTTATAGCTAGCTTGCTTTGTAAACATATGTGAGCACAGCATATTGTAGATCATATTTCAGCAGCTTCTGCAGATGGGTGAAGTGTATTTCCCTTCTCAGCCTCATGTCACATTGAACTGGCCTCAGTGAATCAGTACAGGAGCAGGAACATGGGAGGGGAGATGACAAGTTTTCCTCTCCTCAGCAATGTACCAAATAGAGTCAGGCTGACTGAGATAAGATTTATTACAGCAGACACATTTATGATTATATCAGAAAGCTTGCAATGCAAGGCCAGGTTGTAGACTGCATAATAAACACAGAGCAGTGGGTAAATGGAACTTGACTTATGGCTGACAATCCCACTTTAACAGTGAATTTAACATGAAGCATGAAATCCAGAAAACCATTTCTTCAATGGGCTCCCCAGCATTTGTCAACAGACTTTTTTTGATGGTGTTTTACTTTATTACTTTACACTGACATGTTAAATACATTGTATTTAGGTATAATCTCCATCCTTGTGGCTTGTCTTTTCATCCTTCTAAATACTTTCTAACAAACTGTGATGTTTTAACAGACAATACCAAAGTATATGTGTAATACATTGACTTTATAAAAAACAAACAAACACACTCCATGGCTTATTGAAGTAAGGACATTAGCTTTGCACTCAAATTTAGTCTATTTTACCTAAACCTTATGTATGTACTGTATAAGTACAACACCAAATGTAAATGGAGAAAATCCCAACCCTGATTTGCTGGAGTACAAAGCCAAGCTCCAGCTATTCCACACTGCTCTTGCCAATGCCAAGCAAAAGTACTTTGCTACCTTAATTGGAGTCCAAGCCTTAAACCCTCATCATCTCTTTGCCCCACCTCTTCCCTCTCAGCTGCTGATTTGACCACCGATTTCACTAATAATATAGACACCATGCGACAGAATATCACTTGTCATGCTTACCAGCCCCCTTCTCAGCGTCCTCTGTGGCTTCCTGCTCATGTGCGTGAAACAGATTGGCACCTTATTTGCTTAGTCAGATGCATTATATGCCCTTCGTCAAGTTCAATTCTTGGTTACGGTTAATAGCCTCCAAGATCTTACTTGACCCCTCCCACCGGGGCAGATGATACTTTGAGACCCTTCCATTGGGCCGCCGTCTCCATCCCCGCCAAGACCACCAGGCGCATGAACACCTTCTTCCCCCAAGCAGTTCTCCTGTTGAACTCACTGAACTCAAAACTCCCCCCCCCCCCGGCCTACATCCCGGGGACACTCTAGCCCCAGGCATCCCTTCCTCTCAGCTGTAAACTCTGAATCCCCCCCCCCCCCCAGGACTCTAATTGAGACTGAGATGCTCTAAATGTGTGTTTGTACGCCCTGCTTGCCTTTGCTATGTTTGCCATGTGTTGTTATATGTCCCTGATCTACTCTTGCCATGTGAACCACAAGCAATTCCGGGCACACCACTCAGTGTGCTTGGTGACAATAAAGATGATTCTGATTCTGATTCTTTCTAAACTCAAAAGTTGGGAGGTATGTAGATATTATGATCATCGCCATTACTACTAAATCTACAAACAGCTGATGTAGCACAACCCACTTAATTACTGCTATAATAATTTGATTATTTTTTGTGTAATAATTATGGTTTACATTATTTTCATCTGATATCTTGTCCAAGAAATGTATGATTGATTAATAAGAAAATCTCTCTCTCGCCCCTTTGTGTCTTGGAATTTGTAACGTTTTAATCATCATGTTACGTTTGTGGCTGGGTTCACATAGGACATAGCGTGAAAAAGTAACGCTTTTGGATGGTGCGTTTGCGATTTTCGATTGCGTTTTTGGTGCATTTTGTGTTTGCAGTTTTTTTTACGCAGGTGCGTTTTTCATGTATTATGCATGGGTTTTAATGCGTTTCTGGTTCGCTAATGTAAAACGCATATGCTTTTTTTTTTTTATATAAATTTATGCAAATCACTAGGAAGACAACAGGAAGCGGAAACACATCAGAGATCTTTATTTTTTAAAAATAAAAAACATTTAAAAAAATGCATGAAAACCGTTATGTATATGCGTTACCATAGACTTTCATTTTGGCAGCCATCCTTCATAATATGCAACACTACAGGCGTTTGTGTCCTATAGACTAACATTGCTGCATAAAACGCAGCGTTTCACGCTACGCTAGCGTTTCTGCTATGTCTGCTCCCAGCATGTCACTGTAACTATCAATCCCGTATTTTGTACCAATTCTGTATTTTGTATATTGGTGTGCACACTTGTCTGTATTGTTTTGTACTCCATGTTTGTCTCTTACTTTGTTTCTATACAGAGCTGCAGAATATGTTGGCGCTTTATAAATTAATAATAATAATAAAAAAACTGTTTTTTTTTAGTATTTAGAATAATTTTTTTGGGGCGGTAGAAATCACTGGCTATATAGCCGATCTAATCTATCGTACACCTTAACACACCACCAGGATACTGAAAGGTGCAGCATATTATGAATTAAACGTTACCACTATTAATTCCCCACACTTTCCTGCATTAAATGGTCAAGCATCAATCTTCAGTTAGTGTTATCTGTCATTATTTTATATGAGAAGTTTGCAGCTGTAGTTGGAAGCCAAGTTGTACACAAACAGCAATGCTGGTCTTCAGGAGCTGACACAAGTTCCTCACTGTCTGATCAGCACACTATAAATCTGCACAGGGCTGCCTGCAGGAACTCACACATGGAATTAAAAGTCTGATCCCTCAATAAACAGCTCAGTAATAACAACTCCGTCTATAAAACAGGGAGCCCAGTGGGCCAGCTGCTGCTCATCCCGGGCACATTATTCTATCTCTTTCAGCATGGGACAAAGATTACTTGGATTCACTGTACCTCTGAGTACTAAAATGTACAGCAGTAATATAAAAAAGGACTAGTAAAATAAACTGTCTGCAGAAATAAAACCTGATGACTTCTGTCTTCTCAAGGAACATTGAGAACTTTTGATTTCATACATGTGTATCTCCTGCTGGATAAACTCGGCAGACCGGGGTCATGCCATGTGTCAGGAGGACTTTGTTGTGTCACTGGAAATTGTACTCTAGATTTGCTGGGATGAACTCGCATGTCAGACAAGGTGCAGAGTCTACAGAAAAGTTCCAGTAATTGGGTGCCAAGTGCTCTGAAAGATGGTGGCGAACAATATGGAAGTCTTTTAATTCTTAAAAAAGGGCTTTTTTTTCTACCTAGACAGGTAACACCAAACGCACAATTTGCCATCATTTGCTGGAGAAACAGGTTATGTGATATTAGTTTCACTTGTAGCAGTGGCTCTCAACACTTGTTTCCCAAGTAGGCAATTATATGAGCAGAGACATCCCATTATTTCAGAAATACAGAGTATATATATATATATATATATATATATAATGTGTATATATATATATATATATATATATATATATATATATATATATATATATATATATATATATATATATATTTTCATGAGCTTAAGAAAAGTAGCCATAACATAAATTAAAATATATATGCTATATATGTTCTGTAGCAGTGTTTCCCAACATGTTGATAGTATGTACCCCTTTTGGAAACTTGTGCTTACTACCGGTAGGGATGGTCAATGAGATGTAAGTAATTTCAAGTTGATGCAGCATTATGCACATTTTGTATGTGAATTTATGATGCTTGAAAATGAACCAATTAAATCCTGCTGTGGTAAAATTTGATTGGTCCATTTGCAAGCTGCATACATTTGTATACAACATTTGCATAATCCTGCATCAACTCAAAATTATTTGCAGCCGGAAATTGACTATCTCTAGTGCTTGCCAAGGACCCCCTAATATGGCAAAGATTATTTCAAGTACTCCTTGATACAGATATATTTAACTATAGTACATCACAATTGTTTCTAAACAATGTTCAAGTGTTCACTATTGTGTTTAATTAGCTAATATAATTTGCTATTTTTGTTTATGTAGGATTTATTACATTTATAATGTTATAAAACTTTAAAATTATTAATTAACTACAGTGATGTGAAAAACTATTTGCCCCTTTCCTGATTTCTTATTCTTTTGCATGTTTGTCACACTTAAATGTTTCTGCTCATCAAAAACCGTTAACTATTAGTCAAAGATAACATAATTGAACACAAAATGCAGTTTTAAATGATGGTTTTTATTATTTAGTGAGAAAAAAAAACTCCAAATCTACATGGCCCTGTGTGAAAAAAGTGATTGCCCCCCCCCCCCCGTTGTTAAAAAATAACTTAACTGTGGTTTATCACACCTGAGTTCAATTTCTGTAGTCACCCCCAGGCCTGATTACTGCCACACCTGTTTTAATCAAGAAATCACTTAAATAGGAGCTATCTGACACAGAGAAGTAGACCAAAAGCACCTCAAAAGCTAGACATCATGCCAAGATCCAAAGAAATTCAGGAACAAATGAGAACAAAAGTAATTGAGATCTATCAGTCTGGTAAAGGTTATAAAGCCATTTCTAAAGCTTTGGGACTCCAGTGAACTACAGTGAGAGGCATTATCCACAAATGGCAAAAACATGGAACAGTGATGAACCTTCCCAGGAGTGGCCAGCCGACCAAAATTACCCCAAGAGTGGAGAGAAAACTCATCCGAGAGGCAACAAAAGACCCCAGGACAACATCTAAAGAACTGCAGGCCTCACTTGCCTCAATTAAAGTCAGTGTTCACGACTACACCATAAGAAAAAGACTGGGCAAAAATGGTCTGCATGGCAGATATCCAAGGCGCAAACCACTTTTAAGCAAAAAGAACATTAAGGCTCATCTCAATTTTGCTTAAAAAAAAAACATCTCAATGATTGCCAAGACTTTTGGGAAAATACCTTGTGGACCGACGAGACAAAAGTTGAACTTTTCGGAAGGTGCGTGTCCCGTTACATCTGGCGTAGAGTAACACAGCATTTTAGCAAAAGAACATCATACCAACAGTAAAATATGGTGGTGGTAGTGTGATGGTCTGGGGTTGTTTTGCTGCTTCAGGACCTGGAAGGCTTGCTGCGATAGATGGAACCATGAATTCTACTGTCTACCAAAAAATCCTGAAGGAGAATGTCCGGCCATCTGTTCGTCAACTCAAGCTGAAGCGATCTTGGGTGCTGCAGCAGGACAATGACCCAAAACACACCAGCAATTCCACCTCTGAATGGCTGAAGAAAAACAAAATGAAGACTTTGGAGTGGTCTAGTCAAAGTCCTGACCTGAATCCTATTGAGATGTTGTGGCATGACCTTAAAAAGGCGGTTCATGCTAGAAAACCCGCAAATAAAGCTGAATTACAACAATTCTGCAAAGATGAGTGGGCCAAAATTCCTCCAGAGCGCTGTAAAAGACTTGTTGCAAGTTATCACAAACGCTTCATTGCAGTTATTGCTGCTAAGGGTGGCCCAACCAGTTATTAGGTTCAGGGGGCAATTTCTTTTTCACACAGGGCCATGTAGGTATTGAGGTTTTTTTCTCACTAAATAATAAAAACCATAATTTAAAACTGCATTTTGTGTTCAATTATGTTATCCATGACTAATAGTTTTTTGATGAGCAGAAACATTTAAGTGTGGCAAACATGCAAAAGAATAAGAAATCAGGAAGGGGGCAAATAGTTCTTCACATCACTGTATATCAAGCCCCAGTAACCCCTTGACCTATTATAATAACCCACTGGGGTATGCGTACTTCATGTTGAGAGCCTAGGTTTTATAGGAATCTATATGAATCTGTGCCTAATGTTGGGTTTCGATTTACGATAATTTTCCGATCGATTTCCAACCATTTTTCTTTCACTGTTATCGGAAGTCGATCGGAAATCAGGTCCGACATGTTGGAAATAATCGATCTGACTGTAAGGGCTGGTTCAGACGGACCTCTGCGTGACGTCGCGTTTGGGGGCATTGTGGCAGCTGCACGGTCAGGCTTTCAGTAGCCTCCGTTCCAAAGCGCTAGCGTTTTTTATTCCCCTAGGGGGACATTAGCCGTCGCGGTGGCCGCCCCCTGGATGCTACATGTAACTTCCAGGGGCAGCTCGAACGCTAGCAAAAATCGGGACCCGAACGCCGCGATCGTGCAAACGTGCGCAAAAGTTCGGTGTAAACGCTTCCATTCACTTGAATGGGAGCGTTTACCGCGACGTTCCGAACGCTTGCGGTAAACGCTCCGCAAGCGTCCATTATTATTATTATTATTTAGTATTTATAGAGCGCCGACATATTACGCAGCGCTGTACAGTGTATATATATCTTGTCACTAACTGTCCCTCAAAGGAGCTCACAATCTAATCTCTACCATTGCCATATGTCTATATTATGTAGTGTAAGTACTGTAGTCTAGGGCCAATTTTTAGGGGGAGCCAATTAACTTATCCGTATGTTTTTGAAATGTGCGAGGAAACCGGAGTGCCCAGAGGAAACCCACGCAGACACGGAGAGAACATACAAACTCTTTGCAGATGGTGCCCTGGCTGGGATTCGAACCAGGGACCCAGCGCTGCAAGGCAAGAGAGCTAACCACTACGCCACCGTGCTGCCCAATCTGAACCAGTCTGAACCAGTCCTAAATTGAAAATCTCATAGTGTGCACCTAGCATTACACCAATCATTATTTTCTAGGACCCAGATCTACTCACATTTAGATCCAAATGTGACTATCATTTACTGAACAGCCAGCAGAGGGCACAGCCTTATCCAGAGTCCAGAGTAGCTTGCACAGTGTTTGCCTGCTTACCACACCACTACTCTCTCCGGTTTTTCTTTGGATCTATGTAGATAGTATATGTTATCTTCATTGAAATGAACTTAAAAGCCAGTGCTGTTTAACCACCTTACGACCGCATAATGCCAATTGGCGGTTGCAAGGTGGCTCCCTAATGCCGATTGGCGGCAAGTCCTTGGGGAGGTGATTAGCGGGGATCGCACATCCCCGCTGAATGACGGAGCTCCGCTCTGAGATAAGCCTGCCAGATCAGGGCTGGCAGGCCGTTAGAAATTTAAAAAAGTTATTTTGCTTTGCACAGCACTGCAATCTACTGCAGCGCTGTACTGGGGACAGCCCTGTCACTTGGCTCTTCCTCGGAGTGCTTTAGAAAGTGATCGCACTCATAGGCTGATACCTATGAGAGGTGATCGGCTGTCGGGGGAGTAATAAATAATAAAGAAAGCACACATTTTTTATTTAAAAAAAAAAGAGAAATAAAATTAATAAAAAAAACACTGCAGCAGCAATCAGATGCCACCAACAGAAAGCTCTGTTGGTGGCAACAAAAGGAGGAAATACTCATTTGTGTGCTAAGCTGTATGGCTCTGCTGCGAGCTGTTAAAGCTGCGGAGCACGGTATTGTAAAATATAGCCTGGTCACTAGGGGGTGTAAGCCTGTGGTCCTGAACTGGTTAAGGACCACTATCATGAAATGGTAAGATTACATGTAAACACATACAAATAAGAAGTATGTTTCTTCTAGAGTAAAATGAGGTATAAATCACTTTTCTGTCAATTATAGTAGTTAGTAGAAATCTGGCAGAACTGACAGGTTTTTGACTAGTACATCTATTCATGGAGGATGTTCAGTATTGCATTTATTATTTACAAAAGTACTTCCTGAAAAGAATCTCTATAAGATGCAGCCTCCCCCCCCCCCCCCCCACACACACACACACACAAGCCTATTTGCACAGTATTCTGGCAGTTGGACTGAGCAACTAAGTGTTTTTAAAAATACAGAAAACCCTGAGAATCCCCCATGAGGAGACAGTTCTGTCATATACTGCATATACTACCTAGTGCAAGTGACCACCGTTGCTTGCAAATTTTTTGCCAAAGTAATTTTAGCATCGAAAATGCTATTTTTGATAGCGTTGGACCTCAGTATCTGTGAATATGGATTGGTTACAACACCTGCCTTGAGACCATAAGGAACTAATAAAGGGTGAGGGCTGGAACCCACAAGAGCGTTTTTTTGAGCATTTTGGCAGCGCTGCGATACGCTAGCGTTTTGCCAAAACGCTCAGCTGATGTTAATGGATGGGGCAACTTCCACAGGAGCGTTTGTGTTTCCCAGAAACGCAAACGCAGGACCTGCAGCATTTTGGGAGCGTTAGCGCTTCAATGTAAAGTATTGAAACGCTAGCAGAAACGCTCAGCAAAACCTAAACTGAGCGGTTTTGCTAGCGTTTTGCGGTTCAGCACACTGTAACAAAATTAAAAATAATTCACAGGACCAATCAGGATAAAAACGCGAAACGCAAAACGCTACACAACCGCTGAGGAAAAAAATACACTGTTGCAAAACGCGACCGAAAACTCGCATGAATCCGCTTGCAAACCGCTCATGCAAAACGCTAGCGGTTGCGTTTTGCGTTTGCAGATTTCAGTGGGTTCCAGGCCTTATGGGGGCTCAGTTAGGACGGGATACTTTATAAGAACTTTTAAAACTTTAAAGTGAACCCGGGTTGAAAATGAACTGATGAGATAAACAATTGTATTTATCCTCCTACTCCTAAAATTCCTCCTTTTTTTAGATATCCCATGCTTTTATTTTATTTAAACATTTACAGATGAAAATGAATGTTTTGCTGTCACTGCTCAGTGGCAGCCTATTAAGTGTCCCTAAATGAAAATACATGAACTATTGACATTTTATATCTCCCTCTGCTCTCAGAAGTTGTATTTTGCCAGGAAAACTTTAATTTGCTTATCAGTGATATTTACTATATTCCCAACAAGGCACTGACAAGACAAAAGCTGTTACTTCCATGCCTAAAAATTAACTCTTTCAGGCAGAAAGATAAAACAAGTAAAAAAGCCTGGTTATTAATACATTTTGCACTGTACATATACATGGTTATCTCATCATGTCACATTAGGTTCAATTTAAACATAAAACCACAAGAAAAAAAATCTAATATTGTGCATTAGCTGCATGCCTTAGCCATTAATAAGGACTTGATCATGTGACATTATCAGCTTATTCCACATATGTAGTGTTCTGGAAGTGAGATCCTTCAGCTTTAACTCCCTAACAAGCCATTCCAGAAGCTCTGATCTGCTACCTCCAGTGATAAGCATAACAGCAGCCAAAGAAAAGTATTACTCCACTGGCCCATGAGAAACAATAAACTTTATTCCTTACACTTTATTTCACACACAGCCTTGTGAATTTCCCCCTGATATTAGGCTCTGGAATTTAGAATTCTTTTTATTGTAATTTATATGGGAGAGAACTGCTTCCTCTAATAGCTACCTGTGGGAGCCGGAGCAGAGCATTAAAAATTAAAGAGCTGAATGGAAGATTGCTTCGCAGTCGTACTTTTATGGACAGGAAAATGTTTAATGACAGGTGGTCCTGGTATAGAGCGCCGGCCTTGGAGACACATCTCTCTTTATTTTATTTTTTAATTAACTTTTTATTTTCAATATTTTAGCTGGATTTCTGCTGATATGTTTTTTTAAATGATGTTTGAATGTACTTTTAAAAGGAGAAGTCAGTGTACTTTTCCTTGCCCCTAGGGGGATGTCTGCTGCGGAACAAAAAATACAAATGACTTGTCATTGTGCCTTTACAGTCCTACGTGATACAGTGCACAGCTTAGCAGCAGCGGCTAGACAGAGAGAGAGTCGTAATAGATGTTTAGCACTCCCTAACTTTCACTTCCATGCCTCCTCTTATCAATAATTCTGCAATTTGTAATTCTGTTACTTTCTTTATTAAAAGTTTCAACACAGAATAAGGAAGTAGATAGAGAATGTACAAAATAATACAAAAAAACCCACGAAAACAAAAGAGAAAAAGAAAGAAAAGCACTAAAATGATAAGCTCACCCCGTCCTGGGCTGTCTCCAAATACTACACCAATTAACCCTTATGTAAGGACTCGGCAGGCCGCCGCCTGTGGCCCTTCCGTTAACTCACAGGTTGTTGCCGTCCCTGCTGCTGACTCACAGACGTGCAGGGCGGCAGGCGGAGGACGCGTGTCAGTGCACGATCCGCCTACGTAACAGTAGCCACGTGTTTCCCTCCGTGTCAGCTGACACGCCGAGCCTCGATATGTCAGGTCCTGTATTCGAACCTGGTGAGCGCTCCAGTATGTGCTTGTGATAGCCTATGCTGGGCTTGTTGCTGAGATTGCACTCACACAAACTGCTTGTCTTGCTGAGGACTTGTGCCTGTCTCTTGACTAAGCTTTCTCTAGATCGGATTACCTGTTACTGACCCGACTTACACCTGACCACGCTTCTGTTTAGATACCCTGTTACCCACCCAGCTTGTTATAAGGATTCACATGAACGCAGCCTGCCTGATTGACTTCACATCTGTCTGGTGATTATATTTCAGCCAATCTCTGCCACCTTGTCTTCGTCTGGATTGCCTCAGCCTACAGGCCTTAGGTGACTATTCAGTATACTGTGTTTCATTGCCCTGCTGTGTTGGTGATTGCTGTCTGCCAGGCAGGGGCGTCGCTAGCCCTATTTTGGGGGGGCCTGTGCCCCCAATCTGTCCTGGGGTGCCACGGATCTCCCGGCCGCCGCTGCCCCGCTCTGCCCTGCTCCGCTCCGCTGTCACCGCTGCCATTCAGACCTCGATCAGCGCCGGGCGACCAGATAGAGCGGGCGCTAGGACCTAGCGGACACCGCTGATATGCTGTCACTCACTACCGATCGGGGGTCCCTGCTGTCACTCACTACCTAACGGGGGTCCCTGCTGTCACTCACTATTTAACTGGGGGTCCCTGCTGTCACTCACTACCTAGCGGGGGTCCCTGCTGTCACTCACTACCAAACGGGGGTCCCTGCTGTCACTCACTACCTAACGGGGGTCCCTGCTGTCACTCACTACCTAACGGGGGTCCCTGCTGTCGCTCACTATTTAACTGGGGGTCCCTGCTGTCACTCACTACCTAACGGGGGTCCCTGCTGTCACTCACTACCTAACTGGGGTCTCTGCTGTCACTCACTACCTAACGGGGGTCCCTGCTGTCACTCACTATTTAACTGGGGGTCCCTGCTTTCACTCACTACCTAACGGGGGTCCCTGCTGTCACTCACTATTTAACTGGGGGTCCCTGCTGTCACTCACTACCTAACGGGGGTCCCTGCTGTCACTCACTACCTAACGGGGGTCCCTGATGTCACTCACTACCTAACGGGGGACCCTGCTGTCACTCACTACCCAACTGGGGGGTGCCTGTTACTACCTAACTGGGGGGTGCCTGTCACTACCTAAACTGGGGTCTCCTGTCACTGCCTAAACTGGGGGGCTCCTGTCACTAACTGAACTGGGGGGCTCCTGTCACTACCTAGACTGGGGTACTCCTGGCGCTACCTTAACTGGGGGCACCTGTCGCTACCTAAACTATCCAGGCCAGCCAGCCTAGCATCACCACCAGCCAACCAGCCCAGAATCAATATCAAAAAGGCCACAGCATCACCACCAGTCAGGCCAGCATTTACTTCAACCAGCCAAGCACAGCCCAGCATCACTGCCAGCCAACCCAGCCACAACATCGGCCACAGCATCACTGCCAGGCCTTTCAGCTCACACATCATCCCCAATCCAGCCAAAAACAGTATTGCCAGGTACAGCAGCCAGTAGAGGAGAATTCAGAAGCCAGGTGAGAGGTGTCTACCATATTAAGGGGGCATTCTGCCTATTTATGTGAAATGCTGTTGTCACAGGAGCCCTCAGTGGCTGACCGCACTTAGCCTTCTAAACGGTGCCAGCGCACAGATCGTGCGAACTCTGGTCGCAGTCAATGCGCAGGAACCGTTAAGAATTGGCCGCAGACAACTCAGAAGGGAGCCTGAGAGACACGGGTGATTACAACGTCACCTACTGGTTCAGAGTAAACTGCCACCACCGCGGTTACTATGGGACCGTGGGGCCCACTAACTGACTGACTAATCCTGCGAATAAAACGGTTAAACACACGATATTCTGTCTAGCCAACAACAAACAAACAGTAGCGTATCTTCAGAGACCCGGGATCAATTCTGTGTGTGCTGATAAGCAGAGTAGCGGAACAGTGAATGACTTAGGAAAGTCGTTTATTCACGCAATATAAATAATTAATATATACAGACAATTATTTAAAATCAACAATTATGAAAACAGTGATAGCCAGTATGAAAAATAAAAGAAGGGAGAAAAAATACTTAGTTCTGGAAAGATGTCCTTATTGTGGGAAGAATCATAAAGTCCTTGGTTTCAAAGTCCAGAGTTCAGACCAGGTGGATGCCAGCATATCCTCAAGCTGGCATCTGATGAGTGCAAGATGTTTCAGTGTGGAGGACCAACGCCCGCCTGCTGGCTCTGTGCTTTTGATGAAGCTGGTTTGGGGGTGTGGCAATGCCGGCCCCCTCTGAACTACCAGCAAATGACAGTTCATTCCCTCTCAGAGATTTTAGAGCTAAACTTATGAATTGCTGTAACTCCTGAACCATACACGTTACATTTAGGGGGGTAACAGCTTCATACTTGGAGGAAAATACAGATTAATATGATACCTGACATGGCTAGTGCATCAGATCAGGGTCCTGAGTAGATTCATACCTGTGTGGTAGGGGCCACGGGCCCCTCTCGACTGGTATCAAGAGATCCAGCATGACCCTACGGATCCAATGATACCGCTCTCATAACCACCCTATTTATTGTATTCTGTAAATGGGCAAAAGATTATATTGTACATTCATTTCTTCCTGCTAAGGCTGGAGTCAGCCTGACTGGAGTCCAGCTGTGTCTGCTTCTTGTCTATGAAGGCCCTGTTGGCTCCTTCAATTAACATCTGAATGTGAAATCTGCTTAGACAACTCTGAGTTTACACCTCTGGCTTGATCAGCAGTCACAGGGCCAGTCTTCCTGCCAGCTGCTTGTCACCTTATACCTGATGGATGGGCCATCAGCACAGCTTGAAGCCAGGGACTCTCTGGGCCCAGGCTCATTAGCATATCAAAAGGGCCAACCAGCATTTGGAATGGTGCTCTCTTGCTAAGAAAAGGACTGCAGACCTCCTACACAATAAATCCAGATTGTACCGATTTGACGCGCAATCGACGCAGGAATCGAGTGCGATCGTTCTTTTCTTCACGGGCGGTTCCAGGACGCGCCTGCGTCCCCGCAATCGTCCGTGACAGCCCCCCCCCTTGTCCGTGGCTTAGCCACTCATCCGCAAGATGTGTGGCGGCGCCGCTAACCTGGCTGACGGGCCTCGAGTTGCCGGTACGGCGGGAAAACCTATTGGAGCCTGTGGCTCGGTTCCCCTGGACCGGTCGCGGTCTGCTACCCTCAGGGTTGACCCAACATGGACCGTTCTGGACAGGGCGTTTGCGCCACTGCAGTCGGACGTGGTGTCTGCCGGGACTGCGGACAACGGGCAGTGGGTTGGTTAGGTCAACAGCCAGCCCACGCAGGGTTCCCCCGCTGAGTGGCTGTGGACCTAAGGGAACCCCGCGGGAATCCCTGGACCTTCCCAGCTCCTGACAGACGGCACATGCCCTGCAGTAGTTGGCTACATCCCTGTTCATCCGGGGCCAATAAAACTGTTTCCGAATACCGGCGAGTGTCTTGCGGACACCCGAGTGCCCGGTCAGAGGATTACCATGTGCGGATTTCAGCACATGTCCCCTGAACGCACTCGGGACCACAAGCCATTTGGTATTCGCGTGGGATCTACCTGTAGGGGGCTGTGCAGACTCACTGTACAGTCTCCCACCTTCCCAGTACACCTTGAAAGTGGCCCCGTCTGCGAGGGGCTCAGCGGCTTGCTGCATGAGCACCTCCAGGCTTGGGTCACTTTGTAGTGCGGCTGAGAATACGGCGCTGTCAGTTTCAGCCAACTGGCTCATGTCACACGAGGCCAGCGGCTGAAAGGTCTCATCCCTGCGGTCAGAGGAGGGGGAGGAGGCCGGAACCCCCTCCACCTGTTCTGAGCTCGGGTTCTGAGCAGTGCAGCTGCGCGGTATTGCTAGCACAGGTACACTGTCAGAATGGCACATATTGGCATTACCTACATCATTGTCACAAGCATTTATAACAGTAACAGGAACATTTTCATCACGGACAGTTTGTACAGTAAACTCAGGTACAGTTACAGCATCCTCACAACAGACAGTCTGTACATCAAACTCAGGTGCCTTTGAAGCAGGCACTATTGAACCTGGTACCCTTGAACTGGGCACATTCAACCCGCCTCCCCCTGGTGCTCCCCCAAGTGTATAAAGTACCTGGTGGTGGGTGGAGAGTCCGTCTCCTTCCGTGAGCGACAAGGCGGTCGTGGCAGGTTCATAGTAGGACACAAGCTTGCCCAAATCAGTCCCTAGCAACACAGGGACTGGGAGATCCTTCATAACCCCAACAACCCTTTCTTGGACCCCTCCCACTCCCCAATCCAGCTTCACCCTGGCGTGGGCTATGTGAAAAAGGGTGCCTTCTACTCCAGTAAGGGCAAGGGATCGGCTGGAGTTGATGCTCTCCTTTGGCACAAGGTGTGAGTGAACTAACGTGATGTCAGCTCCGGTGTCTCGGAATCCGGTGACAACTTTGCCGTTCACTCTAACAAGTTGCTGCTGGTCGGTTCGGTCGCGGATTTCCTTTCCGCGGGCAAACAGGACAAAATCTGATGATCCAGGCTGTGGTTCGCTGGCGGGATGCCTCTGCTGTGGGTGAGGTGCAGGTGATGCAGATGATCCAGGTGCTGGTGGTGTCTGTCTCCGCTCCGGGCAGTCGAACTTCATGTGTCCGGGCTGGCGGCAGTAGTGACAGATGACCTCTCCAGGCGCTGCAGGCCTGGGTGCAGCAGCTGCGCTGGGTGGCCTCTGTGGCGGACGGCTCACAGGGGCAGGAGGGTCTGCCGAGGTATTGGGCTGACCTCCTCTCCAGCTGGATGGGACAGTTCTGCGTGTATCAGCCACCCGGGTAGTTGCAAAAGTCTCAGCAAGGTCTGCAGCGACAGTGGCTGAAGCCGGCCTGCGTTCTAACACAAACTGTCGTACATCAGCAGGGCAAATGTTCAGAAATTGTTCCAGGACTATCAAGTCCTCCAGGACGCCATAAGACCCTTTGGTGAGGCCTAGTGTCCACTGGCGGAGTGTGGTGAGCAAGCTGCTGACCACATCTCGGTACGAATCAGAAGACTTTTTCTGCCAGGCCCTGAACTTTTTCCGATAGGCTTCTGGCGTCAGCTGGTACTTAGTAATGATAGCGTCTTTTATAGCAGCATAATCATTATCCTTCTCCGCAGGCAATTCTGCGAAGGCATCAAGCGCTTTGTAGCGCAGCAACGGTGTCAGATGTCTGGCCCACTGGTCTTGGGACAGACGATACTGACGGCATGCTTTTTCAAAAGACCGCAAAAACAAGTCAATGTCAGTGTCTTTTTCAATATTAGCAAATTTAAATTTTGCACTTACGGGTGCTGCAGCTCCTTCAGCAGGGAGACTGGGCGGTGAACTCCGGCTGGCCTGTTGCACTTTTGCCATGTTTAGCTCATGCTGTCGTTGGCGCTCCCGTTCTCGCTCAGCGGCATCCCTCTCCGCATGGCGTTCAGCAGCAGCAGCAGCAGCAGCAGCAGCTTTGCGTTCTGCAGATTGGCGCTCCCGTTCCTCTCGTGCTTCCATGTACTGCATGTACTTGTCCAGGTCAGTGTCCATCAGCTTTTGTAATGCCTGCTGCATTAGCGGATCAGTACAAACGGACAGTCCAGTACTGGCCGGTTCCAGGCGAGTACTTTCAGAAATTCTGGGATTGGGGTCCACACTGACAGTCTCTGGCGTAACTGTTGCAACAGGGCCCGCAGGATGCTCAACCTCTGTACGCCTAAGATCTTCAGCCTCTGGTTCCCCTTGATTGTCAGATGGGCTGGTATCCACCTCAGCGGACACTCCCGGCTCCCGCAGTTGCTGGGCATCCCATCTGGACAAGTCTGCCATCAGGTCCCGTTTTGTCTTGCGGAGGATGCCAATGCCCCTCTCTTCGCAAAGATTTTCCAGGTCTGCTAGGCACATGTTCTGGTAGTTCCCGGACATTTCCATGCCAAATAAAATAAAACTTTTGGGGAGGGGTACTGGCTACACAGTCTCTCTGTATATATAAAAAATATATTTCCTTCCAGCTACACCAACGAATTAGTTCGTTTCTCGATAGCGCTAGCGCTATCGCAGATACTTTCAGCACAACACAGGTCCCAACCGCTGCCTACCACTGTCACAGGAGCCCTCAGTGGCTGACCGCACTTAGCCTTCTAAACGGTGCCAGCGCACAGATCGTGCGAACTCTGGTCGCAGTCAATGCGCAGGAACCGTTAAGAATTGGCCGCAGACAACTCAGAAGGGAGCCTGAGAGACACGGGTGATTACAACGTCACCTACTGGTTCAGAGTAAACTGCCACCACCGCGGTTACTATGGGACCGTGGGGCCCACTAACTGACTGACTAATCCTGCGAATAAAACGGTTAAACACACGATATTCTGTCTAGCCAACAACAAACAAACAGTAGCGTATCTTCAGAGACCCGGGATCAATTCTGTGTGTGCTGATAAGCAGAGTAGCGGAACAGTGAATGACTTAGGAAAGTCGTTTATTCACGCAATATAAATAATTAATATATACAGACAATTATTTAAAATCAACAATTATGAAAACAGTGATAGCCAGTATGAAAAATAAAAGAAGGGAGAAAAAATACTTAGTTCTGGAAAGATGTCCTTATTGTGGGAAGAATCATAAAGTCCTTGGTTTCAAAGTCCAGAGTTCAGACCAGGTGGATGCCAGCATATCCTCAAGCTGGCATCTGATGAGTGCAAGATGTTTCAGTGTGGAGGACCAACGCCCGCCTGCTGGCTCTGTGCTTTTGATGAAGCTGGTTTGGGGGTGTGGCAATGCCGGCCCCCTCTGAACTACCAGCAAATGACAGTTCATTCCCTCTCAGAGATTTTAGAGCTAAACTTATGAATTGCTGTAACTCCTGAACCATACACGTTACATTTAGGGGGGTAACAGCTTCATACTTGGAGGAAAATACAGATTAATATGATACCTGACATGGCTAGTGCATCAGATCAGGGTCCTGAGTAGATTCATACCTGGGTGGTAGGGGCCACGGGCCCCTCTCGACTGGTATCAAGAGATCCAGCATGACCCTACGGATCCAATGATACCGCTCTCATAACCACCCTATTTATTGTATTCTGTAAATGGGCAAAAGATTATATTGTACATTCATTTCTTCCTGCTAAGGCTGGAGTCAGCCTGACTGGAGTCCAGCTGTGTCTGCTTCTTGTCTATGAAGGCCCTGTTGGCTCCTTCAATTAACATCTGAATGTGAAATCTGCTTAGACAACTCTGAGTTTACACCTCTGGCTTGATCAGCAGTCACAGGGCCAGTCTTCCTGCCAGCTGCTTGTCACCTTATACCTGATGGATGGGCCATCAGCACAGCTTGAAGCCAGGGACTCTCTGGGCCCAGGCTCATTAGCATATCAAAAGGGCCAACCAGCATTTGGAATGGTGCTCTCTTGCTAAGAAAAGGACTGCAGACCTCCTACACAATAAATCCAGATTGTACCGATTTGACGCGCAATCGACGCAGGAATCGAGTGCGATCGTTCTTTTCTTCACGGGCGGTTCCAGGACGCGCCTGCGTCCCCGCAATCGTCCGTGACAGCTGTCTATTTATGTGTCTCATGACTGCTGAATTTGTCTTGTTGGGGGCCTCATGATTGCTGAATTTGTCTTGTTGAGGGCCTCAAGATTGCTGAATTTGTCTTGTTGGGTGCCTCATGATTTGTTAGGGGCCTCATGATTGCTGAATTTGTCTTGTTGGGGGCCTCACGCTTGCTGACTTTGTCATGTTGGGGGCCTCATGATTGCTGAATTTGTCTTGTTGGGGGCCTCATGATATCTGAATTTGTCTTGATAGGGGCCTCATGATTGCTGAATTTGTCTTGTTGGGGGTCACATGATTGCTAACTGCGAGACTATGGGAAAAGCTGAATCATCATCATATGAGACAATAGCATTAAACCTACTTTTTTAGCTTTTTAAAACAGAAAATAAAACTGGGAGGTTCTAAAAAAATGAATATATTTTTTCAGGAGTAGGATGGATGAAATTGTTTATCTTTTCAGTTTTTCAACTTGGATTTTCCATAATGTTCATGTATGTGTTAAAACGTTTGTATAGTATTTAGTTTAAATTGCTGTTGCCACTTTGCGATAGATAAGTGACTTGTGGGTTGCAGTTTGGGCCTCCAAAAAGTTTGCCACCACTGTCCTAATCTAATGTACGATTGGCCCCACCCATGGCCATGCCCACTTACTGCATGACCACGCCCATTTTTATGCAGCGGCGCCGTAGCCCCCACCTAGTGCCCCCAGGTGCCACCGATCTCCAAGGACCCTAGGAACGCCCCTGCTGCCAGGTTGTATGCTACATCTGCTTGCAGGGTGTTGTAGTTTATATTAGGCAGAAGCTTTTGCAGGTGTTAGGGCTGGGTTATACGTCAGTCATATGGGCATACAGTCTGACTCACAGCAGGTGGCCAGACAAACCTGACACCTTACTATTAAAAACAAAACAACACACCACACCACACTACCCATGTCTTCTTAAAAAGAAAGAGTAAAACTGTGAATTAAAGGGAAATTCTATTTGTGCCTTTGGTACTCTGCATAGATTAGCGAATAAGTGACAACAGTGTTGAATGTGCACACGAAATCGAAAAAAAAAACCAAGCCAATATTGTGTTTGCCCTGTTACATTTCTGTGGTGAAGGCTGGTGAATCTGGCATGTACAGTTGGAACGGAGGGGCAGGGCCGCTCTGTGGTGCAGATGAACTGGGACTGGACAGCGGCAGTAAGGATCGGCAACAGGCAGCAGGATCCAATGGGAAAATCAGCTGATGGTCAGGAGCTGGACGGCAGCAGTGGCTGGAGATATGACTGTTTCTTTTAATACCACTTGAGTTTAACATAGCTCCCAACTGTCCAATATTTGGAGGGACAGTCTTTCTTTGGGAACCCAATCCCTCTGTCGCTCTTTCTTCCTCATTTGTCCCTCATTCAGGACTCATGTAGAGATCTATGTAAATATATGTATTTTTCTACTGAAAAAACGTGTTTGATTGACTCTAGACTTTATTCCCATCCGTTAAATTGATATATTTATCTTCAAATGTTAAGTTGAAAGAAAATGAACAATGTGGTTTGAATTCTAAAACATCATACTTTTCTTATAAATGTTTTATGGTATGTGTGGCAGGGGAGTGGCTTAAGTGTCCCTCTTTCTTATGTCAAAAAGTTGGGAAGTACAGCTACAATCAGCAGCAGTGTGGGCTCACCTGAGGAGCGGCTGGGACCCAGATGGTTTGGCAAAGTCAGATGTCTTGGTCTGAAGGCTTCTAGATTGATGGTGTAGTGGAGGAGCAGTTGTTGGAGGATGGACTGGGCCGGAGGTTGCAAGGGTGATCAGTGGTGGGTGGGTCCAAATTGCAGTATCCTGGCTACCTGATGGACTGAGCTTCTGCTGGCGTGGTGAGATGCAGGCAGGACCCGGCGATGGCAGGCAGCCATCACCCGGCGGGAGCAGCTGTGGCCAGGATGAAGCAGCAGGAGCATCTCCTGGCCCTCCATGGCTGCAGCGATCGAGTGGCCCCTGTGTAAAATCCGGACGATCAACTTCCTGGTTCCCTGGGCATTGGTAGTGCTGCAGCCCATGTGGTACGTAGATCAGTCTCTTCAGAGGAGGGGTGGCGATGAGCATGGAGCCGCAGCCGACCAGGTGGGTGGCAGCCATGGCTCAGCTGATCAGGCTTCCATTGGTGATGGTGGTGGCGCTCCAAAGACCAAATGCCTGGCCTGCCTGGATCCCCAGGAGGGAAGGAATCAAGAGAGAGTGGAGCGAGCGGCCCATGGGGAGAAAAGAGAATACAGGCCGGAGCCCTGTTCACCATGGCATCCTGCTATGACACCATCTTAGTTTCTCATCATGTAATGTAAACAATATCAGCAATGCCCGCCCTAATTTTGAAATAATGCCTGCCCTAATTTTGATATTACCCTTAGCTCTCTGAACAGAAGACACAAGTGGCCCAATGGACTATTCTACCAATTCACTGTGAAACTGACTTTTCCAATGAAAAGCCAGTTTCACAGTGGAGGAGGGAGGGGGGTGTTTGAGTTTTTTGTGCTTAAAGGACACCTGAACTGAGAGATGGATATGGAGAATGCCATATTAATTTCCTTATAAATAATACTAGTTATCTGGCTCCCCTGCGGATCATGTTAGCAATATGCTTGATTCAGGTGGGTGGTCCAGATACTACTGCAGCCAAAGAGATCAGCAGGATACTTGGCAACTGGCATTGTTTAAAAGGAAATTGATATGGTAGCCTCCATGTTCCTCTCTGTACAGGTGTCCTTAAATTATTATGGTTTTGGTCAGCAATTTAACAAGTCGTTGCACAGAACAGTCTGTACTGTATAACTAATTTGCTCTAAAGCATATAAAGTTGGCCACTAATGATACAGTTTGCCGAACGATCGATAACGAATGATTCTTCTTATGAACGTCGTAAATGATCGTTTGGGACCACTAATGGACCCAAATGTCTTAATCAATCTGATCAGATTGATGGGATTGAAACGAAATTCGGATTGATTTCATTACTTTGATTTGATTGGTTAGGAGATTTTTGTCCATTAGTGGTGCCAAACGATCATTTACGATCATTCATATGAAGAATAGTTCATAATCGATTGTTCAGCAAATTGTATCATTAGTGGCTCTTAATCTTTAATAGATGACATTACCCTTAGATCTCTGTTTAGATTGCATTGCATCTCAGCTTCACCATGGAACATTTGGAACATTTACGAGTGCATATTTTAATGGTCCTATATAATGTATAGCCATAACAATGTGAGTTTTTGTTGGAAGAGAAAGGCCTCCAGTCTGCAGAAATTCAGGTATTGTGCAGCATGGGGGCTCTTTCAGCTAAACAACATTGGACAGCAAATATGAGCGCAGAGATATCAGGTGCCCACGGAAACATGAACTGATTGTCAGGCAGATTCAAATCTTTTAGACCTAATCTCAGTAATTGGCTCACATCATGTTTATTCATATTATTAAGATTCTATTTGATAAACACCACAGTTTGCCATGTTTTTTGTTGTTGGTATTAACTCTGGCCTGCTTCCAGCCCTTGTCTGGTCTACAAAACCTAGACAGCAGTTTAACCCGAGGGTCAGAGGCCAGTCAGGCATTATCTGCCAACTGAGAGCTTTCTTCTGCATGCATGACTGCTCTGTGCCCATCACAAGTGACAGTCACACAGCAGAAACCACTGGGAATGCCGTGCTGGTATCTGAGATACTGCGCTTCTACGTGTGGATGCATTGCCTGGATATGCTCTTGTTAACATTTACAGAAACGTGGGGAAGATATAGAAGTTGTTAGAACTTATTCTAAATCACCTTGCTTCGACACCAGCAACTTCTTATAGCTGCGTCTCACAGACTGTGAGATAACTTGACTCTCACACAGCAAGCAGGAGATAGACTTTCTCAGGCTTCTTCAACGTTTAAGGAGTTTATTCATGAAACAGATATACAGATAGATACAGTTCATCACACCCTAGCAAAGCCAATCTTCCATGTTGCGTTACAGCTGCATGAGTACCTTCCTGCTGAAGGTACCCAGGTCTTCTTGCATCTACTCTTATGTTACATCTAGACTACCTATGTACAGCATACATTATATCAGATTACAGAAAGGAATGAACATGCTTAGAGAAATAATTGGGTTCCAGTCAGTAGAAGTCAGAGATGGAGGGCATGAAAGTATGAAGCAGAGTGAGCTCTGATTGCCCACCTCCGTTTTAATACCGACTAGGAAAGAGTTAACTGTGACATCATATTCGCCCTCCCCTAGACCAGACTATTGGTTGGGCCACCTCGTGGTGTCATAATACCCACCCACTCGATTAATATTTAATGTCACCTTTCCTTTACTTACTGGAATGTGGATGTTTATTAAATATGGCTGATGTTTATTGTTCCAGTGGCGTACAAGCTGAGGTCAGCGAGACCTGCGGCCTTGTCCACAGAACAGCTTCTTGGTATGTTCTAGGTCTGCTGACAGAACTGCAGATTTTCTCATTAAGAGAAAATCCCTTAAAGGGCAGGTCTGCTCCTCAAGCCTTTTTGACTAACTCAGTCCAAATAACTGAGGCCTACTTAACTTATAACAGAAGTCATTTTTTTTCATTGTATAGACAAGTGGTAAGAGGATCTGTGGTGAAAAAAACGTATTTCATAACATTGCTTCTTTGTTGACAATATTACTTTATAAATGATTTGGTCAGTGTTTGCCCATTGTAAAATGTTTCCTCACCCTGATTTATATTCTTAAATGTATCACAGGTGGCAATATCTTTAGCACTAGCAGCTGATCTCTGCAGAATGTTTGTTTACTGAGAGTCCTGAAGGCAGTCCAAAATACGTCAAACAGGAAAAAGTGTCTGCACACTGGCTTATCAAGAGTGTGCTAGGGCCAGAAACATATGTGCACCCGGGTAAGAAGTCATTAAACAGCACCACCCAAAGTTTGAAGAAACGATATACAGCCTCTTTATTATAACTTGATCAAATGCTATTGCAATACCTTATGACAGTACACTACAATTAAAAACAGCCCAATAAGATCTTTGCCATGACACAATAACCTATTATAATACAACTACAATGAAACATTTGTAAAGCACCTTTTACTGTAGAACTCAAATCATATTAGCTTGTCTCAGATCAGTACATAGTGATGTGTACAGGAAAAAGCTATGTGATCATAAATGCCAGACTAAACAGGTGGCTTTTCAGTTTTGATTTAAATGTGTCCAGGTTTGGAGCTGTCTTGGCAAGCCAAAGGGTAGGGACAGCATGATAGAAAGCCCTGGCTCCAAAGGTTTTTAGTTGGACTCTGGGTTTGGTCAAGTGATGGGATCCTTTTGACCTGAGGTTGTGGGAGGTGTGACAGTTGCAGCAATTCTTTCAGGTATCCAGGGCCTAGGTCATGTAGGTATTTGAATGTAAGCCTGCCATTTTATGGGTAGTCAGTGTAGTGAGCAAAAGATTGGTGTTATCACCGACAAACCCGACTAGTTCCGCAGGAGTCACCCTGCTTTCTCCAGACATGTATTCGATATTTTGCTTTGCATATTTATTCCCTTGTGTTTTGATTATGATATTGCTATAACACTTCTGCATTGCACTAGCACTTTTATATCACTGTGAATTTCATTATTACTGAACCAGGTTTCAATCACACGGAGATCCGTTTTTGAACCTCTGATGCTGATAGTATATTGTAGTTGGGCAGCAATATTATAGTAGGATATTGTGTCACAGTAAATATTTTTATTGGGGTGTTTTTAATTGTATTGTACCATCATACGGTATTGCATTAGCATTTGATCATGTTATAATAAAGAGCCTATACATCATTTTTTCAAACTTTAATTGAGTGGTGCTGTTTCTTGGGCTTTCTCTTCTTCCCTGTGTGTGCCAGTACAAAATATACCTGTCTCCCAGCATGCTCTGGAGTTAAGAATTCCAGCCTAGGCTAAACATCAGAGGGAGGGCAGGGCTACATTCAATATATAGCAATACATGTACAGCAGAGTTTCACAGTATCCGGCACTGGCGGGGATCGACTGATGTCGGATACATGTGCTTGCCAGTTGCTTGAGCAACTGACAAGGTAAAGCACAACCCCCCCCCCCCCCCCAAATACTTAGCAAGCCTCCAGCTACGTCTTGTAGCATTTCTAGAGCTCCTAACGGCTCTCCAGTGTCCTCTGTGCATGCAAGCCTCTGTGTCACTTGACCCGCATCCGTGCCAGAAAGCTGCTAGGAGCTCCAGGAAGGCTACAAGATGTCGCTGGAAGCTTGGTAAGTATTTGGTAAGTATGGAGAGATGGACTAGTCCAAAACCTGTCGCTTCTGTCAGATTTCTACTACCTCCTGTAAGTGTTAGCAAGATAGGAGAAAAGTAATTTATGACTCATTTTACTCTGGAAAAAAACGTACTTCTTATTTGTATATGTTTGCACCTATTTTAAATTTACAATTTTTCGCCATAGTGCCCCGTTAAGGCTAATGATGAGTTTAAATTTCACATAGTATTAATTTCACAGCAAAATTCTCAATTCAATACAAAATAGTAATGTGAAATGTAAAACTATTGCAAAGTTCATTTCACGCATAGTCCGAATTAATGTAATGGATTTTTTACAAGATTCATATTTTTGCATACATTTTTGTGCATACACTCATCTGTGTGAAAATGCATTTTCTCAGATTTATAGACTTCATTTGGCAAAAACGGCAACAATGCTAGGCATACACGGTTAGATTATGCGCCGGTATCGAGCCAGCAGCTGGATGCCGGTGCGTCACCGCTCGTCCGTGGTTCGGACAGGTTGGATCTTATCAATCTAGCCATCAGCGGCTTGATTGATAAGAACTATCTAACCGTGTATGCCTAGCATAAGACATGGAGTTTAGATAGTATACTGTAGCAGAACTTAAAGAAAACCTGTACTGAAAATTAAAAGTGAAAATAAACATACACAGGTCATACGTACCTCCCATGTAGTCTACTCCTCAATCTCTTTCTCCTCTCCTGCGTCCTGTTTGTCCACTGTGATCAAGGGAATTTTCTGTCCTCCATTTTGAAAATGGCAATTACACCATGACAGCTTCTGGTCAGCACACAGTTAAACTGTAACATCGCCCACTTGAGCCATAGGGAAACACGGACACATCAGTTCTCCTCTCAGATGTAACTGACAGCAACTGATATATAACTGAGAGCAACTGATATATTTCAGTTCTGACAAAATGTTGTCAGAACTGGAAGGGATCATTGTCAGAAGAAAATGGTGAGCTTCTGAGAGGAACTGATGGCAAGACAACTATGTAATGTTCAATTAAAGTTACCTCATGTGTTTATTTTAAATAATTTTACTCAGTACAGGTTCTCTTTAATGCAAAGGTTAAAGTCTACCCAAAAGTACAAACTGACTTATTGGCTGGTATGCAAAGGGAAATAATAATTAATAATTAAAGTAAACCTTAAAGAAGAACTGCACTGAAAACAACATAAAGAAAAAAGCTCTTAATTTTTACAATAATTATTTATAAATAATAATTTAGTCAATGTTTTCCCATTGTAAAATCTTTCCTCTCCCTGATTTGCATTCTGACATTTATCACATGGTACCATCTTTACTGTTGGCAGGTGATGTTTGTGGAAATAGATGATGCATTTTTGGCAGTTGGAAACAGCTGTTATTTCCCACAATGCAACAAGGCTCCCACAGTGTGACGTCAGTACCCTGGTGCTGACATCACACCGTGGGAGGGGTTTCACCACAATATCAGCCATACAGATGATCCGTTTGAGAAAATGAAAAGATTTCTTATGGGAAAGGGGGTATCAGCTATTGGTGGAATAAAGTTCAATCCTTGGTTACAGTTTCTCTTTAACTGAACAAAAGAAAAAGAGTTTCACTTATCTTTGACCAGCCTCCTGTAGCCATCCTGTGCCCGCGGCATGTCAAACCAATCCTTCGGTCTCCCGCCGCGGCTTAGTTTCGCTTCAGCCGACTGATCACTTTGCAGGCCACTGCGCCTGCGTGGCACTGGCCGCGCGCATCCTCGTAGCCGTTCATGTCGGCGAGAACATGCTGTGCAGGCGCAGTTATGCTTCACTTTCAGGTAGTTTAGCAGGCACACAATAAAGGCTGGTAGAAGCAAAAAAAAAACTGAAAGAAATCTTCACATAGCAAACAGAAAATAAGAAATTACACATTTTCTCTGTGAGTAGAATTGCCAAAGAAGCATGCGAATAATGTGATTGGGTAATTGGATTATAAAGTTGATTACTGGCAAGTTATGATTTCATTATCACTTCTCATTTCTGCTTCCTGTTTTAACTTCCAGAGAAAGCTCTGTTTTAACTTCCAGAGGAAACAGAATTAAGACACAGGACTACCTTTGGCCCAAGTTGGGTCCAAGGGCTCAGAGAAGCTGTTTTACATGGATAACAACTGACGTTTCTTAACTCTTCCTGTACTGGAAAACAACTATTTTCTTTGCTGCTAATGTTCTATGTATTATCCCTACTACACATACAATTAATTATCTCATAAGTTTGTTTTCCCTTCAGGTTTGCTTTCAAAGTCACCATTAATTGGCCAACAAAAGTTTATTAAGTGAATCTACTTTGTACACTGAAGATACCTGTGAAGAACTGAACATGTGCCACTGCCCTGCAGCTGAGAGGTAAGGCGACTCTAAACATGTTTATAGACTGCGCTTGTTATCGGTTGCCGTGCATCATATTTCACCTGCACAGTAATGCAGACATGGTCTAGAAGCTGTGACTGTACACACTGCTTCCCTGTGCTGAGGAAATATGGAATTACAGCAGCATTTACTAAATGTTTTAACAGCTGGAAGTGCGCACACAATATATTCATCTCTGCTTGCAACATGCTGGAATCGAAGCTATGCCTTTGTAATTCACCGTGTTGTGCCAAGTTAAATGCACAAAATGGCCATTTAACAAAGCTGCTCGATCTATTCACCTCAGCCGCTATGACTGCGGATAATAGGAGGAAAGAGCATTTCCATAGGAGTGATACAGTTTGTCATCTGCTCTGGCTCTCAGTATTGGAGGCAATCATGGGTGGTGTCTTGCCGGTTCATCAATCTGGCCCCACTCCAAGGGTCAGCAGTATCTGGGAAAGCTTCCCATATTGAATGATA
Organism: Hyperolius riggenbachi; assembly: GCF_040937935.1. Classification (NCBI taxonomy): domain Eukaryota; kingdom Metazoa; phylum Chordata; class Amphibia; order Anura; family Hyperoliidae; genus Hyperolius; species Hyperolius riggenbachi. Next base: position 155,321,779 of record NC_090648.1, on the reverse strand, counting down.
ACAGGTGTGTCACTGGGAGAACAATACCCAGAAACAGGTGTGTGTGCCTCTCCACAAAATGCCAGGAACTCTGCTTCATCAACACACACTCATTTCTCAGCAAAAATCACACAAAGACAAAGTTATTGGACTGCAGAGACAATTAGGCCGGGGTAAGCATATGTCTGGCACAGGCAGCAGTGTGTCAGAGAGGACATTAGCACAAAGAGTCAAAGGTTCATGCACTACAGAGATCTACAGATTTGATGCTATTCATTAAATAACACTTGTGGTTTTCTCTTGCTTTCTTTTATTGTGGTATGTTATAATTTGGGGACAGTTTGTATAATATGTGACAGAAACCGGCTCCAGATGAATAAATCTCGTACTATGGGGCAGATGTGTAAACAGTGGTTCAGGAAGAAATAACTTGATATCCTTGCCATTGCGGATGTTGTTAATAGGAACAGTTTTGTACAACTGTGACTTCACAATATTCTGGGGGTTGGGCACATTCTCAGTAAGTATGTGAAACGTAGTGATGGCCCGAACATTTTGCCAGCGGACGGTTCCCAGCAAACTTCGGCTGTTCGCTGTTTGCATTTCATGCAAGCTTTTTTGTCAAAAGTTCACGTACACATTTAACATAAAAGTCAATGGCTGCTGACTTGAGTGGTTAATAGCAAAACCTCCGTACATGTTAGAAACACCAAATTTGCAGGGTATATTGAGGAAGACAGTGAGAACAAGAGAAAATACATTTTTTAAATAAAATACCTTGTAGTTTTGGAGAAAATCAATTTTCAGAGTGTGGGAAATTAAAAAAAATTACATGGGGTCCCTCCTCCGGGCCTCTTTAACCCTTTGTCCTCATGCAGGCTGGGGTAACCAGAATGCAGAGCCCCAGCTGTGTGAAGCTTGGCACCCTGAGCTATACTAGCCCGCATGGTTCATGGTATGGAGGGGGTCTCTAGAGGAGAGGGGCAGCCAAAGCTTCCCCTCCCCCCGGAGCCCTCGTCCAACCCATGGACAAGGGGCTCTTCTTGGGCCCCGGAGGTGGGGGCCGATGATGCCCTGGGGGCGTTTATGGTGGCATCTGGGAGTCCCCTTTAGGAAGGGGAATCCTAGATGCCAGTCCTATCCCCAGGTGAAATGAGTATAGGGGTACAAAGAACCCCTTACCCATTTCCACAAAGGGTTACAGTTAAATAAAAACGCAACCACTAAAGAAGTCCTTTATTGTTCCTAATTAACCATGAATACTTACCTTAAAAAAAGTTCCCACACCAATATCCTCGGAAAAGTCCCACACCAATTGCCTCTGGTTACCTTGATTGAAGATCTTCTTGATATTTGGTGTTTCTAGAACATACGGGGGCTTTGCTATTAACCACTAAAGTCAGCAGCTATTAAACTTTGAAAATAACTATTAAAAAAAGTTTGTGCAAAATACGTACTGTATTTTTTGGCGACTATTTTGCACTTGATCCTCCTCTGCCATGCTAATATCTGGGTTTTGGTAACTTTTTACACCCTTTTTAAAGAAATTGTGGCTGCAGAGATGCCCTGAAAGTTTTGAAGTCGGTTCATGAACATTTGCGGTAAATTTGTGAACACATTAGTGAATGCTAAATTTTGATGTTTAGCCATCACTAGTGTAACATATTCATCGGTGTTGTAGCTCGTGAGCTCTGGGCCCTGTGCAAGTTTTACATTGGACCCTCTCAAGTGCTTTATACATAACAATTGATATGGTGCACCAAAACCTGCGTGGACAGCTGCAGTGCCAGAGAGGTGGTCTCCATAGCACATATAAAGAGCTAATAAAGCAGTTGCAGGAGGGCCCCTAGTGGGCCCCTCTGGGCCAAGGATCCTGGTGCGGTCGCTATCTCTGCATTGCTCTGCCACTATGGCGTAGTTAAGGAACTTTGGGCCCCAGTACAAGTTTTACATGCCCCCCCCTCCCCGACTCTATACATACCAATTGAGACGGCACATCAAACACTTGCCAAAGACAACCACAGTGTCAGAGGTGCGAGAAGAGGATGGAGAACAGTTTGTTAATGATTACCACTATTAAACTCATCTATAGAAGTGATTATTATCAGCACAGGGCCAATAAAGAGCTAATAATGCCATTAAGGTAGGGTCCCTCTGGCCCAAGGGCCCCAGTGTGGTTACAACCTCCTCATCCACTATTGCTACACCACTGGGTTCATTCCATCATTCACAAATCTCTCCCTTAATTTATCAGGTTTCAGACACTGATTTTGACCATTTTGAATTGTTATTTTAATTTCCATCCTATTATAAGGAAAGAAAGTAAAGAATGAAATGATTTCAATCACTTCTTATTTTAAACCAACATTCCACTTCTGACCTGCATTTCTAGACCTCATATAGTATCGTCCTCTTTTTTTATTAAACTGATGCATGTGACTAAATCTCTCACATATAGGTGTTAATTATAATCTATCAGTTGCAGATATAGGGATTGTTTCTTCTAGCTTTATCCACAAACACTGTTTAACTTGTCGTCACATCAGAACACTAGGAGAAGGTTACTCTTATAGCCTGACAGATGGAGCTGTACTGTGGGGAGTGTTGGTCTCCACTGGGAAGCTGTCTACCCCATACTGTACTGTAAGCTCCTGTCATTCACACCGCAGGAGCCGTCCCTCCACCAGCACAGCCAGCTTCCATATTGTGCGTCTGCCCACGTGAGCACCATGCAAGGTCAGCAGCCTCTCACACAACTCTCTCAAGGAAATACCCATTGTAATTCCATATGCCACTCAGTTACAGCATCATACGAAATACAGTGTTGCTTTTCTGTTAAGAAGAACTTTACTGAATAGTAGTGTGTGCGTGTGCGTGCGTGTGTATTTGTGTGTGTGTGCAAGCATGCGTGCGTGTATGTGTATGGGTGTGTGTGTGTGTGTGTGTGTGTGTGTGTGTGTGTGTGTGTGTGTGTGTGTATCAATACATTGCAATGAAAGAAGTTACAAAATAGAGAGATCAATAAATGATTGATATCTGCCATGTACTGCAATCTTGTTATTTGATCCACAATAAGCCTGCACATCATCATCTTTACTACTGGCAGAGAAGAAAAAACTAGACAGCACAAACTGCCATTATCTATAACCACACACACTAGCAATGAGACAAGCTTAAAGAGACACTGAAGCGAAAAAAAAATGATGATATTATGATTTGTATGTGTAGTACAGCTAAGAAAAAAAACATTAAGATCAGATACATCAGTCTAATTGTTTCCAGTACAGGAAGAGTTGAGAAACTCCAGTTGTTATCTCTATGCAAAAAAGCTATTAAGTCTAGTCGTGGAGAGGGCTGTTATCTGACTTTTATTATCTCAACTGTAATTGAACTGTTTACTTTTCCTCTGCTAGAGGAGAGTTCATTACTTCACAGACTGCTCTGAAAGACTCATTTTGAATGCTGAGTGTTGTGTAATCTGCACATATTATAGAATAATGCAATGTTAGAAAAAACACTATATACCTGAAAATAAAAATATGAGAATATTTTCTTTGCTGCTAATCTTCTAGTAATTATTCATAGTACACAACCAATTCATTATATCATATATTTTTTTTCGCTTCAGTGTCTCTTTAAAGGTTTTTTTTATATACTATCTATCTATCTATCTATCTATCTATCTATCTATCTATCTATCTATCTATCTATCTACTGTATCTAATGGCCCATACTCACGGGCGGCAAAATTTGCCTGTCGCCAGCACACGTGAGCGTGTGGGCGACAGGCCGGCGACAGCTCCTCGCCAGGTCCCTCCGCGTACACACGCGGAAGAGGGACCAGCGGCGCGACGGAAGCTGTCGCCGACGTTCCTCCTCCCCACGCCGGAAGCTATGCGTAGCTCAATGGAGGTTGCTGTCGCTAGTCCGCGTACTCACGCGGACTAGCGACAGCTGCGGCGGCGACTGAACATTTCAATCGCCTGGCGACATCAGCGACGGGCGACAGTTCGGGGTGCACGCCCGTTCCGGGCGACAGTTCGGTGTGCGCGCGGCCCATACTCACGGGCGACCTGTCGCCGCAACACGCGCGCCTGCGCAGTACAGCCCGGAGGACGTCCGATGACGTCAGCGCGCCGGCGTGGAACGCACCATGGAGCGCAGAAGAGGCCCGACCTGGCCGCCGGCCTGGCCAGGTCGGGTCGGCCACCGGAGACCACCGGGAGCCTGCGGAGCGGCGCCGAGGGCACCTCCTGCCTGCCACGGGCTGGAGGAAGCCCCAGGTAAGTGGAAATGGATTTTTATTTTTTTTAGATAGTCCCTGAACCTTCCCTTTAAAGGAATACTTAAGTCAAAATAAAAAAAATGATTTTTACTCACCTGGGGCATCCCTCAGCCCCCTGAAGCTGTATGTTGCCCTCGCAGCCCCGCTCCGATCCCCCTGTCCCCGCCGGCGGCTACTTCTGGGTTCGGCAACAGCCGCCGACAGGCTGGGAACGTGAGTGATTCTCCGCGTTCCCAGCCGCTATATCACCCTCTATGCTGCTATAGCGTATAACATTTACGCTATAGCAGCATAGAGGGTGATATAGCGGCTGGGAACGCGGAGAATCACTCGCGTTCCCAGCCTGTCGGCGTCTGTCGCCGAACCCGGAAGTAGCCGCCGGCGGGGACAGGGGGATCGGAGCCAGGCTGCGAGGGCACCATACAGCTTCAGGGGGCTGAGGCATCCCTCAGCCCCCTGAAGCTGTATGGTGCCCTCGCAGCCTGGCTCCACTGCCCCAGGTGAGTAAAAATCATTTTTTTATTTTGACTTAAAGGGGAACTTCAGCCTAAATAAACATAATGTCATTAAGTTACATTAGTTATGTTAATTAGAATAGATAGGTAATATAATTTTTTACCCATCCTGTTTTAAAAGAACAGGCAAATGTTTGTGATTCATGAGGGCTGCCATCTTTGTCATGGGGGCAGCCATATTTTTGGTTGAAAGGCATAAGACACAGTTCCAACTGTCCTGTGTCCTGATAACCCCTCCCAGCTGCATGTGCTAGGCTTCAAATGTCAAATTCAAAATGTAAAAAAAAAAAGCAGAATGAGAACAACAACATCAGAAATTCCATCATGCTTTGCACAGCATCAGGGGAAAAATGCCCGGGCAGTTTTCTTCTGTGCAGCTAAAAATGAGGCTTGTATAAGAGAAACAAAGTTCTGATGCTGTGATACTGTTAAAGAAACACCAAGCCTTTTTAGTGCTGCTGAGTCGATTTTTAGTCTGGAGGTTCACTTTAAGTATTCCTTTAAGCATAGCGAAACCCAGCTCTGAACAAGACAGAAACTAATAGGGGGCAGGATGAGAAGTGAGCATAAACTATGTATAGATGAAAAGTGGTAAGTAGAATACCAGTTCCATGGACAAAATAGGCTTGCAGCTGGCATACACGTAGCATTCTCTCCTCTCTGGATTAAGCTGATCTAGGTTGTTCACAATGTGGCTTTTATGCTGGGCTTACACAGTTAGATTTTCCTTATCAATTGAGCCGCTGATGGCTCAATTGATAATTTCCGACATGTCCGATTGCCCACCGGATCGATTCCCCGCTCGATACTCGCGGGCGGACAATAGTGGAAAACGAGCGCAAGATAAGGAAGCGCCCGCGGGGACGAGCGGGAATCGATCCAGGCGCACGCTGGGACGAGCGGGGATGCGGCGGGAGTCGATCCGGTGGCTAATCGAGCCGCAGAAACGGTTCATGTATGCCCAGCATTAAAGGAAAAAGAACAATAGATGCCAAAATACATTTCTCCACATCTCTGCAGTACAATAGAAAGCATGTATTTATATGAGGTCTCAGACTTGAAATTCAGAGGAAGCAGGCAGTGAGCTGTTGTAAGACCTCAACCTGCTAACAGGAAACCAGGTAATAAAGGCCCTCAAACCTGTATGGATAGGTGCACAGACACAAATAAGCGCAGCTACACAATTACATTTTGAATTTCAGAAATTTAGTTCCAAATGTAATAATTATCACTTAATTCACTTCAGCAGGATTGTTTTAATAAGTTCTCTTGTTCAGTGTTGGGTTTTGGTGGGGTGATGGAATGGTGGGACGGAAGGGTGTTTGTGTGTTGGGGAGAGGGAGTGGGGAGAAGATGTGGGCAACATCAGGTGACATGAGGCCCACTGCCTATCCACACATACTCACCCAAAGGATTATTAAGAGCACCATACTAATATGGTGTTTGACCCCCTTTCGCCTTCAGACCTGCCTTAATTCTACAGGGCATTAATTCAACAAGGTGCTGAAAGCATTCTTTAGAAATGTTGGCCCATATTGATAGGATAGCATCTTGCAGCTGATGGAGATTTGTGGGATACACATCCAGGGCACGAAGCTCCCGTTCCATCACATCCCAAAGATGCTCTATTGGGTTGTGATCTGTTGACTGTGGGGGCCATTTTAGTACAGTGAACTCATTGTCATGTTCAAGAAACCATTTTGAAATGATTCAAACTTTGTGACATGGTGCATTATCCTGCTGAAAGTAGCCATCAGAGGATGGGTACATGGTGGTCATGAAGGGATGGACATGGTCAGAAACAATGCTCAGGTAACCCGTGGCATTTAAACGATGCCCAATTGGCACTAAGGGGCCTAAAGTGTGCCAAGAAAACATCCCCCACACCATTACACCACCACCAGCCTGCACAGTGGTAACAAGGCATGATGGATCCATGTTCTCATTCTGTTTATGCCAAATTCTGACTCTATCCAGACTCATCAGACCAGGCTTTATTTTTCCAGTCTTCAACTGTCCAATTTTTGTGAGCTTGTGCAAATTGTAGTCTCTTTTTCCTATTTGTAGTGGAGATGAGTGGTACCCAGTGGGGTCTTCTGCTGTTGTAGCCCATCCGACTCAAGGTTGTGCATGTTGTGGCTTCACAAATGCTTTGTTGCATACCTCGGTTGTAACTGTAACTGTTATTTCAGTCAACATTGCTCTTCTATCAGCTTGATTCAGTCGGTCCATTCTCCTCTGACCTCTAGCATCATAGCATCAACAAGGCATATTCGCCCCCAGGAATGCCGCATACTGGATGTTTTTCCCTTTTCACACCAATCTTTGTAAACCCTAGAAATGGTTGTGCGTGAAAATCCCAGTAATTTAGCAGATTGTGAAATACTCAGATCGGCCCGTCTGGCACCATGCCACGCTCAAAATTGCTTAAAATCACCTTTCTTTCCCATTCTGACATTGTTTGCAGTTCAGGAGATTGTCTTGATCAGGACCACACCCCTAAATGCATTGAATCAACTGCCATGTGATTCATGAGAAATTGAACAGGTGTTCCTAATAATCCTTTAGGTGAGTGTAGCGGTCCACTGTTTGCTCTCTCTCTCCCCCTAATGCAGGTTAAAGCAGGCAGGAACGCAAAACTTGTACAGACCTATGTTTACTGGCTGCTTCACTGATTGTGGGGTGTTTCTGCTGTCCAATCTCTGTACCCAACTTTTGGTTGTCCCACATTATGCTTTAATCATGAGTACCACAGCTGGTGTGAATGGATATTGTCCACACATGACAGCTAAAGGAGGCCACAGCACTAAAGTAGCTGCAAGACAGGGAACTATGTACCACCTCTGACTCCATGGCTGTGTTACTGTAGGGGAACCTGCACATGACAGAAAACAAACCTTCAAGGTGCTAACAGCTTTTTGGATTAAAGGATGCCCATGGAGCTCCTTCTGCCAACAGTAATCCCTGACCAAATGATGCAACCATCAGCCATCAATCACAATTGTTATTTCAATTAGTGGGTGGGTACATGATATACTTTATCAATGGTCAAGAAGGTTGCATGATGGTTTTATAATCGTGTGACCTAAAGTGACCATGTGGGTACTGAAAGGAAGAAGGGGAACACTGGTACACATCTCTATGGGTTTTTAAGTGCATTATAATGTCCAGCTTTTTACAAAAAGGTCATAGTGTATTCTCTACCCTGTTGTGATGTTATGGGTGTTAGTAGCGACAACATTATTACCTAAACTGCAGTATAGTGAAGCAACCACAAGATGTCACTGTCTTTAGTATGATGTGAAGATCTCTATGGTATTGTGATCTCCTGTATTCACTATTTATTATTGCATTATCTGGTGGTTGTGTATGATTTAATCCCTGCATGTTTTCTTCAGTAAAGAGTTCTAACTGCGTGTACAGACCATTCTGCTCCATCAATGGAAATGGAGTATGATTTCCACACAGGCATAAGTCTAAATCATCTCATTTTACATTGTGTGACAAATGTCAATACAATATCCAGTATTTATAGCTGACACAGGGCAGCATGCGTACGATCTTCAGGAAAAAAGAGATATGATTACAGTGACCAATTGATGAAATATCTGCTATATAATGTTGCGCTTCTTTTTAGCTAACAGAATAAGTTGACTTGTGTCTTGTAATCTTTTTTAACCTTGGATATCCTGGTCGAATCAGAGCTGCAGCCAGCCAGTCATGAAGGGGAAAGGGATGACTTCTTTCTCTGTGTTCTCATACACTCATCTGTCTCATTTTGCTGCAGGAAAGCATGGACGTAATGCTTATTTAAACAGACACAGACAGTTTATGGGCATATTCTAGTAACAAATAATACCGGCAGCTCTTATAGCGGATCTTATGGGCAAACACCTGATCCTCTTAGCTGAAGAGAAAATGTGAAATATAGCCCATTCTTATATCAACGTGGATTTATCTGTATATGTCTAATACCGGAACACTGATGCCTGTTTATTCCATTCAGATTTAAAGAACAACTACTTTTACAAGAAGAGGATTAAGGACTGGGAGGGATAAGTGTGGAATGTGATCTGGACCAACATTTATGTTCTAAAGCCACCAATATACCAACAGTAAGTCCTGATATGATCTGTATTGGGGTCATCTTGTGTATATCCACCCCAGGAGTCATAGATTTACCACATTTGAATATATTGTAGTTTTGCATTCTTAAAACAGAGGTATTTGCAATAATTCAGCTTTATGTGTGCAACTGTGGTTTCCCATGATGCATTACTCCCAAGTACGCAATTCCTCCCTTTATGCTCCTAAGGCCAGACACACATCCAGAACCACTGGTGTATAGTGAGCCTATAGCTTATAATATTTTCCAGAGCCACATAAACCCAACATGCAGACAGCCTGTTTTGGACCTTCTGGCCTTCACCAGTGCATGGCATGGATTGATGTGTCTCTATGGGATATGGCTTGGACCCCCGTACTATAGAATACCGATACAGCTCATGGTGACCCAGAACTACTAGGAAAGTATAAGGGTATAAAAGATCTAGCCACATGCTTGTTTCAGGTGTGTGATTCAGACACTACTGATGTATGAAAGATCAGGATGACAAAATAGTAAAAAAAATATTAAAAAAAATAAGAACATAAATATTTATTAAAAAAATAAACACAAGGGGGGTGATCAGACCCCACCAACAGAGAGCTCTGTTGGTGGGGAGAAAAGGGGGGGGGGATCACTCGTGTGCTGTGTTATGCGGCCTTGCAGCTTGGCCTTAAAGTACTGCTGAACAGGTTTTTTATATTTACAGTGATATTTTACTGATATAAATCTCAGCGTGATTTGCCTCCAGCTGCCCCCGCTCTGCCTTACCACAGTCTTCGACTGGCAATAGAACATCGAAGTGGTAGGAGAGGAAGCGGCTGTTTATCTCCACCGCTGCCTCTATGGTTTTTAATCCTCCTACTCGTTCTTTAGGGCAGTGTTTCCCAACCGCTGTTCCGCGGCACACTAGTGTGCCGCGGAACGTTGCCTGGTGTGCCGTGCTCTTATCCCCCCTCCCGCCCGTCCCTGCGGCCGCCGCTGTTATTACCTTAGCAGCGGCCGCTCTCCCCTCTCCAGACCATGTATATGCTAGCAGCGTATCTCCGGCTGCTCTGTGTGATGCACTGATGCGGAAGGAGGCAGGGCTTGGTTACCATAGTAACGGCGATACATATCGCCGTTACAGGAAGCCGCTGCCCTCCTTTCTTCCGCATCAGTGCATCACACAGAGCAGCCGGAGATACGCTGCTTGAATATACACGCGCCGGAGAGGGGAGAGCGGCCGCTGTTAACAAGGTAATAACAGCGGCGGCCGCGGGGACGGGCGGGAGGCACTAAACTGGCTATACTGGGGCACTATTCTGGGGTACTATACTGGCTATCCTGGGGCACTAAACTGGCTATACTGGGGCACTATTCTAGCTATACTGGGGCACTATTCTGGCTATACTGGGGCACTATACTAGCTATACTGGGGGGCTATACTGGGGCACTATACTGGCTATACTGGGGCACTATACTGGGGCACTAAACTGGCTATACTGGGGCACTATTCTGGGGCACTATACTAGCTATACTGGGGCACAATACTGGCTATACTGGGGGGGCTATACTGGGGTACTATACTGGCTATACTGGGGCACTATACTGGCTATACTGGGGCACTATACTAGCTATACTGGGGGGCTATACTGGGGCACTATACTGGCTATACTGGGGCACTATACTGGGGCACTAAACTGGCTATACTGGGGCACTATTCTGGGGCACTATACTAGCTATACTGGGGCACTATACTAGCTATACTGGGGCACAATACTGGCTATACTGGGGGGCTATACTGGGGTACTATACTGGCTATACTGGGGCACTATACTGGCTATACTGGGGCACTATACTAGCTATACTGGGGGGGGCTATACTGGGGCACTATACTGGCTATACTGGGGCACTATACTGGGGCACTAAACTGGCTATACTGGGGCACTATTCTGGGGCACTATACTAGCTATACTGGGGCACAATACTGGCTATACTGGGGGGCTATACTGGGGTACTATACTGGCTATACTGGGGCACTATACTGGCTATACTGGGGCACTATACTAGCTATACTGGGGGGCTATACTGGGGCACTATACTGGCTATACTGGGGCACTATACTGGGGCACTAAACTGGCTATACTGGGGCACTATTCTGGGGCACTATACTAGCTATACTGGGGCACAATACTGGCTATACTGGGGGGCTATACTGGGGTACTATACTGGCTATACTGGGGCACTATACTGGCTATACTGGGGCACTATACTGAGGCAACTAAACTCCCTACACTGGGGCAACTATGCCAGCTATGCAGCCGCACCCCAGCCCCCCCTCCCCCCCCATAGCGGCACTGTCCACTAGGTCGCGCAAACAACCGGGGGCCGCATCGCCCCCACCGCGCGCGCGCGCAGTTCCCCGGAGAAAAATTTGGTCAGACAGTGTTCCCCGGGCCGGAAAAGGTTGGGAAACACTGCTTTAGGGTGTGCGCATAATTTCCACCCCCTGACGCGCGTCCTTGCACTATATGCACGCTCATGTTTCAACAGACTCGCAGCTCTCACTACGCAGCAGGAAAGGAGAGCTGCGAGCTGGAGACGGAGACGCGCTGTGCAGTGAAGGAGGCTCGCGCTGACCCGGAAATACTTAGAGGGTCAGCGCTATTACCGCTCGTGTGCAGTAATTAAAAACATAATTTTACTGCAGTAGGAAAGAAAAGAAATACCCAAAATGACGGTGAGAGGGAAAAAAAAGTGTAAGTAATATCATCCAGGTTTTTCAAGCATAAGTTACTTTTATGTATTCAGCAGTCCTTTAAAGCTGCAGTGGCCAATTATGAAAAAAACAGCCTGGTCTTTAGGACGGTTTACCACTGTGGTCCTTAAGTGGTTAAACTGAACCTAAAACGAACAGTAAAAAAAAGTTTCACTTACCTTGGGCCTCTACCAGCCCCCTACAGCCGCCTTGTGACCACACCAACGCCGAACGGTCCTCCGGTGACCCGCCACAGCCAAGTTTAGTTTTTGAGCTACTGGCCAGTCGATGGCCAGAATATCCTCGCTCACATTGCCATCCCTGGGAGTGTACTGCGCAGACTGGAGCATCGTGTGGAGATGACGTAGGCACAGCACAACTGTGGTTTCCCATGATGCATCACTCAATATGCAGATCTCAAAGATCTCTTTCTGCCCCTAAAACCGGGCACACATCCAGAAAGTCCCGATACTCCCCATAGTGAGGACCGGAGCTGAGCTGGAGGCTGCTCGATCGCTGGATCCCGGCATGGTAATGTATCAAGCGGGCGATCGGGGGTGGATTACGGGTAATCGGGGGGTGCCGGTACACAATACTAGCTAGCCTAGTGCTAGCTAGTATCTAAATGACATACTAAAAGAAATAAATTAATTCCGGTGGGTCCAAATGCGCAGTAAAACCTCTGCAGCGACACAGTGTCAGGCATACAGCTAAGGAGGTTAAGGAGAACTTGAGATGGGGCCTTAAAAAGAAAATATATGTACCTGGGGCTTCCTCCAAACCCCTCCGGCCTGATTGCTCCCTCGTCATCCTCCTTTGCCTTCTATTTCTTCAGCTATTGGCCCCGGAAAGTCCTCCAATCTGGGGCCAACTGTGCATGCGCATCATGGCCGCACCCATGCTCCTGCCGTGCCCGCACCCTGTACATCAGTACAGATCCGATAAAAAAATACACCAGGCAGAAGAACAAAATAACTATATTTGATGTATTCTATCGTGTTCTTTAGATTAGATCTGATCTATCTGATTGAATTTTAAAATCGCTTATAAAAATTGTAGTTAATGGGCACCTTCACAACATCCAAAACACAGGAAAGACTGGAGTTATATCTTAAATCTTTGTTATTATATATTGTTAGAGTAAATTCAACTTTTCTGATTTTTTTTTTCTTTTTTTACTAGACCCTAAGTTTCTCCTGTAAAGTTCTCATCAGATCAGTGGACAACCATAAGCATGCTTATTCTTTTATCAGTGCATCTTTTACTAGAGCTCAGATAAGCTTCAGGGCAGACTCTGAAGAGGAATCTGGAGCTTATTCGCTTCATGTGACCCCGGCAACATTACAAAGTTAGGCTATTTTATTTAAGCTGCACATGTACTACCGGTACTTTTTGCTGAGAGAAGATATCAGAGGACAGAATTTTTAATTAGAATAATAACAAACTGTATAAAATATAATTCATTATGTTATTTAAAAAGGGCCATTCCATCATTATTTTTGTTGGGTAGAACAAAAAGATGTATCTGTGGCTACTAACCCTCCCTTTCAAGTTTCAACTCTTAGTTCCCATTATGGAGGTGACTCCATTCTGCATGGATATTGTGCATTCTAACTGTATTTGTGTTGCTTTCCTTTGGGTGCAAATATGTTGTTTAACTTGCCTCTACTTAAAGGAAAAGTACATATTATAGCGCAAAAAGCACAAATTACATTTCAGTTTCAAAACCCAAGACTAGCCCATTCACCACACTCCATTGTTTTCTGCAACGCTGATAAGATGTGCGCAGGGCTACCGAAGGGCACAGATAGGAAATTTACCATGTAACAATATGAAGGAATGGAGCATTTCAGAAGCAGTACAAATAGTTTAGATACATATTTTAAGCTAGTCAGATCTACATTGTAAGACACTTTAGTCTAACCAGATCCAAAATTGTACAAGGCAAAGTCTAGAAGCAATCGTGCTGATTGGTGTAAATAATAAATATTAACTTTGGAACTAAACTTTTCAAACAGAAAAATCCATTTTGAATACCGTATATGTCCTGTTGTAGTTGCACACTAACCCACAAAGGCTTAATACTTATTGTGCCAGTTATTTCCTGTTTGTACAGTTCATGTGTTAGGCATGGTCCACACTTGTCCAGTTGCAAATCGCATCTGTTTCAAATGGATCAGTTTTTCTAAAAACTGATGCAAACCTAATCAGTTTTTCAAAATGTTATCCTTTTGTAGTATACGTTTCCAGTCCGTTTAAAGGGGAACTGAAGTAAGAGGTATATGGAGGCTGCCATATTTCCTTTTAATCAATACCAGTTGCCTGGCAGCCCTGCTGGTCTATTTCTCTGCAGTAGTATCTGAATAACACCAGAAACAAGCATGCAGCTAGTCTTGTCAGATCTGACTTTAAAGTCTGAAACACCTGATCTGCTGCATGCTTGTTCAGGGGCTATGGCTAATAGTACTAGAGGCAGAGGATCAGCAGGGCTGCCAGGCAACTGGTATTGCTTAAAAGGAAATAAACATGGCAGCCTCCATATACCTCTCTCTTCAGTTCCCCTTTAAACGTATGTCCTTTATGCGTGTTTCTATTGGATAAGAGATGATGTTGAGGGGAGGAGCAGGTAGTAGGCAATCCGTTTTTGCCTCTGTTTTGTGCGCAAACGTTCTCTGTGTAGAGGGAGATTTGTTGTTGTGTAGCCTTTCACTACCCCTCCGTGTATCCGGGGTCCGTGAAAAACCTCAGTTCAGTTTCTCAAAACTGATCCCGCGGATCCATTTTTTAAAGTGTGTGAAGACGGACGCTATTTTAAACATTGGTATCAGTGGCTCCGATTGTGATCTGGCCAAAAAGCGGAGCCACGGATACATTTTTGTGAAGTGACCCTTACAGTTGCACACTACATACTTCTTGTGAAACTACAAAGCCCCTCCTACTTCAGCAGATACATCACTTGTATTGTAATACAGAGTCTGGCAGATGTTGTTTTTTATTATTATGTTTCTGTATCACATGGACACATCTGACTTAGCTGCCTAGCAGCTAAGCCCAGAATGAAAAAAAAAAAAAATATGAAAAAAAAGCAACATGTATTGCAGCACCAGACACACTTGGTCCATGAAATCTTTGCTTCTGCCTTTTGTTTATTTTTACCAATCATCTTGATTACCATTAGAATTTGCCTTGTTTATTTCTAGGTTTCATTAGACTTTAAGCACATGTAAGGACACCAACACTTAATGTATAATGTTGCAAAGTTATTGCAAAGGGTCTGCCTAACTGAACACTTCTCAACTGTGAGAGAACGCGGAAAAGCCGCCGCGTGTGCTGCTGAGGAGGCGGCTGATTCCGCGTCCAATGCGGCGGTTTGCACGCGGAAGCGTGCATCTGATAACAGGGCAGAACGCGGAAAAGCCGCCGCATGCAACAACAGTAAGGCGGCTGGTTCTGCATCCAGCGCGGCGGTTTGCACGCGGCAGCATGTGTCTGGTATGGCTGAGTCTGTTAGTGCACACAGGCTTAGGAATACACGTGCGCGCGCTGAGAGGCAGAACTCTTATACTGGGCATGGAGAGATCAGCTGATCATGCCGATCAGCTGACTCCAGAGCAGGATACTATTGGTTGATCAATTACGGGTGGTGCTGGAGAGCACTACTACATATATAGTTACTGCTGGCCAGTTGCAGGTTGTCTGCCGTTGCGAATACTACGTGAAGCACTCAGACCTTAGTCAGATCCAACAGTGTGTTTGAACCAGGTGGACCTGGGAATTCACACTGAGCCAGATTACTTATACTGTTATTCTGTTTATGCTTAGGGTAGTTCCAGGGTGTAGAGACCACGGACCTCACACCCAGACTAGGGAACTGTATTATCATTTGTGTTATACTCCAGACTAGTTCCAGGGTGCTGAGACCACGGACCTCGCACCCAAGACTAGGGAACTGTATTATCATGTGTGTTATACTCCAGACTAGTTTCAGGGTGCTGAGACCACGGACCTCGCACCCAAGACTAGGGAACTGTATTATCATTTGTGTTATACTCCAGACTAGTTCCAGGGTGCTGAGACCACGGACTTCGCACCCAAGACTAGGGAACTTGTACGATCATTCTGTTATACTTCAGACTAGTTCCAGGGTGTAGAGACCACGGACCTCACACCCAGACTAGGCATCGTTTGATATCTGTTATGACTTATTGCTTTCCTGATTACTCCTCTGTCCTCTGATTCGGTACCTCACATATCTGATACTCCGTTGCCAAACCCGGCTTGCCCTAGGATACCGAATCAGTCTTCTGTCTTTGTACCTTATCTGTCCGTGTGTTACCGACCAGGCGTGCCCAACCTCGAGAGCTATCTCTCCTCTTAACAGATAGTCTCCAGATCAGATAGTGACATCCACCTTCAGGTGTCACTCACTTTCTGGTCCTTCCTACCTCCAGCCTGACTCCACCCCTTGGAGAGTCTCAGGCTGCTGGAAGGTTTCGGTGTCCTCAAGAGCAGTATTCCTTTACTGCCTATTATCACCTGCTCAGCAGGTGCATTACTCAAAGTACTACTGTTACACCAAACACTCACATACCCATAAGTGTCCAGAGGTTAGCAATATATCTGTATTATTGGTGATTCTGCAGATCATCAATAATCAGGTATATATCTGCATTCTTGGTGATACTGCAGATCACCAATAATCAGATTCTCTCTGCGTGCTGACACCAATCGTTACATCAACTATGTGATTTAGCAGCATTAACCCCCTTGCCGTTCCAATTATTTCGACAAGGGGGCAGCACAGCACTTTTTTTAATTTTTTTTAATTTTTTAAATCATGTAGCTAGCCTAGCGCTAGCTACATGATAGCCGCTGACGAGCGGCATCCGCCTATCTTCTTCGATCGCCGCCATGGCGACGGGGCGGGATGACGTCACCGACGTCATGGACGTCGGGACGTCAGAGGGAATCCCGATCCAACCCTTCAGCGCTGCCTGGCACTGATTGGCCAGGCTGCGCAGTGGTCTGGGGGGCGGCTCGGCGCGGCGGGTAGCGACGAATCGGCGGGTAACGGCGGCGATCGCGTACCACACGCAGCTAGCAGAGTGCTAGCTGCGTGTAGGAAAGAAAATTTATGAAAATCGGCCCAGCAGGAGCCAGAGCAATCCTCCTGCGCGAGATACCCCGAGCTCAGCATGGAATAACCCGGCAAGGAGGTTAAAAAACAACTGACCGTAGAGGGATATGGAGGCTGCCATATTGATTTTCCTTTTAATGCAGATTGCCTGCCTGCTGAGCCTGTGCCTCTAATACTTCTCGTCATAGACCCTGAACAAGCATACAGATCAGATGTGTGACTTGAAGGATACATGAGGCAAACCTAAGAAAGAAAAGTTCAGTTCACAAAGATTGTGCAAATGGCCATGGGAGCATGATCATGAGAGACTGATGGGACGTCCAGGCATGCGCAAAAAACCACGACCTAGTTGCGGGTCGCGATCTTATGTAGGGGACAGCAGCATAGAGAACAGCGGAACTTCAACATAGGACCTGATAGACTTCTAGGGGCTGGAAGAAGCCCCAGGTGAGTAAAAGTTTTCTTTCTTAGGTTTGCATCATGTATGCTTTAAGTTTGCCTTGTTTAGCCACATGCTTGTTTCAGGTGTGTGATTCAGACATTACTGATGCATGAAAGATGAGCAGGATGCCAAGCAACTGATATTGTTTAGAAGGAAATAAATATGACTGCCTCCATGCTTCTCTCGGGTCAGTTGCCCTTTAAAGCTGGGAAGCTGCAAATAAAAATGTAAGCATTTGTGTTGGGTGATCTCCCGGCTGGGTGTTTCACTATGTGAACAATGAACGCTTGTGGGTGCGGTGGTTATGCATGCACATTCGAAAATGTGTGTTCAAATGTGAGTCCAGTGCGAATGCATTTTTACTTGCGTGGTGTCATGTGCATGCACACACAGCCTCAATTCTGCTTGGGCATCCCAGCACAGCTAACCTTGGTGAACCAATTGATGACATTACATCGTATTAAAATGAAATGTTTGAGCCTGTTAACGGCAACATGACGTTTTAATACGTTCCCGCCTCCTCTACGCATGTGTGCGCGCTGCTCCCGCCACCGTTTCCAACGTGGTTTCCATCAGGATTCCGTGTTCAGTGATTTGGGAAGAGGACGGTGCAGTCAATCGCAATGCCTGGAATGAATGGATGTAACCACGATCAGCGGCCACGTCCATTCATAAAACAGGAAACAGTCACAGTGTAGTTAAATGGAAAAAAAAGAAGAGAGTGTTCACTAGCAACATCTTGTGGCCAAAAAGTAAAGTTACACATACAGGCACATACATACATACTGTACACAATATTAATATCATTAATAAATTACACTTCCAACCCCCCCCCCCCACCAAAAAAATAAAATAAAAATAAAACACTTAATAATAAAAAATAAAATACATAAATAGTTGCCTTAGGGACTCAGCTTTTTTAATCTATCTTTTATGAGGGACAATTACTTTTACTTTACTACATGGGGGCTTGTTATTACGGACCGGACGAAAAAACAAAACAGAAAAATTACACCTATATTTCAAAATAATATATTGCCGCCATACATTGTGATAGGGACATAATTTAAATGGTTTAATAATCGGGATAACTGGGAAAATACAATTTGTCTGTTTTATCCACAGGAAAACGTTTAATTTTGAAACTATAATGGCGAAAAACTGAGAAATAATGTTTTTTTTCCTTCTTTCCTTCCATTCTTAGCAAAATGTACTACCCACAGAAAGCCTACTTGGTGGCGAAAAAAAACAAGGTATAGATCATTTTCTTGTGATAAGTAGTAATAAAGTTATTAGGGAGTAAAAGGGAAGTGCACTGACAGGTGAAAATTGCTCTGGTCCATTAGGGTAAAATCCCTTGGGGGTGAACTGGTTAAAGTGGCAATGAAGCAAAAAAAAAAACTTATGATATAATGAATTACATGTGCCTTATGGATAATTTATAGAACATTAGTAGCAAAGCAAAGAGTCTCAGATTTTTATTTTCAGTTATATAGCTTTCTTTTTTTATATAATTGCATCATTCTGTCATATTTGCAGTTTACAAACTACACTCAGTATTTTAAACTATCAAAATAGATCAGAGCTAATGTCACTTTGAACTTCTCTGCAGTAAAACCTTATCTAAAGTTGTCTTTCACTGTTTCTTTGATGTATAAGTGCTTCAGAAAATAGCAATGCAGCCGATCCAAGTTGCATCTGAGAGGAGAAGCTATTTTGAATAGATAACAATTGACGTTTCTTAACTCTTCCTGTACTGGTACCAATATAAGACTTGTTTTTTTGCTACTGATGTTCTATTTCTAAGCTGTACTACACATACAATTCATTACCTCATACGTTTATTTTCACTTCAGATTCCCTTTAAAAGGTCATGCTGGGCATTATGGGAAAAAGTTTGGTACTGGAGAATGTGGCTAAAAATTCCCAGTCGCCATTTGACCCAATGCGCATTTCTCGACACAAAGGCATTTGTCCTTATGACCCACCATCACTATTAGTATTTACTATTTGCAAACATCCAAATAAGAATAACTGTAAAGTCTATACGTTTCCCATTTATAGCACTGATATTAATTTTGGAATAATATGAGTTCTGTTCATGTTGTGTCATAAATGTTTAGAAAACTGTTTTATAGTTCACAACAGCATCTCTCTGCAACGGAGGCTACACTGACATAGATTTTTGGTCCCTGACACTTACAGTGATGACCTCTGACTGCGTTGCTTCCTTTTTTATGCTGCGGCCTTTTATAATGACGGCTTCCCAGCTCCATCATTAGTTAAAGTGCATCATGTGACATAAACAGACATCGTGTAACGCAGAGACTCTCTCTAATGAGCCAGTGGAGAGAGGTTTAGGTAGATCACAGTAATGTAAATCTTGGAAAGAAAACTTTGAATCTTTATACCGTATATTGATCAAAGATTCCTTTCCAAAATGCTGGTCTGTGCAGTTATGTGTTCAGTGACATATTTATTTCCTCGTTTACCAATATGTTCCATAGACCAGTTTAATGACCTCTAATGTCTGTGTAATTTACAGCCTTGGGTACGTTATTTCCATTAAAGAAATGTGCTAAATGTCACTTATGGTGAATACACATCTCCTCTGTGTACACAAACATTGTATAATAAAGTTTGGTGCAACAAATGCAGGTGAAGCCAATTAAAAGCAAACTGTGACGGACGCTCTATGGGCTCTGGGGCTTGTCACTATTCTCCATGTCTTGCTTACTATTTTTAATTTCTTTCATAAAAAAATCTTTTAAGGATCTCATCTGAACAAGAGACATTTCTCCAATTAGCAGAAAAGAAATCAATCGGCGCTATCAAAACTAGGTGAATAATACACAGTTAGAAAAATGCATTGATTTTTCCATGTAACGAGCATAGCCCTGAGGCACAAAGAAGTGTTGTACGTTTAAGGAAAACTTGAAATGAGATGAATATGGAAGGAGCCATCACTGTCTTCCTTTAAAATGTTTTTTTTTACCCAGCTGCTGATCCCTTAAAGCAAAATACCATACTCACCTCTCCTTTGGCTTCCTCTGCAACCTACTTCTCTCCTCCATTAGATCAAAAGACTCTTCTTCCCCAGCACTGCTATGGCAATGGTAAAGAACCCTATGGCTCCTCATCATACATGGTGGCCATGTCTTTCCCCTTTTGGTAGAGGAAGGTAAAGGAAGCACTTTCATTGACATAGACAATTTTGGAACAGAGGCACTAGGTAAGGATAAAACAATAAAAAAACATTTAAAACAGGAAGGTAGTGGTGGATTTACCTCCCCCCAAGAAGACTGCACAGTCTATATTCACTGAAAATGGAGGCGCTCATACCTGCTCAGACTTCTAATAAGCTCCTTTAAGTGCCTGATGAAGCGAGTTGTAACCAGTGAAACGTGTTGCATAATATTTTGGAGTATCTTTGATAAAAAAAACAACAACTATTTTTTGTAAATATAGACTGTCGAGTCTACTTGGGGGAGATAAGTCCATCACTACCTCCCTGTTAATAATGGGTTTTAATTGTTTTATCCCTTACCTGCTGCCTTCAAAATTGTCTTTATCATGAGTCCAGGGAAGTGTTACCTCTTTTTCTAGATATTCGGAGAGCGACATTCTTATCCCGAGTGGGATCGGGTTCAACCTACCTACCAGCTATTACAGTGGTTACTTTGGGGGTAACCCTGACTTGTGAGCACAATTTCCTTCCTATACATACAAATAATATTGATTGAGCTGACATACATCACTATTCGTGCTCTCGATTTCTTTTGTCATTCAAACGTTATGTGACATGTCATAAGCTACAAGCACTGAGGCTGATCAATCCCGTTCTGAGATCATCAACCAGCCCCACAACTTCCAGTCAGAGATTAGACAAGAATATTATGTAACCTAGGCACTGTCCATCTTGGAGCTGATGGATATCGGAGTGAAGCTGCTGCCACAACATTCGTCCTTATCAAGCATTAGAAGGCCTGGTACTTACATTCTTTAGACTGCTTCAACAGAGCGTGCCTCTAAGCATATGTCTACTGCTGGGCTTTTTTATACCATTAGCACCCATGAGTACCATGATTGTAGCCTGCTTTATAACAGTGGAATGCAGCTAGGATATGAGATTTCTGTTAATTCCTAGCAGTATGGAACGCATGCTAGAATGTCTTTAAATTTTGGATGCACAACTGGCGACAATTCAGCGTGCAACTGTGTACAATGTGCAGGAAATTAGAAGCAGTATTCAGGAGAACTGAGAGTGAAATTGCATTGGTGTGAACAGATCTTAAAATTAAAGGCAGCCACAGAACAAATGTAAAATAAAGACTGATCTGGGTACAAATCAGATTATTATGTAAGTGTAAGCCTAAACCACAGCATGGCAAAATTAAGAGGAGGGCATATATGCGTGTGTGCGTGTGTGCGTGTGTGTGTGTGTATATGTATATATATATATATATATATATATATATATATATACACATGTTATATATATATATACACATATATGTGTGTATATCAGAGCAGTTAATAAATTGCAGCAATAAATGGGCACAGGCAGACATCTGGACCGGCCACTACGCTATTTAGCAGGCCATTGATCGCGGCCATAAATGGGTTAAAGTTAAATAGCGGGCGTCGGAGCCAAACTCTACTCTATTTAGCAGGCGACTGCGAATACATTCTTATTAACCATTTTAGTGTTAGCGGGGGCTCCGATTTAATTGTTACGGTATTTATCATTTTATTGTTGAATATTGACCGCTCTTTCATTAAAAAAGGGAGAGTTAATAGTTGTCCAGGGAGGTATGGTTATTAGTTGCTCGGGTAGGGAGGGTTATTAATCACGGGGGGTGTTAGGGTTAGTCACCACCGGGGGGGGGGGGGTCTTAGGGATAGACACCACTAAGGGGGTCTTAACCACTTGAGGACCTAGGGCTTTCTACCCCTTAAGGACCGGCCACTTTTTTTCCATTCAGACCACTGCAGCTTTCACGGTTTATTGCTCGCTCATACAACCTACCACCTAAATGAATTTTGGCTCCTTTTCTTGTCACTAATAAAGCTTTCTTTTGGTGCTATTTGATTGCTCCTGCAATTTTTACTTTTTATTATATTCATCAAAAAAGACATGAATTTTGGCAAAAAAATGATTTTTTTAACTTTCTGTGCTGACATTTTTCAAATAAAGTAAAATTTCTGTATACATGCAGCGCGAAAAATGTGGACAAACATGTTTTTGATAAAAAAAAACCATTCAGTGTATATTTATTGGTTTGGGTAAAAGTTATAGCGTTTACAAACTATGGTGCAAAAAGTGAATTTTCTCATTTTCAAGCATCTATGACTTTTCTGACCCCCTGTCATGTTTCATGAGGGGCTAGAATTCCAGGATAGTATAAATACCCCCCAAATTACCCCATTTTGGAAAGAAGACATCCCAAAGTATTCACTGAGAGGCATAGTGAGTTCATAGAAGATATTATTTTTTGTCACAAGTAAGCGGAAAATGACACTTTGTGAGAAAAAAAAAAGAAAAAAAGTTTCCATTTCTTCTAACTTGCGACAAAAAAAAAATGAAATCTGCCACGGACTCACCATGCCCCTCTCTGAATACCTTGAAGGGTCTACTTTCCAAAATGGGGATATTTGTGGGGTGTGTTTACTGTTCTGACATTTTGGGGGGTGCTAAATTGTAAGCACCCCTGTAAAGCCTAAAGGGGCTCATTGGACTTTGGACCCCTTAGCACAGTTAGGCTGCAAAAAAGTGCCACACGTGGTATTGCCGTACTCAGGAGAAGTAGTATAATGTGTTTTGGGGTGTATTTTTACACATACCCATGCTGGGTGGGAGAAATATCTCTGTAAATGACAATTTGTTAATTTTTTTTACACACAATTGTCCATTTACAGAGATCTTTCTCCCACTCAGCATGGGTATGTGTAAAAATACACCACAAAACACATTATACTACTTCTCCTGAGTACGGCAATACCACATGTGTGGCACTTTTTTGCACCCTAACTGCGCTAAAGGGCCCAAAGTCCAATGAGTACCTTTAGGATTTCACAGGTCATTTTGAGAAATTTCGTTTCAAGACTACTCCTTACGGTTTAGGGCGGCTAAAATGCCAGGGCAGTATAGGAACCCCACAAATGACCCCATTTTAGAAAGAAGACACCCCAAGGTATTCCGTTAGGAGTATGGTGAGTTCATAGAAGATTTTATTTTTTGTCAAAAGTTAGCGGAAAATGACACTTTGTGAAAAAACACAATTAAAATCAATTTCCGCTAACTTGTGACAAAAAATAAAATCTTCTTTGAACTCGCCATACTACTAACGAAATACCTTGGGGTGTCTTCTTTCTAAAATGGGGTCATTTGTGGGGTTCCTATACTGCCCTGGCATTTTAGGGGCCCTAAACCGTGAGGAGTAGTCTTGAAACGAAATTTCTCAAAATGACCTGTGAAATCCTAAAGGTACTCATTGGACTTTGGGCCCTTTAGCGCAGTTAGGGTGCAAAAAAGTGCCACACATGTGGTATCGCCATACTCGGGAGAAGTAGTACAATGTGTTTTGGGGTGTATTTTTACACATACCCATGCTGGGGGGGAGAAATACCTCTGTAAATGGACAATTGTGTGTAAAAAAATCAAAAGATTGTCATTTACAGAAGTATTTCTCCCACCCAGCATGGGTATGTGTAAAAATACACCCCAAAACACATTATACTACTTCTCCCGAGTACGGCGATACCACATGTGTGGCACTTTTTTGCACCCTAACTGCACTAAGGGGCCCAAAGTCCAATGAGTACCTTTAGGATTTCACAGGTCATTTTTGTTTCAAGACTACTCCTCACGGTTTAGGGCCCCTAAAATGCCAGGGCAGTATAGGAACCCCACAAATGACCCCATTTTAGAAAGAAGACACCCCAAGGTATTCCGTTAGGAGTATGGTGAGTTCATAGAAGTTTTTTTTTTTTTGTCACAAGTTAGCGGAAATTGATTTTAATTGTTTTTTTTCACAAAGTGTCATTTTCCGCTAGCTTGTGACAAAAAAATAAAATCTTCTATGAACTCACCATACTCCGTACGGAATACCTTTGGGTGTCTTCTTTCTAAAATGGGGTCATTTGTGGGGTTCCTATACTGCCCTGGCATTTTAGGGGCCCTAAACCGTGAGGAGTAGTCTTGAAACCAAATGTCGCAAAATGACCTGCGAAATCCTAAAGGTACTCATTGGACTTTGGGCCCCTTAGCGTACTTAGGGTGTAAAAAAAAGTGTCACACATGTGGTATCACCGTACTCAGGAGAAGTAGTATAATGCGTTTTGGGGTGTATTTTTACACATACCCATGCTAAGTGGGAGAAATATCTCTGTAAATGACAATTGTTTGATTTTTTTACACACAATTGTCCATTTACATAGAAATTTCTCCCACCCAGCATGGGTATGTGTAAAAATACACCCCAAAACACATTATACTACTTTTCCTGAGTACGGCGGTACCACATGTGTGACACTTTTTTGCAGCCTAGGTGCGCTAAGGGGCCCAACGTCCTATTCACAGGTCATTTTGAGGCATTTGTTTTCTAGACTACTCCTCGCGGTTTAGGGCCCCTAAAATGCCAGGGCAGTATAGGAACCCCACAAGTGACCCCATTTTAGAAAGAAGACACCCCAAGGTATTCCGTTAGGTGTATGGCGAGTTCATAAAAGATTTTATTTTTGTTACAAGTTAGTGAAAAATGACACTTTGTGAAAAAAAAACCAATAAAAATCAATTTCCGCTAACTTTTGACAAAAAATAAAATCTTCTATGAACTCGTCATACACCTAACAGAATACCTTGGGGTGTCTTTTTTCTAAAATGGGGTCACTTGTGGGGTTCCTATACCGCCCTGGCATTTTACAGGCCCAAAACCGTGAGTAGTCTGGAAACCAAATGTCTCAAAATGACTGTTCAGGGGTATAAGCATCTGCAAATTTTGATGACAGGTGGTCTATGAGGGGGCGAATTTTGTGGAACCGGTCATAAGCAGGGTGGCCTTTTAGATGACAGGTTGTATTGGGCCTGATCTGATGGATAGGAGTGCTAGGGGGGTGACAGGAGGTGATTGATGGGTGTCTCAGGGGGTGGTTAGAGGGGAAAATAGATGCAATCAATGCACTGGGGAGGTGATCGGAAGGGGGTCTGAGGGGGATCTGAGGGATTGGCCGAGTGATCAGGAGCCCACACGGGGCAAATTGGGGCCTGATCTGATGGGTAGGTGTGCTAGGGGGTGACAGGAGGTGATTGATGGGTGTCTCAAGGTGTGATTAGAGGGGGGAATAGATGCAAGCAATGCACTGGCGAGGTGATCAGGGCTGGGGTCTGAGGGCATTCTGAGGGTGTGGGCGGGTGATTGAGTGCCCTAGGGGCAGATAGGGGTCTAATCTGATAGGTAGCAGTGACAGGGGGTGATTGATGGGTAATTAGTGGGTGTTTAGGGTAGAGAACAGATGTAAACACTGCACTTGGGAGGTGATCGGACGTCGGATCTGCGGGCGATCTATTGGTGTGGGTGGGTGATCAGATTGCCCGCAAGGGGCAGGTTAGGGGCTTATTGATGGGTGGCAGTGACAGCGGGTGATTGATGGGCGGCAGTGACAGGGGGTGATTGATGGGTGGCAGTGACAGGGAGTGATTGATGGGTGATTGATAGGTGATTGACAGGTAATCAGTGGGTTATTACAGGGGAGAACAGATGTAAATATTGCACTGGCGAATTGATAAGGGGGGGTCTGAGGGCAATCTGAGCGTGTAGGCGGGCGA
The DNA here is from genome assembly GCF_040937935.1 of Hyperolius riggenbachi. Classification (NCBI taxonomy): domain Eukaryota; kingdom Metazoa; phylum Chordata; class Amphibia; order Anura; family Hyperoliidae; genus Hyperolius; species Hyperolius riggenbachi. Next base: position 155,295,749 of record NC_090648.1, on the reverse strand, counting down.
TTGGGTGCCCGCAAGGGGCAGATTAGGGTCTGATCTGATGGGTAACAGTGACAGGTGGTGATAGGGGGTGATTGATGGGTGATTGATGGGTGATTGATGGGTAATTAGTCGGTGTTTAGAGGAGAGAATAGATGGAAACACTGCGCTTGGGTGGTGATCTGATGTCGGATCTGCGGGCGATCTATTGGTGTGGGTGGGTGATCAGTTTGCCCGCAAGGGGCAGGTTAGGGGCTGATTGTTGGGTGGCAGTGACAGGGGGTGATTGATGGGTGATAGGTGATTGGCAGGTGATTGACAGGTGATCAGTGGGTTATTACAGGGAAGGCCAGATGTAATTAATGCACTGGCGAATTTATAAGGGGGGGGGGGGGGTCTGAGGGCAATCTGAGCGTGTGGGCGGGTGATTGGGTGCCCGCAAGGGGCAGATTAGGGTCTGATCTGATAGGTAACAGTGACGGTTGGTGATAGGGGGTGATTGATGGGTAATTAGTGGGTGTTTAGAGAAGATAACAGATGTAAACAATACATTTGGGAGGTAATCTGACGGCGGGTTTGCGGGCGATCTAATGGTGTGGGTGGGCGATCAGATTGCCCGCAAGGGGCAGGTTAGGGGCTGATTGATGGGTGGCAGTGACAGGGGGTGACAGGTGGTGATTGATGGGTGATAGGTGATTGGCAGGTGATTGAAAGGTGATCAGTGGGTTATTACAGGGAAGAACAGATGTAATTAATGCACTGGTGAATTGATAAGGGGGGGTCAGAGGGCAATCTGAGCGTGTGGGCGGGTGATTGGGTGCCCGCAAGGGGCAGATTAGGGTCTGTGCTGATAGGTAAAAGTGACAGGTGGTGATAGGGGGTGATTGATGGGTGATTGATGGGTAATTAGTGGGTGTGGAGAGAATAGATGTAAACAATGGATTTTGGAGGTGATCTGATGTCGGATCTGCGGGCGATCTATTGGTGTGGGGGGGGGGTGATCAGATTGCCCGCAAGGGGCAGGTTAGGGGCTGATTGATGGGTGGCAGTGACAGGGGGTGATTGACGGGTGATTGACGGGTGATTGACAGGTGATGGACAGGTGATTGACAGGTGATTGACAGGTGATCAGGGGGGATAGATGCATACAGTACATGGGGGGGGGGGTTGGGGGGGGGGGTCTGGGGAGAATCTGAGGGGTGGGGGGTGATCAGGAGGGAGCGGGGGGCAGGGGGGGATACAAAAAAAAAATAGCGTTGACAGATAGTGACAGGGAGTGATTGATGGGTGATTAGGGGGGTGATAGGGTGCAAACAGGGGTCTGGGGGGTGGGCAGGGGGCGGTCTGATGGGTGCTGTGGGCGATCTGGGGCAGGGGGGGGGGGAAATCAGTGTGCTTGGTGCAGACTAGGGTGGCTGCAGCCTGCCCTGGTGGTCCCTCGGACATTGGGACCACCAGGGCAGGAGGCAGCTTGTATAATACACTTTGTAAACATTACAAAGTGTATTATACACTTTGTATGCGGCGATCGTCGGGTTAACATCCCGCCGGCGCTTCCGTATGGCCGGCGGGATGTTGCGGCGGGTGAGCGGCGCCAGGCGGAGGCGGAGGATCGCGTCACTGATGACGCGATCGCTCCGCCCATGCCCCTACAAGGACCGCCGCCAATTGTCAATACGGCGGTCCTTGCGGGGTGCACTTCCCGGCCGCCAATTGTACATACGGCGGTCGGGAAGTGGTTAAGGTTAGGCACCACCAGGGAGGTCTTAGGATTATGCACCACTAGGGGGGGTCTTAAGGTTAGGCACCACCAAGAGAGGGTTCTGTGTGAGAGAAGGGAGAGGTTAGGTTATAGTAAAATATCTGCAAATATTGACGATATTTCACTATATGAATCAGGTTGTAGAATTTCGGTAAATCTACTGATATTCTACTACAGCAAATACATTGTTATTTATCATTTATGCCTAAATTAACAAGCATCTTTTTAAATGTATGCATATATGTGCAAATGTATGCATATACAGTATGTGTGTGTGTGTGTGTATATATATTTATGAGAGAGAGAGAGAGAGAGAGAGAGAGAGAGAGAGAGAGAGAGAGAGAGAGAGAGAGAGAGAGAGAGATAGATAGATAGATAGATAGATAGATAGATAGATAGATAGATAGATAGATAGATGGATAGATAGACACGCACATATTGTTCTTTGCACAGTTAAGAATGCTAAAACAAAGACAAACATGGCTTTGCTATCTGTCTGTGATAAGAGTTACAAGCTTCATTTTTATGAGCAAACATTTTAAGGCATAGAAGAATCAGGCCAATAACCACTGATGTTAAAAGGACATGACATATGCCCAAAGTCAGGGCATCAGGGCTGGCTGCACATATTAAAGTCAAACACATCAACACATGTGATCTGTGGAGAGAGTCTGCAGTCTGTGAATTTTCAGTAATTGCTCTTTCACTCTACATGTTGTGCGGCTGAAGACTTTAGGACTGGCCAGCCTGGGTGGCAGGGGAGGAATCAGGAAAGCAGAAGTAATGCAGTACATAGCGACTTGCTGCCATAAATTCATGTTTCATCACCTCACCTCAAATACACATTTACTTTAATGTAAAATCTTGACCTTATAATAACAAATAATTCAGTACAAAAAAAATCATTAAAAAAAGGTGAAATTGGGAAGTTGCAGTTTGGTAAATATTTTTCACAGCGTAATATACCAAGTCTTAGTTGCCCTGTTGGCTAGTAAGCAATAGTGTTCTTGGTCAAAGAGAAGCTAATAATTTTGGCTTGCATGCGATTTCCATTCAAAATATCTGCAGCTTGAAATTCAGCCAATCCAAATTGACAGGAAGTAAATCTGATTGGTACATTTCCAAGCCACATGCAATTAGCATGAAACTAACATGCAAGCCAGAATAATTTGCATCTTCATATCTTATCTGATTTTCAAAATCGCCTTAAAAGCGCTAGTGCAATGTTGCTCTATGTGAGTGTTCTCGCATGAGCGATGAGCTTTCTTTCCAATCACAAATGTGGCTCCTGCACCATTTTCTGAATGTTTTCACTTCAATACAAGTATAGGGAAATCGCAAAGCGCTTGAAAAAGCATTTTGAAAAGCGATTTCCCGAGCGCTTTTATTAATACTTTGTATGTATTCATTTCCAGGTCAAAGCGTTCACTTTCTGACTGACATGAGGAAGAGAAAAAATCAATCGCTGAGCAAAAGAGCTTAGAAAAGCGCATTTCTAAGCGAAAAGCACAGGGAAAACCGCCTTGAAAGCCGCTCACCAAATCGCCAGTGTTGCGACATCGCTGGCGATTTGTAATGTGAACAAGGCCTAAGGGTTGGGTCAAACTGCAAGAGCTTTTTAAATGCTAGTGATTTGAAAAGCTCTTGCTAAAGCAATGCTATGGGGAATTTTTATAAAATCACATTGCTCAGGTGAGAAAACACACATAGCATTACATTAGCAAGAGCTTTTAAAATCAAAAGAGCTTGGAAAAAGCTCTTGCAGTGTGAACCAGGGCTGTTGCACACGACGAGCTTTTTAAACACTAGTGATTTTAAAATCTCTTGCTAATGCATGCTAGGGGGGGATTTTTATAAAATCACATCGCTCCAGTGAGAACACAGGATATCACATTAGCAAGAGCTTTTAAAATCACCAAGCGCTCAGAAAAGCTCTTGTAGTGTGCACCAGCCCTAAGTTAGTAGAATTTGTTAATTGAAACATTTTGCTAACTATTTTAAGGAACAAAAGTGCAAGCAGGAAGACATTGAGCAACGTGGACTTCTTTATGTTTTTCACAGTATTATTACAATGCTGAACCTTGATTATGACAATGCACTTCATATAAACAACATTGTCATGTAATTAAACAGATCAGAAAAAACTGTAGCATGGTACTGAACGGGTTATGGATGCTGCATGTCTCATATATATATATATATATATATATATATATATATATATTTAACCACTTGAGGACCACAGTCTTTTCGCCCCTTAAGGACCAGAGCCTTTTTCTCCATTCAGACCACTGCAGCTTTCACGGTTTATTGCTCGGTCATACAACCTACCACCTAAAGGAATTTTACCTCCTTTTCTTGTCACTAATACAGCTTTCTTTTGCTGCTATTTGATTGCTGCTGCGAGTTTTAGTTTTTATTATATTCATCAAAAAAGACATGAATTTTGGCAAAAAATGACTTTTTTAACTTGCTGTGCTGACATTTTTTCAAATAAAGTAAAATTTCCTATACATTTAAGCGTGAAAGTTATTCTGCTACATGTCTTTGATAAAAAAAAAAACATTCAGTGTATATTTATTGGATTGGGTAAAAGTTATAGCGTTTACAAACTATGGTGCCAAAAGTGAATTTTCCCATTTTCAAGCATCTCTGACTTTTCTGCGCACCTGTCAGGTTTCATGAGGGGCTAAAATTCCAGGATAGTACAAATACCCCCCAAATGACCCCATTTTGGAAAGAAGACATCCCAAAGTATTCAGTGAGAGGCATGGTGAGTTCATAGAAGATTTTATTTTTTGTCACAAGTTAGCGGAAAATGACACTTTCTGACAAAAAAAAGAAAAAAAAAAGTTTCCATTTCTTCTAACTTGCGACAAAATTTTTTTTAAATCTGCCATGGACTCACTATGCTCCTCTCTGAATACCTTGAAGTGTCTACTTTCCAAAATGGGGTCATTTGTGGGGTGTGTTCACTGTCCTGGCATTTTGGGGGGTGCCTAAATGTAAGCACCCCTGTAAAGCCTAAAGATGCTCATTGGACTTTTGGCCCCTTAGCGCAGTTAGGCTGCAAAAAAGTGCCACACATGTGGTATTGCCGTACTCAGGAGAAGTAGTATAATGTGTTTTGGGGTGTATTTTTACACATACCCATGCTGGGTGGGAGAAATATCTCCGTAAATGACAATTGTTTTATTTTTTTTACACACAATTGTCTATTTATAGAGATATTTCTCCCACTCAGCATGGGTATGTGGAAAAATACACCCCAAAACACATTATACTACTTCTCCTGAGTACGGCGATACCACATGTGTGGCACTTTTTTGCACCCTAACTGCGCTAAGGGGCCCAAAGTTCAATGAGTACCTTTAGGATTTCACAGGTCATTTTGAGAAATTTCGTTTCAAGACTACTCCTCATGGTTTAGGGCCCCTAAAATGCCAGGACAGTATAGGAACCCCACAAATTACCCCATTTTAGAAAGAATACACCCCAAGGTATTCCGTTAGGAGGATGGTGAGTTCATAGAAGATTTTTTTTTTTGTCACAAGTTAGCGGAAATTGATTTTAATTGTTTTTTTTTTCACAAAGTGTCATTTTCCGCTAACTTGTGACAAAAAATAAAATCTTCTATGAACTCACCATACTCTTAACTGAATACCTTGGGGTGTCTTCTTTCTAAAATGGGGTCATTTGTGGGGTTCCTATACTGCCCTGGCATTTTAGGGGCCCTAAACCGTGAGGAGTAGTCTTGAAACCAAATGTCGCAAAATGACCTGTGAAATCCTAAAGGTACTCATTGGACTTTGGGCCTCTTAGCGCACTTAGGGTGCAAAAAAGTGCCACACATGTGGTACCGCCGTACTCAAGAGAAGTAGTATAATGTGTTTTGGGGTGTATTTTTACACATACCCATGCTGGGTGGGAGAAATATCTCTGTAAATGACAATTGTTTGATTTTTTTTACACACAATTGTCCATTTACAGAGAGATTTCTCCCACCCAGCATGGGTATGTGTAAAAATACACCCCAAAACACAATATACTACTTCTTCTGAGTACGGCGATACCACATGTGTGACACTTTTTTGCAACCTAGGTGCGCTAAGGGGCCTAACGTCCTATTCACAGGTCATTTTGAGGCATTTGGATTCTAGACTACTGCTCACGGTTTAGGGCCCCTAAAATGCCAGGGCAGTATAGGAACCCCACAAGTGACCCCATTTTAGAAAGAAGACACCCCAAGGTATTCTGTTAGGAGTATGGTGAGTTCATAGAAGATTTTTTTTTTGTCACAAGTTAGCGGAAAATGACACTTTGTGAAAAAAAAACAATACATATCAATTTCCGCTAATTTGTGACAAAAAATAAAATCTTCTATGAACTCATCATACACCTAACAGAATACCTTGGGGTGTCTTCTTTCTAAAATGGGGTCACTTGTGGGGTTCCTATACTGCCCTGGCATTTTAGGGGCCCTAAACCGTGAGGAGTAGTCTTGAACCCAAATGTCTCAAAATGACCTGTGAAATCCTAAAGGTACTCATTGGACTTTGGGCCCCTTAGCACAGTTAGGCTGCAAAAAAGTGTCACACATGTGGTATCGCCGTACTCAGAAGAAGTAGTATAATGTGTTTTGTGGTGTATTTTTACATATAACCATGCTGGGTGGGAGAAATATCTCTGTAAATGACACATTTTTGATTTTTTTTTACACACAATTGTCCATTTACAGAGAGATTTCTCCCACCCAGCATGGGTATGTGTAAAAATACACCACAAAACACATTATACTACTTCTCCTGAGTATGGCGATACCACATGTGTGACACTTTTTTGCAGCCTAGGTGCGCTAAGGGGCCCAACGTCCTATTCACAGGTCATTTTGAGGCATTTGTTTTCTAGACTACTCCTCACGGTTTAGGGCCCCTAAAATGCCAGGGCAGTATAGGAACCCCACAAGTGACCCCATTTTAGAAAGAGGACACTCCAAGGTATTCCGTTAGGGGTATGGTGAGTTCATAGAAGATTTTATTTTTTGTCACGAGTTAGTGAAAAATGACACTTTGTGAAAAAAACAATAAAAATCCAATTTCCGCTAACTTTTGACAAAAAATAAAATCTTCTATGAACTCATCATACACCTAACAGAATACCTTGGGGTGTCTTCTTTCTAAAATGGGGTCACTTGTGGGGTTCCTATACTTCCCTGGCATTTTACGGGCCCAAAACTGTGAGTAGTCTGGAAACCAAATTTCTCAAAATGACTGTTCAGGGGTATAAGCATCTGCAAATTTTGATGACAGGTGGTCTATGAGGGGGCAAATTTTGTGGAACCGGTCATAAGCAGGGTGGCCTCTTAGATGACAGGATGTTTTGGGCCTGATCTGATGGATAGGAGTGCTAGGGGGGTGACAGGAGGTGATTGATGGGTGTCTCAGGGGGCGGTTAGAGGGGAAAATAGATGCAATCAATGCACTGGGGAGGTGATCGGAAGGGGGTCTGAGGGGGATCTGAGGGTTTGGCCGAGTGATCAGGAGCCCACACAGGGCAAATTAGGGCCTGATCTGATGGGTAGGTGTGCTAGGGGGTGACAGGAGGTGATTGATGGGTGTCTCAAGGTGTGATTAGAGGGGGGAAATAGATGCAAGCAATGCACTAGCGAGGTGATCAGGGCTGGGGTCTGAGGACGTTCTGAGGTGTGGGCGGGTGATTGGGTGCCCGCAAGGGGCAGATTAGGGTCTAATCTGATGGGTAACCATGACAGGTGGTGATAGGGGGTGATTGATGGGTAATTAGTGGGTGTTTAGAGGAGAGAAGAGATGTAAACACTGCACTTGGGAGGTGATCTGATGTCGGATCTGCGGGCGATCTATTGATGTGGGTGGGTGATCAGATTGCCCGCAAGGGGCAGGTTAGGGGCTGATTGATGGGTGGCAGTGACAGGGGGTGATTGATGGGTGGCAGTGACAGGGGGTGATTGATAGGTGATTGACAGGTGATCAGTGGGTTATTACAGGGAATAACAGATGTAAATATTGCACTGGCGAATTGATAAGGGGGGGTCTGAGGGCAATCTGAGCGTGTGGGCGGGTGATTGGGTGCCCGCAAGGGGCAGATTAGGGTCTAATCTGATGGGTAACCATGACAGGTGGTGATAGGGGGTGATTGATGGGTAATTAGTGGGTGTTTAGAGGAGAGAAGAGATGTAAACACTGCACTTGGGAGGTGATCTGATGTCGGATCTGCGGGCGATCTATTGATGTGGGTGGGTGATCAGATTGCCCACAAGGGGCAGGTTAGGGGCTGATTGATAGGTGGCAGTGACAGGGGGTGATTGATGGGTGGCAGTGACAGGGGGTGATTGATAGGTGATTGACAGGTGATCAGTGGGTTATTACAGGGAATAACAGATGTAAATATTGCACTGGCGAATTGATAAGGGGGGGTCTGAGGGCAATCTGAGCGTGTGGGCGGGTGATTGGGTGCCCGCAAGGGGCAGATTAGGGTCTAATCTGATGGGTAACAGTGACAGGTGGTGATAGGGGGTGATTGATGGGTAATTAATGGGTGTTTAGAGGAGAGAAGAGATGTAAACACTGCACTTGGGAGGTGATCTGATGTCGGATCTGCGGGCGATCTACTGGTGTGGGTGATCAGATTGCCCGCAAGGGGCAGGTTAGGGGCTGATTGATGGGTGGCAGTTAGTGATGGGCGAACACCTGGATGTTCGGGTTCGGGAAAGTTCGCCGAACATGGCCGAGATGTTCGGCATGTTCGGGCCGAACCCCGAACTTTCCGAACATCCAGCTTTTGGGGGCCATATGGGGTCGCAGGCATAAGGGGGGAGCATGCCCCGATTGCGGGGGGGGGGTCGGAAATTCCTAGCACCCCCTCCGCTAGCGCTCCCCCCTCTGCCCGCTTCCCCATACAAAAGTTTAAGCAAAGTACCTGTAGTGGATGGCCTGGCAGTGGGCGGCACTGTGGAGTGAGGAGGAGAAGTCCGGAGAGTGACGAGTTGAGGGAGGCCGGGCAGCAGGCGGTTCAGCGGAAGTACCCTTGTGGTACTTCCGCCCTTTCTCTGACCTCACGCCCGCTGCCCGGCCTCCCTCAACTCGTCACTCTCCGGACTCCTCCTCCTCATTCCACAGTGCCGCCCACTGCCAGGCCATCCACTACAGGTACTTTGCTTAAACTTTTGTATGGGGAAGCGGGCAGAGGGGGGAGCGCTAGCGGAGGGGGTGGGGGGAATTTCCGACCCCCCCCCCCCCGCGATCGGGGCATGCTCCCCCCTTATGCCTGCGACCCCATAGGGGGGCAGTATTCGGCCGAACAGGGGCCCTGTTCGGCCCTGTTCGGCGGCCATTAGAAGTTCGGGGCGAACCCGAACTTAAAAGGCCGAACACCATCAGGTGTTCGGCCGAACGCGAACATCACCCGAACAGGGTGATGTTCTGCAGAACCCGAACAGTGGCGAACACTGTTCGCCCAACACTAGTGGCAGTGACAGGGGGTGATTGATGGGTGGCAGTGACAGGGGGTGATTGATAGGTGATTGACAGGTGATCAGTGGGTTATTACAGGGAATAACAGATGTAAATATTGCACTGGCGAATTGATAAGGGGGGGTCTGAGGGCAATCTGAGCGTGTGGGCGGGTGATTGGGTGCCCGCAAGGGGCAGATTAGGGTCTAATCTGATGGGTAACAGTGACAGGTGGTGATAGGGGGTGATTGATGGGTAATTAGTGGGTGTTTAGAGGAGAGAAGAGATGTAAACACTGCACTTGGGAGGTGATCTGATGTCGGATCTGCGGGCGATCTATTGATGTGGGTGGGTGATCAGATTGCCCGCAAGGGGCAGGTTAGGGGCTGATTGATGGGTGGCAGTGACAGGGGGTGATTGATGGGTGGCAGTGACAGGGGGTGATTGATAGGTGATTGACAGGTGATCAGTGGGTTATTACAGGGAATAACAGATGTAAATATTGCACTGGCGAATTGATAAGGGGGGTCTGAGGGCAATCTGAGCGTGTGGGCGGGTGATTGGGTGCCCGCAAGGGGCAGATTAGGGTCTAATCTGATGGGTAACAGTGACAGGTGGTGATAGGGGGTGATTGATGGGTAATTAGTGGGTGTTTAGAGGAGAGAAGAGATGTAAACACTGCACTTGGGAGGTGATCTGATGTCGGATCTGCGGGCGATCTATTGGTGTGGGTGATCAGATTGCCCGCAAGGGGCAGGTTAGGGGCTGATTGATGGGTGGCAGTGACAGGGGGTGATTGATGGGTGGCAGTGACAGGGGGTGATTGATAGGTGATTGACAGGTGATCAGTGGGTTATTACAGGGAATAACAGATGTAAATATTGCACTGGCGAATTGATAAGGGGGGGTCTGAGGGCAATCTGAGCATGTGGGCGGGTGATTGGGTGCCCGCAAGGGGCAGATTAGGGTCTAATCTGATGGGTAACAGTGACAGGTGGTGATAGGGGGTGATTGATGGGTGATTGATGGGTAATTAGTGGGTGTTTAGAGGAGAGAAGAGATGTAAACACTGCGCTTGGGAGGTGATCTGATGTCGGATCTGCGGGCGATCTATTGGTGTGGGTGGGTGATCAGATTGCCCGCAAGGGGCAGGTTTAGGGCTGATTGATGGGTAGCAGTGACAGGGGGTGATTGACGGGTGATTGACGGGTGATTGACAGGTGATTGACAGGTGATTGACAGGTGATCAGGGGGGATAGATGCATACAGTACACGGGGGGGGGGAAGTCTGGGGGGGGGGGTGATCAGGAGGGGGCAGTGGGCAGGGGGGGGGATAAAAAAAAATAGCGTTGACAGATAGTGACAGGGAGTGATTGATGGGTGATTAGGGGGGTGACTGGGTGCAAACAGTGGTCTGGGGGTGGGCAGGGGGGGGGTTCTGAGGGGTGCTGTGGGCGATCAGGGGGCAGGGGGGGGTAAATCAGTGTGCTTGGATGAAGACTAGGGTAGCTGAAGCCTGCCCTGGTGGTCCCTCGGACACTGGGACCACCAGGGCAGGAGGCAGCCAGTATAATAGGCTTTGTATACATTACAAAGCCTATTATACATACGTGCAGCGGCGATCCGGGTGCTAGTAACCCGCCGGCGCTTCCGAACGGCCGGCGGGTTACTACGAGCGGTGGGCGGAGCGAGTCCCCGGCGGCTGATCGCGTCACGAATGACGCGATCGCCGCATAGCCACTCCCGCAGCCGCCCCCGCCGATGGGCGTATTGCGGTCGTTTGGTCCCGGACTTTGCCGCCGCCCATCGGCTGGGGGCGGTCCTCAAGTGGTTAAATATATATGCATTCTTCGTGTTTCGTAATTCACTAAACGTCTGGGAAAAGTGCTGAATCTGCATGCTGCACATATTAGAAAAGAATCTAAGTTGGACAAGAATGAATAATTATTTTCTAATGGGCCATGAAACGATATTTGAATTGTAACATTTTCCCATGTAGAATTCAATATTTTCCCCTAAATGCCTCGAGGAAAGTTGTAGGGTGGAAATTTCCTCCATTTGCTCTGAAAATCAATCAAGGAATTGCTTGTGTGTCACCAGAGTTATTATGTCAGAGTTAGGACTTCACCTTTTCAACCCAGAGGAAAAAAAAACATTGTAAATACCTCCTCATTCCTGCATGCTTATTTTAGATTTAGGCCCGTTGTACACTAGCAGGCTAAACCTGCGTTGTGTTACCCTATTGTTCAATGAAAATCTATGAAGAGAAAAGATTGGCAGACAGGGATTCCCGGTAATCCCAGTGACGTACTTCCTGTCCAGCAGGGAGTACATCACTGGGCATGAGTTGGCGAAGGGCCTTGCAGCGCTATGCAATGACACATTCGGCACACTCTGACCCTAAATTACATGTTAGTAATTGTTTGCAATGCAAAAATTAGAGGTAAAACCGGCTTTAAAGAAAGCCCGAGGCGGGCTCGTACAATTAGAAAAAAAACTAGGCTATCTGATCAGGGGGCTGTGCGGATCAGGTAGCCGTCAAAACCGCCACTCTCTGCCACTCCTGTGGGCCGCACTGGCGCACTTTCAATTTTGTGACCTCTAGGTCACAAAGCTGGAAGGAGAGATTGTGTCTCTCTTTCACAGCATGCAGGGAGGTGGGAGTGGCAGGGGGCGTGGACAGGGAGAGAGAGCTGCCCAATGGTAGCTCAGGAAAGCCTGCAGGAATGCCCCTAGTGGGCATTTTGAGCAGGGAATCCTTCTCTACCATGTTTACCTTAGAGATAGCGACAATTAATGTCGCTAATTTTGGGGGGCCATAGCGTGGCAGTGTGCGGGGGGGGGGGGGCAGAGAGCGACGGTGAGGGGACACAGAGGCATGTCATGAGGCAGATAACATGCCTCTGTGTTCCATCGCCCCCCCACAAACTGCCTCGGGTTCTCTAAGCTTTAATTTAAAAAAAGACACCCCCCAATGTAATATTTTCTAACTCCTAAAAAAAGATCATAGTACATGAGTAAATCTGAAACCTCCTACCCACCTGCCACTTCTAGTTTCTTCAGTGACATGGTAAGAGAGCCTAATTCCTACCCTGCCATCGCTCCTAGTCATATGCTGCTTCCAGAGTCCTTGTCCACCTGAATTGTTACCAAATGACAACAGTGAAAGTACTTAGGTGCTGCGTCTCCTATGTAGGGACTCTATTAAAGCTGAATAAATGGGTTTTGTAGTTGCACACTGTAAGTGAGTGAAGGTGAGCATAGCAATACAGGATAACACTACCCACAATGCAGAATTGTGGTTAAGAGCAAGAGGGAGACATCTAAAGGTAGCCACTAACGGTCAAATTTCTAGCGAAAAATCGTTTGAGCAATCAGAAATTCTGATCGGATTGGTTGTAAATGATCTCCATTTATGGGCACAATCGATTACGAACGATTATAAAAATAGTCGTCCCATTTGAGTTTGGTCAAATCAAAATTTGGATTTTCTAGTTGGTTGTGATAGTTAGGAAGCAAAGATTGGTTTGTTGATGGTGTAGTGAATGCTTTTTCTTCCGATCAGAATTATCTGATCGTTCAAACGATTTTTCGCTAAAAATTGGATCGTTAGTGGCCACCTTTAGGAAGATCTCCATATTCTTCTTATTCATTGCAGCACTGGAGATGGCACTGATGTGCTGAGCACCCAAAAAACTATACCAGTTAAGTTCACACTACCATGAAAGAAAGCTCAGCCACAGCTGATGGGTAAACCATGTGCCCTGAAACCATTCATCAGCTCACTTTCCATCTTTGACATAATGCTCCTTGAAAATGTAATTCATCCAAAGAACAAACAAGTCAATGAACCAAGTAAGAAACAATATGCAGTAGACTGGAATCCAAAGACAGTAGAGAGGGCATCTCTGCCATACCTTCTGTATGAGTACACAAGTCTTCACAATAGGTTTCTCTTGAAAAGGAGGGAGGGTCTCTATTTTCAGTTTCTTTCAGAGGATAGACCTGTGTTATTATGAAGATAAGAAAATATTGGGTCAGTAGCATTCTACACTGTATGTGAACCAGAAGATCTCCACCATTCTCTAAAAAAAAATGGAGACTTATGCCCTCCATCCCTCCATTGCCTATTATTATTATTATTATTATTTATGGTATTTATAAAGAGCCAACATATTACGCAGCCTAGTATATGATATCAGAGGGGCAGCTTCATAATTGTGTCACTATCAGTAACAGTGATCATGTGACTTGTATTCACCATCCTCACCAGAATGCCAAGCTAAGTAAAAGCTATTTCCCCTCTCTTTAGGTGCTGATAGCTCTGGACACAACACTGCTGCCCCAATGCCATGGGAAGGATGGAGAGAACACAGTCTCATGATCACTGTTACTGACTGCAATAAAAAGGTTTAGATTTATCTTGCTTTGCTACTACTTGATAAGAACTTCTCATTATGGGAACTTCAAAATAATAATTAAAAAACTTTGAAATTTACCGGTACTTTAAATCTGCTATTACAAATATAAAAGAAATTAAGCAGGAATAAATATGCACGATATTGTAACTCACAACAAACCTACAAAAACAACTGAGCAAAACACATATATACTGCATCGATCAATGAACAGTTTTGAATATCTGAACTAGTGTGCATAGCCTGATGCCACAAGTCGTAATGTGCATAGCCTGGTCCCACTTGTCCTATAGCCTCGTCCCACTGGTCCTAGTGTGCATAGTCTTGTTCTGCTGCTAGTAGTGTGGAAAGCCTAATCCCACTGGTCCTAGATGCATAGCCTGGTCCCACTGGTCCAAGTGTACATAGCCTTGTCCCACTAGTCCTAGTGTGCATAGCCTTGTTCTGTTGGAAGTAGTGTGCATAGCCTTATTTCACTGGTCCTATTGTGCATAGCCTGGTCCCAATGGTCCTAGTGTGCATAGCCTGGTTCTGTTGCTAGTACTGTGTATACTGATCCCACTGGTCCTATTGTGCATAGCCTGATCCCACCGGTGCTAGTATGCATAGCCTAGTCTAACTGGTCCTTGTGTACATAGCCTGGTCACACTGGTCCTAGTGTGCATAGCCTAGTCCCACTGGTCATAGTGTGCATGGCCGGACTTGGTTTCACTGCACCACTTGATCAATGGGAGCTGGATGACAGCAATTTATTTTTGAATTTTTTACTATGTTGCCCCATTAGGTATACTCTATTTTGGGGCAATACATACACATTATTTGTTTGTCTAAATGATTTATTAGGATTATATATGCACATGTTTATGACAACAAGGTTATATGGGCATTCCCATAATCTTTTGGGCTATTCTCTATTGCTTTTATGCAGTAACTATCCATTAATCTGCAGCTGTGTATCGGATGAGGAAGCAGGTATACCTGCAAAATGCATGACAGACATTTGCAGCTCTGATATATTGGTGGATCAGGATACTCTATACTTATACTGTATATGTATCATTAATTGGCTTATGAGGTCTTATCAAGGCCAGATTTATAATTTTTCGCCCCCTAGGCAAACCATCTTGTGGTTCCCCTTCCATGTGCAGCCCCCTCTTCCATGTCTAACCTTCATGTATAGCAGCCCCTTCAGTTCTATAAAGATCCCTTGGGCAGCAGCTCTCTGTGTCCATGTGTTACTCCTTATTTGCAGCTTCCATATTCCATTTGCAGCTTCTTCTTCCATATGTAGCATTCCCTCTTCCTTATTCAGCCACCCCTTTATCAGCTGCCGCCCAGTGCATGGGCCTTTGTGGCCTTTCCAGAAATATGGCCCTGAGTCTTACGTCTGTTTACATTCCTCACAGTAATCAGCGGTGTTATCAGGCAGTTCCTACTACACAGCTGCCTTGCTTTGTTGTACTGTGTATTACTCTGATAGAATGCTGTCAGTATAATACACATTCTAGGAGTACCTCCAGACAGGGGCGTAACAATAGACCCTGCAAGGGATGCAGCCGCCAGGGGGGGGGGGGGGGCAGAGGCCACAGGCCACAGGGAGCCCTGTCCTGAGAGATTGACAACTAAGGGGTAGGAGAGAAAAAAACTTTCTGCTCCCTGCACAATTGTTCTCATGACTACATCTGCTCAGCCACTGATAATGAATCATGCAAAGTTTTGTAGACAAAGCTTTGTAGATTTGTTTTGGAGGGCGGGGGCCCCATCCAAAGTTTTGCAGGGGGGCCATCGATTTCTAGTTACGACCCTGCCTCCAGACTATGTATGTGATGACACATACAAGATGGATCTCAGCTGCCCCACTCCCTCTACTAAGAATCTAGCATGTGTACAATGGTCCCTGGCCCCTGATCCCCGTTGATGTGTGGTGAAAGATCGGACTGGTGGAACATCTCAGGTGAGCACAAGCTAAGGACATCTATTCACCCTACCGCCTTTATGCAGCTCCGCTGTGCGCCAAGCACAGAAGAGTACTTACCTGTAGGCTAGTATTATTATTTATTGTATTTTTCAAGCGACAACATATTGCACAGCCATGTACAGTAGATAAATGGGGTTATCATGCAATGTAGGACTTACAAGGAGTTCACAAAAAAACAAAAACCAAGATCATTCTATGGGGTTGAATGTTTTTGGTAACAATAGTGTAACGTCTTTGGTAAAAATAGAACAGCAGCCAGTCTTGAGCTATTTTCAGTATGAAGGAATACTGGATGTTTCCTTGCATCTGATCACAGCTGAATGATAGCAGTGTAGTCCACTCAGCCTAAAATTCAGAATATAGCACAAAACCATTGCTTACATTCAAAATGCAGTAAATGAAAATGACATGTCAAATAGTTACAATGATACAGCACTTCCACAACTTTTATTTACCTGTTTTTCAGCGACGCCTCCACTGTAAATCGGGGCTTGTGTTTTACATTTCATGGGTTCTTTATCTTTATGCACGGAGTATGCTTAAGCCATAATACCGAGATCTATGGCAAAATCATTTGGATCCTCTCCAAAGAGACATCTTTTTTTGCCGTTTCTTGATTTGTAGAGGAAGGCAAATCTAATGGGACAATTTTATAGTGAAATCAACTTCAGCCTGTGAACCTGATGTATCGCCCTTTACACAAAACAATTCTGTTTCTATAAGCTAAATAAACATGTACTGTACCTGTCAGGAATATTTATAGGGTATCATTTCTGTATAGCCCAGAGAAAAGAGTCTCACGATGTTGTTAAATCACAAAATGTTGCCAGAATTTATTGGCATGAAAAAGGTTTGATGATCTCCTCTCTCTCGTTCCCTCTCTCTCTAAGTATTATCAAAGAGTAATTCTTCCATAGAGTCTCTGCAATTAACAGCAGATGCAGCTGTGCCATTGTAGAAAAGCTGTTATCACAGAAGGAATTTTACTATACAAACGCACAATGTCATTAAAGCTCCAAACACAGGAATAGAACTATATTGTGTTTTCCTTTTTCTTAATAATAAACGAACATTAGTCATTCCTATTGATTGCCTCTGAATTTTATGACAATTAATGGAAAGAGGCCATATAGAAAACCTTGTTTCAAATATTTTTATGCTTCCCAGTTAAACGAAAACATTATTTTTCATTAGAAAAATTAATGTTTAATAGGGATTTAAAGCTATGAAACTATGACTCTGCGCTCTTTGTTCGCATGTATTTTCTAGGTGCACCGCGATGTTCTGTGTAGGTTAAGCATTGTGGACGGAAAGTGCTGAAGACTGGAGTTTATAAGCAGGGCTTGATTTAGGCCAAGGCCACCTAGGCCATGGCCTAGGGAACCACAGGAGCAAGGGCACTAAAGCAGCAGGCTAAACTGGTGCAGCATTTGCAAGGTGCAATGCAAGGAGATCAGGCGAGCGCCTTACCGTGGTACTGTACTGCTAGCCTCCTGTGCAGCAGCCACCTTGCTCTCTGTGCATGTTGGCATTGTGGCTGGCGGCTATGAAGTTGGGCAGCACTGGAGATGGAAAGGAAGATTAAGCTTCTGCACTGGAGATGAGTGGAGAAATGAGTGGCACTGATGGCTGCTGCGGTGTGAAGATGAACTGGCTACCTACAGTGAAAGGGAGGGGAGGTGGGAAAAGGAGGGATAGGCCTCGTTCACATCATATGCGCTTCAGTGCGCATCTGGAAGCACGTATGATGTGTTGAAACGCAAGAATGGCAGAAGGGCATAGACAGCCCTTCTACCATTCTCATCTACTGTGCTGCGCAGCAGTACTATGCGCTATGAAGCGCTTGCGTACTGCTGCTTGCATTTTGCCCGCAAGCGCAGAGCTGATCCCATCACTGTCAATGGATGGGATCAGCAGCGCAGTGGGCAGCGGTGCAGATGGCATGCGATTGTACACGTTATGTTCCGATTGCAGGCCCATCTGCGCTGAAGAGATGTGAACGAGACCTAAGGCAGTCATCTGGCTACCTATACTGGAGGGAAAGGGGGGAGGGGTCATCTGGCTACCTATACTGGGAAGGTCATCAGGCTACCTATACTAGAGGAAAGGGGGAGGGGTCATCTTGCTACCTACCTATACTGGAGGGAAGGGGGGAGGGGTCATTTTGCTACCTATACTGAAGGGGGCGGCTGGTAACAGTGGCCTTGGGCGGTAAAGAGTACAAATCCGGCCCTGTTTATAAGAAAGGTAAGAACTTTATCCTGCTGCACAACCAAAACCACTAGTTCTATAAATAAGCAAAATCAACAGTTTTTAGTTATTATACATATTGGAAGAACCTTTTCGGAGAAAACTATTTTATGATTTGTGAAAAGATCATTTTTTTCAAGTGACCTGATAGGAGTCTTCTGGATCTCTCTGGCCTATACAAACAACCATGTAACCCTGGATTAGGAATCTGTCTGACAACTTCCTGAGTCACCTGGCTTACTTTACATCACCCTACTAGCATTACGTATTATAAGGGCTGTGGAGTCGAGGAGTCAGAGCAATTTTTGGTTACCTGAAATCAGAGGTTTCATAAACTAAGGAGTCGGGAGTGGGAAATAGATGATTTTTGAACTCACTCCATAGCTCTGAAGTCAGAGTTGGAGCAATATTTGGGTACCTGGAGTCGGAGGTTTCATCATAAACTGAGGAGTCCGAGTTTGAATCCGATGTGTACCAACTTCACAGTTCTGCTTGTTAGTGTAGTTTACAACTGTCTGTTTTTTTGGATGTACTATGCCTCTTTAGGAGAAAATCTTTGTTCCTCATTTCTCTGCAAATTTACCTCTGTTAGGTTTCATCTACAGATCTGGCCAATTAAATGCAGATAAGGTCATTTGGACGTCTGACAGATGCTAATGGAAAGTATTGGTAATTGGACGTCCAGGAGGTAAGCTAGGGGCCCAATGCAGTACTAGTAGCTGCTCAGCTATAGTACTACATAAGGAAGAATTAGAAGAGCGGACTGTCTATTTTATTTCTGTAGCAGCTGGCTGCAAATGGTGGTTGGTTACTGATACCTATTAGGAGGGGGAAGTTAGTGTTAGGCACTGGGAGGAGGTAAGTGTGAGAATGGGGACCAGGTAAGTCTAAAATAAAATATCAGTAATGTAAATTGCTGATATTTTTACTATCGACATCACTCGGTGCCAAACTTACACAATGGTTCTGCAATATACACTCTAAGGGCTGGTGCACACCAAAACCCGCTAGCAGATCCGCAAAACGCTAGCAGATTTTTAAACGCTTTTTTCTATTTTTATGAGGCGTTTTGCTAGCGTTTTGCGGATTGCTGCTGCGGTTTTCAGTATAGTAGATTTCATATATTGTTACAGTAAAGCTGTTACTGAACAGCTTCTGTAACAAAAACGCCTGCAAAACCTCTCTGAAGTGCCGTTTTTCAGAGCGGTTTGCGTTTTTCCTATACTTAACATTGAGGCAGAAACGCATCCGCAATCCAAAAAATGCCTCACCCAGGCATTTTTCGTTTCTGCAAAACGCCTGCCGCTCTGGTGTGCACCACCCCATTGAGATACATTGACCAAGCAGATCCGCAGCCGCAAGCGGATCTGAAAACGCCCAAAAAGCCGCTCGGTGTGCACCAGCCCAAAATGTATTGTTTAACTACTAAAAGTATGAAGTCTGTAAAAAGTGCTTACTTTTTAAAAAGTAATACACTTTTCTGGTACCACTTTTCACTGGTTGAGATTATTATAGACATGCATAATTATTTGGAAATCTTAAATTACTATGAATCTTTAATAGATGGCTCATAGTGTATTTACACCCTTTTTAGTGACCTTTCTTGTATATACCCCTTTTTTATACCCTCAGCCACAAGTCATTTTTTACAGACACCCCTCCCCCACACTCATCACCTACCACAAAAGCAGTCCTTATGAGGCCTCTTTCACATCTACCAACGCATTCAGGAGCCGTTTCCTGCATGTGTTGAATAGCCTGTGGCGTGTCGTCGTGATGCTGTGGTGTGACGCAATTAGCGGCGGTAGCCATAATTGAACCCAACAGAAAACGCCGGCTCCCGGCGGTTCAATGCACTGAAACGCAGCATCAGGTGTGTAAGGTAAAATGAAAGTGTTTGGACTTTCATTTTACCTTGGTTAATGCAAAGAAATGCCTTTGCGTTGAAACGCAGGAAAAGGGCTCTGGTGTGAAAGAGCCCTGAAAGCTGCACTTAGGAAGTGGGGGTAAAAAGCACCAATCATGAGGCGTGTAATCAGAGGGTTGCAATGCACTGTGTGTGTGTGTGTGTGTGTGTGTGTGTGTGTGTGTCATTTTACATTTAATGGAGCATGTATAAAGGTGTTCAAATGTAGTAGACCTTGTGTAGTAAAAAAAAGTTTAATAGAGTCAAAATTTTATGAGGTGAATGTAATAGAGTCCACAATAGGCACATAAGTAGTAGAGTGCAAATTTCATGGAGCAAATTAGTACAAATTTTATGGGGACTTCTGATGTAGTGAAAATTTCATGGGTGTGTGTGTGTGTGTGTGTGTGTGTGTGTGTGTGTGTGTGTGTGTGTGTGTGTGTGTGTGTGTGTGTGTGTGTGTGTGTGTGTGTGTGTGTCTTCAATGGGACATTTGTAATGGATCTCAATGTTCATGGAACATGAGATGGTGTGGATATTTCATAAACCACAAAAATGGAGACTAAATTTCATGAAACAAAAGGAATTGGGTGCAAACTTCAGAGGTGCACATGTAGTGGAGTGAAAACTTGAATATGATAGCATGCAAACTTTACTGAGCATATGTAAAACGAGTCATTCTGTTGCCAGGTGGGGGGGAAGGAGGACCGATGGAGCAGTGTACGAGAAGCATCCTACGGCAGGAGGGGAGAACAATGTCCTCAGCCAGTGCTTGGCTGAGCTGATCCACCACGCTGATTGCTGCTGACCAAGCCAGACCATGGATGCCTTTTCACCAGAAATTCAGACATTTTAGACGCTGATCCATGGTTAGACACCAGCATACACCTGGCCATTAGCATGATGTTTACTGGTTAGGTTGTCAAAGCAGAGAACACTTTTGACTTCAGTGAAGAAAACTGAAGACTAAGTTGTTTCTTTTTCATCAAAGCCATTTGACACTTGCTCCATTGATCAACACTTTAAAAAGAGTCAGTCGCCACATTTGAAGTCTAGACTTTTTTTTTGATGAATAACTATTCCCCACTTCTGATCCATGGTTTATTCAAATAAATGGAGCCGTGGATTGCCACTTTAATTACTATACGCAATGAAAGAATTAGCCCCACCATAAAAAAGTCAGATCACGCCTGTATAAATATTATTATCTGATTTTTAAAGCCAGTGAACAAAGAGCTGACAATCTGCAGTGTCATTGCCACGTCTTTATAAATAGGATCCTATGAGTATGCACAGTGGGAGACATGGCAGCGCTTTCAAACAACCTCATACCTGAAGGATTTAACTGCAATGGTGAGCAGAGCTCCAGAAACTGGACTAAATTACACACCCAGCATACACTGCAAGCAAAGAGAGGGAGGGGGAATTAGTGATTAAGCTGCATCAGTGGGCAGAGCTCCAGAGACTGGACTATATTACACACCCTGCATCACTATAGACCAAGGGGGGGTGTTAGCTTCAGTGATAATTAGTGCACAAATTATGACCTAATAGACTTCCCCACGGCGGTGACGTACCCCCTTGGGGAAGACCTACCTCTCCCACTCCCACTGTGCAAACTTAAATGTAAGTATACTATTGGCTAGCTGCCTTCACTGTTTTAAATTCACTCTCAAATTTTTAGATTAGAGTTAGCACATAATTTTGCATCTGTTTTGCATTAGAGGCATGTATTCAGCCCTAGGGGGCTCTGCATTGCCGCTGATGGCTTACAATTCAGGTGCATCCTTGAGCGCTTATCATTTGTCTTTTTTTTTTTTTTTTTTTTTTTTTGAGGATCCTATGAGTATCTATAGCAACCAGGTTCTGCCTTCCATCAAATCAAAGCAATTATTTTGAATAGAAGAATTTCCCTCATTAAATGATGAAGTTACTCTATGATACGATCTTCAAATTAAGCAGTACGATAAAAGGTATCCGAATACTTTGCTGTCATTTTTGTCTCTAGTTTCTGGTGTGAGTTTTTGTGATATTGCGCTGTGTACCTTTAAATGTTCGGAAGAGTGAAGAAATCCATTTTAGTGATTTCAGACATCCGCTGGGCTCAGACATGACAAGGCTGCTGAGCCCGAGTTTGTTTGTACTAACAATACTGCTAATATGATATATTAAATGTCATTCCAGCATCGCTAGGTATGCATATCTCTCCT
Organism: Hyperolius riggenbachi; assembly: GCF_040937935.1. Classification (NCBI taxonomy): domain Eukaryota; kingdom Metazoa; phylum Chordata; class Amphibia; order Anura; family Hyperoliidae; genus Hyperolius; species Hyperolius riggenbachi. The sequence continues at coordinate 155,273,762 of NC_090648.1, read as the reverse complement.
ATCGTGCTGCCTGTTTATGCTTATTCAGCCCTTTGAATAATTTAACACATTTCATACTCCAAATTACCCGCGACAATTTGACATGGGCTGCTGGCAGTTTACTTGAAACGTTCAGTGTTAGGTCAAAGGAGAGACCCAGCATCTGCTAAACAGAGGGGTTCTAGCACCGCAGCCAGGCATAATTAGAATGGTGCTCCATATATTAATAATATGCTCACAATACAGGCAGATCAAGCTCACAGCCATACATTATGTCAATAATATCACTAGACAGGACTCTGGAAATTCTGACAATCTTCGCTGCCCATTAAAATACCTGTCTGTGGATGTGTGGAAATTGCAATAACTTTAGCACATCCGTGGTACAAAAAGAATTAGCAGGGAAAAAAACAATACATGCTTTATGAAATATGGAATCATTGTGACAACGTGTAAAGCTATGGAAGACAGTTAGAGCGCACTGTCTATGCTTTATGTCAGTTAGATGTTAGCACGAGTTTGTATTGTAGACTGATGGTGTCTGCATTTTCAGAGTTGAAGCCCCTGGATTTTGAGGTAAAGCCAATATATACATATTTTTGCTTCCTGACTTTCAGCCCCCCCCCCCCCCATTTCCTATATACCATATCAAGCAAAGCAACGTGCAAACAAGCAAACAGCCTTTTAGCCTCACCCCCCTCCTTTAAGAACAGGCTTTCCAAATTCTCAAACAGGGTCCCTTGAGTACTCGGCAGGGGTTAGTTGGCATTTTCCCCCATTGTGGGGAAAGTATAATAGAGCACATTATAATAGGGGTGCTGTAAAAAGAAGCTCTAAATCTGGGGTCAAAATAATATTAAGCACATTAATAAGCACTAGAATAGGAGACAGTAAAATGAGGGGCAGTGTAATAGGGGGGTAGTGAAATAAACAGCCACACATACTTTTAAAGTCCATGCCTCCTGCAAAATAAATGCAGGGGTTCCTTGAGATTCAAAAATATTGGCTGGGGTTTTCTTGAGATGCAAAAAATATTTGCAGGGCTCCTCCAGGTTACAAGTGTTGAGAAAGGCTGCTTTAGAAAGTAAAATATACCTGAGACATTTAAAACAAAAGGATTTATGCTTAGCTGGGGCTTCCTCCAGCCCCCCTTGTGCCATTTTCAGCCTTGGTAAAGTCCCCGGGAGTGCTCCAGCGGAATGCTCCAGGCTATGGAAGCGTGATCAGGGGGTATGTGCAGCCTAGATTGTGCATGTACAGTGGCCTCCAAGCTTGCTGGATCGTGGACTCAATGGAGGGGAATGGATTGACACGGAGTGAGGTTAAGGATTACAATGGGCTGGAGGAAGCCCCAGGTAAGTATAAGTCCTTTTGTTTCAAAAGTCTCTGGTTTACTTCAAGCCTTTTTTGTTTGTCGTTGTATTTGATTAAATTAAGGATTTTATTGCTGACATCTGGTGTTTACTGGTTATTTATCTCCCAGTGTTTGCAAATTATATTTATTATGCAGTTACACATTTGCTTGATCATTATAATTTGCTTCTGATTTCTGGTGGTGTTGCTCTCTGGTCTCTTTTCAGGTATTCTCATAGATACATCAGGAGGCTATAGCCTCGCGATGCTTTTTGTTGCTATGGAGGGGGAAAGGGAAGAAGGTGTGTCACATGATGGAGCAGCTTCTGGTGGGCAAAATAAGGAGGGGAATAATGCACTTAGCTGTGATGACCCACATTCTGCTTCTTTTAGCAACGCATTGGGGTAGTTGTATACACATTTGATTCTCGGAAGAGGTGGCTGGTTGGGTATGCACCTTTATTTTATTTATTTAACCTCAAGGCATAGGAACTCTTTTTTTCCCCCCTCTGCTGTCAACCTTTTGAACTCTCTCTATGACCTCCCACTCCACCTTTTCCTCCCTTAAGATTGTGGCTGCTGACCGTTGAGCTGTCTACTGAAACACTGTTTGAATGTATCTGTTGACACTGCTGTATTGTGTTCTTTTGTTCCTAATATTTATATCTTTTATCTCTATTCTAAAGCCTGTGTGTGCCAAACCCAATTCCAGGAATGACCCAGTCATGCTGGCGAATAAATGATTGTTATTCTGAGGCCTGTTTCACACCGTTTTCATTGCGGCATGATCAGATAATCACATGCACACCTCAATGCTAACCTGAAACTTACATGATTTCCGGGCAATGTACGTCACCGTAGATGCTGCTCCATAACACGCTATTGCCCTACCATTAATTTGCCTACTTCTGCCGCATCGCATCTAGTATGAAACGTACCAAAGACTTTCATTGCTTTAGCTTCCCTGTGCAGAAAATTTTTTTTGCAACACGAAGAAAATGTGATAGTGGGAAAAAGGCCTAATTCTGATTCCGATTTTATGATCATGTGTCTGAAGAGTTTTGCAGTTGGATCTACAGGCTGCTATCTTATTTCTATCCTGAATATCCTGACCCAAGGTGCCATTACTATATCATAGTAGTAGTGTAAAAAAACAAAAACAAAAAAACAATGTTGTTAGCTATAAAGGTAATTAGAATAAACAAAGGACTGTTCTACAAAGGGATGCAATGAGGATGTAGATAACGCAAGTGAAGAGGTCAATATATTCATCACATTTCCATAACAAAAGACATGTGCGACTAGCATGTATGTGAAATATATTAATATGTTATGCCAACATTCCAAGAAGCACTCCATTCTCATTTATCTCTGTCATTGTTTTGAAGGTTGACACTCCTTTACTATCACAAAGCCATGCTTCTTCTGTGCATTGTCATGGCAACTTTTACATATTTTAGTGGGCTTGCTTGTTGTCATTTAACATTGAATAATACCTTAGGTTTAGGTTTAAGACAAATGTGCATTAAGTAAGAAAGACAAGAATTTTTCATAAAGACCTACAAAAATACAGGAGTAAATTTAAATGTTGCCTGATGCATAATACAATTCATTTTCACCAATCCACTTTTTGCCTGTAGTGAAGACATCGCCAGATTTTATGTCTGAAATTGCCACCTGATTTGTCCAGTTTCAAATGTCTGCCTAAAGGACAGCTGAAGTGAGAGGGCTATGAAGGCTAGGTGATATGGAGGCTGGCATATTGATTTCCTTTTAAACAATGCACATTGCCTGGCTGTCCTGCCTCTACCTCTAATACATTGAACTTCCACCCAATCAGTAGCTGATACCCCCTTTCCCATTAAAAATCTTTACCTTTTCTCAAATAGATAATCAGGGGCATCTGTATGGCTGATATTGGGGTGAAACCCCTCCCACAGTGTGATATCATGACCATGGTCCTGACCGTTTCCTGTCTGTGAGACTTGTTGCATCGTGGGAAATAATGACTTTTTTTTTTTAACTGCAAAGCAAGCAATATCTCTCTCTCTGCATAGAACTCTCACTAAAAGAACATTCCTCACAGGCAGAACTAGAGATGTCACAACCAGTTATAAATTTCAGAATGTAAATCAGGAATAGAAAAGATATTACATTGGGCAAACACTGACTGAATAATTAATAAAGAATATTGTAAAAAATAAGCAATTTTATTAATTATGTTATTTTCACTACAGTCCCCCTTTAAAGAGAACCCATAACCAATAATTAAACATCATCCCAATCAGTAGCTGATACCCCCTTTCCCATGAGAAATCTTTTCCTTTTCACAAACAGATCACCAGGAGGCTCTGTATAGCTGCTATTGTGGTGAAACCCCTCCCACAGTGTGATGTCAGCGCCTCACAGCACTGAGGTACTGACATCACACTGTGGGAGCCTTGTTGCATTGTGGGAAATAACAGCTGTTTCCAACTACCAAAAAAAAGCAAGCAGCATCTCCTTCCAGTGGCATAACCTGCCAGCAGTAAAAATGTCACCATCTGATAAATGTCAGAATGTAAATCGGGGAGAGGAAAGATTTTACAATGGGCAAACACTGACTAAATCATTTATACATAATTATTGTAAAAATGAAGCACTTTTTTATTACATTATTTTCACTGGAGTTCATCTTTAAGTTTAATTGCATTAGCCGCATTCTTGCTTCAGGTGTGGGATTCAGGCACTACTATTGAAAATCAGAAGGATACCAGGCAACTGGTATTGTTTAACCACTTGATGACCCACCCTTTACCCCCCCTTAAGGACCAGCGTGGTTTTTAGTGATCTGTGCTGGGTGGACTCTACAGCCCCCAACACAGATCAGGGTGCAGGCAGAGAGATCAGATTGCCCCCCTTTTTCCCCCCCTATGGGGATGATGTGCAGGGGGGGTCTGATCTCTTCTGCCTGCGTGTGGCTGGCGGGGGGGCACCTCAAAGCCCCCCTCCGCGGCAAAATTCCCCCCTCCCTCTCCTACCTGCTCCCCCCCGGTGATCGAGGCTGCACAGGACGCTATCCGTCCTGTGCAGCCAGTGACAGGCCGTCCCCTGTCACATGGCGGCGATCCCCGGCCGCTGATTGGCCGGGGATCGCCGATCTGCCTTACGGCGCTGCTGCGCAGCAGCGCCGTACAAATGTAAACAAAGCGGATTATTTCCGCTTGTGTTTACATTTAGCCTGCGAGCCGCCATCGGCGGCCCGCAGGCTATTCACGGAGCCCCCCGCCGTGATTTGACAGGAAGCAGCCGCTCGCGCGAGCGGCTGCTTCCTGATTAATCAGCCTGCAGCTGGCGACGCAGTACTGCGTCGCTGGTCCTGCAGCTGCCACTTTGCCGACGCACGGTATAAGCGTGCGGTCGGCAAGTGGTTAATAGGTTATAAATATGGCAGCCTCCGTTATCCTCTTCAATGCTTGTAAATAGTTTTCAAGTTACTGTTCTAGAGAACTGTTAGTTGTACTACTACTATTATTATTATAGATGGTCCATTGCTCCTACATAAATTATAAAAGAGAATTCATTCATTTGTTAATGTGATTTGTATGTGTATCACTGGCTATCGCAATCAAATTATTATGCCTTATGCAGGTAGAGAAAAAGATGAGAAATGCGGGCACTGCTGTATACTGCTTGTTTATTCATAACACATGGTGCAACATCGTGGATTCAAATTTATGCATATTGGGAAGTAACATACCGGTTTGCTGGTAATGCTGTGCGGTGGGTGCTAGGGGATGAGAGCCTTACAGCCGTTTTGTGCAGATGCGCTTCTACGGAGGCTGCCGTCTCACTTTTGCTTCCTGTGCAGGCTAAAACTGTAAGCAGAATTGTAACACCTTCACATGACTGTGACCATCCATTCCACTTACAAACTGAATACATGATCAGGTCAGTAATGTAATTCTCTTCAAAGATAATGTATGTGGGAGAAGCTAAGAATCATTTTTATTCTGTAAATGTTAATATTTGATACTAATGTAATGAATATTTTATGGACTTAAAATAGTGTATGAACTCACAGTTTTATCTACTTCTACTTGCTCCTCCACAACCACACAAACAGTTAAAGTGACACTGAAGGGAAAATAAACTTATGAGATAATGAAATGTATGTGTAGTACGGATAATGATTAGAACAACAGTAGCAAGGAACAGAGGCTCTTATTTTTATTTTCAGTTTTATAGCTTTTTTATGGCAAAGCATCATTCTGCAGTTTACAAGTCACACTCTGCATTTTAAACTATAAACCATAGCAGAGCTAATGACCTTTTGAACTTTCCTGAAGTAAAACATTACAAAACTCAAGTTGGGTCAAAGAGCTCAGAGAAGCTCGTTTGCATAGATAACAACTGAAGTGTCTTAACTCTTCCTGTACTGGAAACAATAAGATACTCTTTTCTTCGCTACCAATGTTCTATTTCTTAGCTGTACTACACATACAATTCATTACTTCCTAAGTTTATGTTCGCTTCAGGTTTGCTGTAAGAGAGCGTATTTGATACAGGAAACAGATATTACAATTTCTGATGTTCAAAATTATCGTTCCGCAATATCACAATAACTCTGATATTATTGTGTTCTGATCTCCATGGTTCTCACCTCCTACTCCATTGTATTACTGTTTACTAAAGTTCTTTTCATAAGTGAATTATGTAATCAGTTTCTGAAGATTTGTGAGACACACATAATGAGTATAAATAATTGTATACATAGGTGAATCTAGACACACATTGCCTTGACTCTGAAGAAAATCAAAATCAGGAAGGTGTCTCATACATCAAATTGTACATTAGAACTTATGGATATAATAAAAACAATTTGTAGTAATAATAGGCTATTGAATTTCATTCTGGGCCATGGGAGACAATAGTGTCTTATATCTGTGCCTAAAGATACACTTTAAACTATGAAGTCTACTCTGTTTTCACTGCTTGTCTTTAGAGGTGTGCAAATGAATGTTGAGGCTACATGTAGTTCATATATTTTATTTATCTTTGTGCATATTCTTCCTATGGTCTCCAAGAGATGAAAGGCTGGCAGCATTTTTGAGAAGTAACCCTGTTGCTGGCAACAGCCACGTTAGACGCTGGCACAGCAGCAGACTTTGGTATGTTGCTTGGTTGTGTTATATGCATTCTTAGCTGTCTCTTCCTTTAACACACAGTCCATTGACACCATACACTGCTTTTAGAGAATGTTCATGTAGGACCTCTGGGTGAAAGAAGTCATGAGATGTGTCCATACTTTTTTTTAACCCACTGGGGCTCAGTAGTGGAGGTGGTGCATTTGGCACAGCTTATTTGGGAACCTGTGCTTGGTTCTTTCAAAGATATTGCTTGTGCAGCAAGGGCTTGGGGTGCCGAGACTGAATATTTATTGCTGGAGCTCTGGTGGAATGGGCACTTGGAGCTTCAGCCGACAAGAGGCCGTTGAAACACGTCTACGGATTTGGGCTATGCATTGATGCAATGAGTTAAGTTAGAAGGATAGGGTAGGACAATGTTATTTATGAAGGTTAGGAGGTTAGGAAGTGGCATCGGGAAGAAGGATTAGAAGGGAGATAACGTTTAGGCATTAGGAAGGGACATTTTAAAAAGGTAGGAGGCTAAGATTAAAGCTAAAAAACAAAGAAAAGAACACAGGGACACCGGGAGCCCATTCTGGCGTATTATCGTTGATAATTGGCTTAGGTGTAAGAGTAAGTTATACTCACAATTGTCAGTTGCTCGTAGAGGCAACCACTCATTTGGGCATGTGGGAAAATCCTGTCTCCACTCGGTGCACCCCACACACTGGGGAGGTAAATAAAGTCCTGTGAAAGTAGGAGGTGCCCTTGATGATGATAGTTCAAGTGTATATATTCAACAATAATATTTATAAAGGTATAACATTTCTTGTCTCCTTTAAACATGAAGACATCCACTTATTAAAATAATTTTGGTATGTATTAACATTCTTGGTTCTTTCAAACTCACACAACATGTTTTGCGGCTCAAACCGCTTCCTCGGGTCAATTAACCTCCTTGCCGGTTATCCCGAACACAGTTCGGGGTAACCTGCGCAGGAGGATTTCTCAGGCCCCGCTGGGCCGATTTGCATAATTTTTTTTTTTGTTACAAGCAGCTAGCACTTTGCTAGCTGCTTGTAACTTGCGATCGCCGCCGCTCGCCGCCGATTCGCCGCTACCCCGCCGCGCCGAGCCGCCCCCCCCGCCCCAGACCCCTGCGCAGCCTGGCCAATCAGTGCCAGGCAGCGCTAAGGGGCGGATCGGGGTTCCCTTTGACGTCACGACGTCCATGACGTCGGTGACGTCATCCCGCCCGGTCGCCATGGCGACCGGGGAAGCCCTGCAAGAAATCCCGTTCTCAACGGGATTTCTTGCATACTCTGATCGCCGAAGGCGATCGGAGTAGGTAGGGGGATGCCGCCGCTCAGCGGCTATCATGTAGCGAGCCCTTGGCTCGCTACATGATTTAAAAAAAAAAAAAAAAAAGTGCGGCGCTGCCTCCTTGCCGGATTTTTTAGACCGGCAAGGAGGTTAAGGGTGCTTCAAAATTAAACAAATGTCGATGCTCAGGTACGTGTATATACATTATAGCAATTACATCACATAGTAATTTATAAACTAACAATAAACATCATAAACATCATAAAAAACAATATATGTGTATATTGGATGAGACATTGTGATTAAGGAGATTTCTGATAAGTGTATAAGGAGATGTTAGATAACAAGATCCCCTGCATAATTAGGTGTAAGTGGGCTTAACCACTTTACCCCCCCCAGTGCTAAATTTCTCCGCCCCTCAGTGCATCGCTTCACCCCCAGGGACGGAGAAAGGCGCACTTGTTTGTTTACTGGCTGGGAGTGGGCGGGCAACTCGCGCGCACACTCCAGCCAGCCCGCACAGCAGGTGACTAATTGGACGTTAGGAACAAGCGTTCCTAAATCCAGTTAAACTCGCCGATTGCGAATAGAATGAAGACTGCTTCAAACAGAAGCAGTCTTCATAAATAACAATGTAAAATAAACAAACCCATGCGCGCGCACACACACCCCGGCTCTGCAGTCCAATGATTGGTTATGGGGACCCCAGTCCCCAATAACCAATCATATTACAGAAATAAAGGAATGGAAGCAGCGCTGAAAGGTAAAAATCGCACTGGTGTTTTAGGGGTAAAACCCCTCAGTTGTGAAGTGGTTAAATAATGCCTAAGGGGTAGTAGAAGTTTTAGAGGTTTAAAATTACATTTAAACATATACCTATAATTAGATTGTATAATGAAACCAATTGAGAGGGGCATACATGTAAAAGTCGGTATTGGACACTCCTCCACGGGGACTTCTACAACTTTGGCACATTCCATGATAGGGGAATGTCAGTAATGAAAAGACATGATCTGTCACTGTGGTCAAGGACGCAGATCACACTACAGATGTGTCTTGGTCCAGTTTTGGAAGTCATGTGATCTTCATTCCTCAATGCATAAATGAAGGCAACTAACAAGCTTTCAAGACTGCTGCCATACCACGCCTGTCGTGAGCCAAACGAGGAAGGAAGACCCTTAAAAATATTAAGATTCATGCCACATTGGGTTTTTTTTAGCTCATAAGAAAGATCATTTACATGCATTAAAATATGTGTCTGCAAGGTTACAGTTTTGTCATCGAGAATGTGGTTTATTTTCTCTGTACACGATTAATTTTGCTCTGTGCTCAAGGGTACGGAATAAGTAAGATTCACATAATGGGTTAGAACTGATATGACACCAGGCAATTGATTTCTATGTGCTCCAAAATGTCAGCAGCAATGCCACATCGTGTCTCATTAAATATAATAGATTGTGTCATTAAGTGTCATGAAATCTTATACGTGGAGATCTGTGCTTGTGGTGTGGTGCGTTTGGATGGATGTCACAGCTACGGAAGTAGGGAGTCAGGAGAAGTGAGGCTTTATTAGTGAGACAAGGATACTGTAACTGGCATTGTACTTTAGAGAAATGTTTTGTAGCTGTTGCCGGGACAGACAGTTGCGAATGTTTCTGGACAGCTATATCACAGACTGTTGACAAGTAAGTTACAAAAATGTGCAACTGCGGAGGAGAATCAGGTCAATGATAAAGGTCGTTGTGCAGAAAGATATGACACATTGGTACAATCTGTCACCAGTCACTCTCGTTGTGTTGTTAATTCTGTATGATATTCTGGGAGGTATTTACAGCACTATGTCATTATATTTAACCCCTTCACAGAAAGACTGATTTCACGCCTTTGTCACAAGTGACAATTTTGACATTTTGAAATGTTCTGATTTAACTACTGATACATTTTAAAAGCTTTTCCTTGGTAGAAAAAAGGTTACACTTCTTTAAGGTATGATACTGCGTTCTTTTGGTTATATGGTTGTTTCTGTTAATTATAACTGGGGAAACTGAGACAATATGAAAATGATGAGATTTCACTTCACTTTTTTCTACAAAGTTTTGTGTAACATTTATTGCCTGATTACAATGGTAAACATATTCTCATGTAACTCCTGGTTTCCAAAATGCAAAACATGTATGTTTCTTTCACAGAATTCATTTATTACATGGTTGTGAAAAATCCTGCATATGAATTGCCATAGAAGAGTGTATTTTAGTACAAGTATGTAAACTAGCAGGTGGAGGCAGATACAGTATATACTGTAGTGACAAGGCGGGACTTACAGACACTGCATTTACTTCTAAAAAGAAGACTTGCTTGGCCATTTAGTTGATCAAACATTGGTCTGTCATGTTCGTACCTTATAGCATTAAAGAGGAGCTGTAATGAAAATAGCATAATGACTAAAATTGCTTATTTTTTTTACCATATTCATTAATAGATTGTTTAATCAGTGTTTGCCCATTATGAAATCTTTCCTGTTTGATTTACAGTACCTTCTGAAATGTATCACTGGTGGTGACACCTTTAGTTCTGCCAGGTGTTCTGTACGGAATGTTAGTTACTGGGAGTTCTATGCACAGCCACAGAGGGAGATTTTGCTTTCTTGGCAGTTGGAAAAATCTGTTATTATTTCCCACAATGCAACAAGGTTCACAGACAGAAAACGGTCAGAATCATGGGCCTGACATCACATTGCGGAAGAGATTTCATCAGAATATTAGCCAAAAAAAGGGGGAAAGGGGGTATCGGCTACTGATATGAAGTTCAATCCTTGGTGAAAGTTACTCTTTAAGCATGACAGAAGCACTGGGGTCAGTGACAGGGGTAATCTATGTACAGTAGATCCTATAGCTTTGTACTCAGTTGAGAAGTAGAAAGCTAGTTGCAGTGGAACAACTGATATTCAGTCAAATTTACTTTATTCAAAACTGATTGGTGCAAGATGTTCAATGATCCACATTTCCCTAACTCTGGCCCTGTAGTTTTCAGTGCACTCCCTCCTTCCCCTGTATGATTTTTTGTCAGCATGCACACAGCTTATGCTGGTGTATGTGCATGGTGCGCATGGACACATTACGTTAGCTCCCTTGTGCGATTGGTAAGATGCGCTATCTGTCCCAGGAGAGTGCGTCAGGATGTGTGCTCCTAATCCCTAGATAGGTTTGATGCAATAAATGTTTGCATGTCTGCAAAATGCATGTTACAGGGCCAGAGTTAGGACACCTATGTTTACCTGGGTACTTCTGCGCAGTATAGGTGACTAAGCATAAGAATGCATTCTTCTGTGAACTAAAACTCTGGCTTTTAACTTAGCTGTAGGGATAACAGTGGTGCCTGGATGAGTGAATCTGTGAATGCATTTGTTTGAACATTTGCATGCGAGAGTGCGAAGGGTTAATAGATTTTTGCTGTTTCCTGGCCACACCCCCTTCATCACCTCCCTTTCCTTAATAACTTATTTAATGTCCTAACTAGAGGCAATGTGCCTGGATATATGTGTTTTTTTCCTTCAGGCAATGAGGTGAGAGTGCTGAAACCTTCAGGCAGTGAGGTGAGAGTGCTGACACCTTCAGGCAGTGAGGAGAGAGTGCTGAAACCTTCAGGCAATGAGGTGAGAGTGCTGACACTTTCAGGCAATGAGGTGAGAGTGCTAACACCTTCAGGCAGTGAGGTGAGAACGCTGGCACCTTCAGGCAGTGAGGAGAGAGTGCTGACACCTTCAGGCAATGAGGTGAGAGGGCTGACACTGTCAGGCAATGAGGTGAGAGTACTGACACCGTTAGGCAATGAGGTGAGAGTGCTGATACCTTCAGGCAGTGAGGTGAGAACTCTAACGCATTCAGGTAGTAAGGTAAGAATGCGGACACCTTTTTGCAGTAAGCTGAGAATGCTGACACTTTCAGGCAGTGAAGCAGGAAGGTCAGAGTGCTGCTGACTAGTGTTAGGCGAACACCTGGATGTTCGGGTTCGCGAACGTTCGCCGAACATGGCCGCGATGTTCGGGTGTTCGCGCCGAACTCCGAACATAATGGAAGTCAATGGGGACCCGAACTTTCGTGCTTTGTAAAGCTTCCTTACATGCTACATACCCCAAATGTGCAGGGTATGTGCACCTTGGGAGTGGGTACAAGAGGAAAAAAAATATTTGAAAAAGAGCTTATAGTTTTTGAGAAAATTGATTGTAAAGTTTCAAAGAAAAAAATGTCTTTTAAATGCGGAAAATTTCATTTTTCTTTGCACAGGTAACATGCTTTTTGTCGCCATGCAGTCATAAATGTAATACAGATAAGAGGTTTCAGGAAAAGGGACCGGTCACGCTAACCCAGCAGCAGCACACGTGATGGAACAGGAGGAGGGCGGCGCAGGAGGAGAAGGCCACGCTTTGAGACACAACAACCCAGGCCTTGCATGAGGACAAGAAGCGTGCGGATAGCAATGCATTTTGTCGCCATGCAGTCATAAATGTAATACAGATAAGAGGTTCCGTAAAAAGGGACCGGCAACGCTAACCCAGCAGCAGCACACATGATGGAACAGGAGGAGGCGCAGGAGGAGAAGGCCACGCTTTGAGGTGCAACCCAGGCCTTGCATGAGGACAAGAAGCGTGCGGATAGCAATGCATTTTGTCGCCATGCAGTCATAAATGTAATACAGATAAGAGGTTCCGTAAAAAGGGACCGGCAACGCTAACCCAGCAGCAGCACACGTGATGGAACAGGAGGAGGCGCAGGAGGAGAAGGCCACGCTTTGAGGCGCAACCCAGGCCTTGCATGAGGACAAGAAGCGTGCGGATAGCAATGCATTTTGTCACCATGCAGTCATAAATGTAATACAGATGAGAGGTTCAATAAACAGGGACCGGAAACGCTAACCCATCACAGATCTTCATTGTTCATGTTACTTGGTTGGGGTCCGGGAGTGTTGCGTAGTCGTTTCCAATCCAGGATTGATTCATTTTAATTTGAGTCAGATGGTCTGCATTTTCTGTGGAGAGGCGGATACGCCGATCTGTGACGATGCCTCCGGCAGCACTGAAACAGCGTTCCGACATAACGCTGGCTGCTGGGCAAGCCAGCACCTCTATTGCGTACATTGCCAGTTCGTGCCAGGTGTCTAGCTTCGATACCCAATAGTTGAAGGGTGCAGATGGATTGTTCAACACAGCTACGCCATCTGACATGTAGTCCTTGACCATCTTCTCCAGGCGATCGGTGTTGGAGGTGGATCTGCACGCTTGCTGTTCTGTGGGCTGTTGCATGGGTGTCAGAAAATTTTCCCACTCCAAGGACACTGCCGATACCATTCCCTTTTGGGCACTAGCTGCGGCTTGTGTTGTTTGCTGCCCTCCTGGTCGTCCTGGGTTTGCGGAAGTCAGTCTGTCGGCGTACAACTGGCTAGAGGAGGGGGAGGATGTCAATCTCCTCTCTAAAGTCTCCACAAGGGCCTGCTGGTATTCTTCCATTTTGACCTGTCTGACTCTTTCTTCAAGCAGTTTTGGAACATTGTGTTTGTACCGTGGATCCAGAAGGGTATAAACCCAGTAATTGGTGTTGTCCAGAAAGCGCACAATGCGTGGGTCGCGTTCAATGCAGTCTAGCATGAATTGAGCCATGTGTGCCAGAGTCCTGCCAGAATCCTCATCATCCTCTTGTGAGCGTTGTGATAGTTGTGATGCATCATAGTCGTCACCTTCTTCCTGGTCTGCTTCTGCTGACCATTCGCGCTGAATTGTGGAAGTCCAACGTGCACCGCTCTGGCCCTCGTCAGTGGTGGCATGAAATTCCTGCTCCAACTCCAGCTGTTCCTCCTCCTCTTCTTCGTCATAGCTGCTGGGGCCAGCGTTTCCTGAGGCAGATGGCCTGATGTTGGTATCATCACGCTGATCGTTTTCTCCTTCAGATTCCCCCAGTTGCATCATGACAGCTGTTTCCTTGATTTTCAACATTGACTTCTTCAGTAAACACAGCAGTGGTATGGTAATGCTGACTGAAGAGTTGTCACTGCTCACAAGCAACGTGGATTGCTCAAAATTTTGGAGGACTTGGCAGAGGTCCAACATGTTGGCCCAATCTGATCCACAGAAGCTTGGCAGCTGTCCGGATGCGCCTCGGTACTGCGCCGTCATGTACTGGACCACTGCACTCTTCTGCTTGCAAAAGCGCGCTAGCATGTGCAGCGTAGAATTCCAGCGTGTAGGGACATCACACAGCAGGCGATGGTGGGGGAGATTGTAGCGCTCCTGCATCTTGGCGAGTGCCCTCGAAGCAGTACTGGAATTTCTACAATGTTTGGCCACTCGTCGCACCTTCAACAGAAGATCGGCCACGCCTGGGTATGTCCTCAGGAACCGCTGAACTACTAGGTTCATCACGTGCGCCAGGCAAGGGATGTGTGTCAGCTTAGCCAACCTTAAAGCGCGAATGAGATTACTCCCATTATCACACACAACCATGCCCGGTTTCAGGTCCAGCGGTGCCAGCCACAAATCCGTCTGTTCCTTTATTTGCCTCCAAATTTCCTCCCCTGTGTGCTGCTTATCCCCAAGGCAGATCAGCTTCAGCAACGCTTGCTGACGCATGCCAACAGCTGTGTGTGCTGCACTGCTTCCACAATCCTACTGCTGCTGGGTTAGTGTTTCCGGATGAGGTACAGCTTTGAGATGCGTTGGAGGAGAAGGAGTCAGAGAGGTAGGTGCTGCTGTTGTTATCCAGTGGGAGGGACGGCGGTGCAGCTGTTTGCGGCGTGGGCAACACCCGCGCCGTAGCAGGTGAGGAATCGCTGCCAGGCTCCACAAGGTTCACCCAGTGCGCGGTAAGGGAGATGTATCGACCCTGTCCGAACGCACTCGTCCAGGTGTCAGTGGTGAGGTGAACCTTGCAGGCAACGGCATTCTTCAAGCTTCGGGTTATTTTGCTGACCACGTGCTCATGCAACTCAGGCACTGCAGAGCGCGCAAAGTGGTAGCGGCTGGGAACCACGTAACGTGGGATGGCCACTGACATCATGCCCTTGAAGCTGTTTGTCTCCACCACTCGATATGGCAGCATTTCGCAGGCCAGAAGCTTGGCTATGCTGGCTGTTAGTGCCACGGCCCGGGGGTCATTTGCTTTCAATTTCCTCTTGCGCTCAAACATCTCCGAGACAGACAACTGAACCGTAGGGCTGCACACTGAAGGGCCGTTGGTTGTTGTGTTTGATGAAGACTGGGAGACCTCAAGAGCACTATTCCGGAAAGTGACAGTGTCAGCGTCGTCTGATGTTTGTGAATGTTGTTGTGAACCACGCAATGGCTGGGCTACTGCTGCTGCTGCTGAGGAGGGTCTGGTGGTGAGTCTGGTGACCCCAAGGGAGGCAGTGTTGCTGGTACCCTGTCCTGCCGCGTTTGCCCACAGAGTGGGATGTTTGGATACCATGTGGCGGGTCATGCTGGTGGTGGAGAGGTTGTTAATATTTTTCCCCCTGCTCAGGCGGGTCTTGCACACCTTGCAAATCACCATGGTACCATCCTCACTGCAGTCTTCAAAGAAAGGCCAGACTTTGGAGCACCTGCCTTGCTGGCGATTTCTGTTTGCGCCTCTTTTGCGTCTCACTTGAACTTCCACGCTTGTGGTGCCTGAAATTTCGCGCCGCCTACCTTGTGGCACAAGGCGAACTCGTGCAGCAGTGGGTTCTTCAACAGACTCATCTGTGCTGCTACGACGGCGATGTTCTCCTTCACATACAAAATCTGGGTCTGTGTCCACATTGTCCAAACCCTCCTCTTCCATCTCCTCAAACTCGTCATATGTGATTGTGGGCCACCGCCGTGGAGTAGAGCTCCCCAGAACAACCTCTGCGCAGGTCACTCCATTGTCGTCTTCCAGATCTTCTCGGCCGACCTCCTGCAATTGAAAACCTCCTGCCCAACTTGCTCTGGGATTTGGGTTTCAAAGTCCTCGGACTCGCCTTGCATTTCAGTGCGCGGTGCATTTCCCACAGTAAATGGTTGTGAATCCGGGCACAACATTTCTGGCTGTTCCATTGACCTTTGAAAGGTGGAAGTTTGTTGGGCTGGGAATAGCTCCTGCGAATACCCCATTGTGTCCTGAGGAAATTCTTCGGACTGGTTATTTGGCAGTTGTGTGCGTGGTGTCGCTGCCGGTTGTGTCAGCTTTGTGCCCACTGGCTCCTTGTAACTGGCTGAGGACTCGGACCTCGTGCGTGATGTGCTGGTGCAGCTTAACCCACTGCTGGACGCTTGAGAGGTCATCCAATTAATTATCTGGTCCTGTTCTTTTGGATTTGTGAGGGTTGATTTCCTGGACAACATGGGCGGTATTGAGTGGGTTTTCTTCGGTGCTCCACTGTGGCCTGTATGTGAACCGTCAGGGGAAACACCTCTTCCCTTGCCCCTCCCTCTTTCACAGGATTTCTTCTTCATTTCACTTATCCTTAAAGTACACGCTGACTGGCAGCAGTACAGTGGCAGTACAGAAATGCTATATAGTGGTGGGTGAGCGGTGTACTACTATTCCCAGCAGCGACACAGAGCACAATGCTATACAGTGGTGGGTGAGCGGTGTACTACTATTCCCAGCAGCAACACAGAGCACAATGCTATACAGTGGTGGGTGATCGGTGTACTACTGTTCCCAGCAGCGACACAGAGCACAATGCTATACAGTGGTGGGTGAGCGGTGTACTACTATTCCCAGCAGCGACACAGAGCACAATGCTATACAGTGGTGGGTGAGCGGTGTACTACTGTTCCCAGCAGCGACACAGAGCACAATGCTATACAGTGGTGGGTGAGCGGTGTACTACTATTCCCAGCAGCGACACAGAGCACAATGCTATATAGTGGTGGGTGAGCGGTGTACTACTATTCCCAGCAGCGACACAGAGCACAATGCTATACAGTGGTGGGTGAGCGGTGTACTACTATTCCCAGCAGCGACACAGAGCACAATGCTATACAGTGGCGGGTGAGCGGTGTACTACTGTTCCCAGCAGAGACACAGAGTGGCAGTAAACACAATGCTATATAGTGTGGGTGAGCGGTGTACTACTGTTCCCAGCAGCGACACAATGACTGGGGGGACCCTGGCTAGCCTGGCTGGAGTGAGAACTACCCTGCCTGCCTACCCAAATCTAAACCCACAGACAAATGGCGGAGAAATGACGTGGATCGGGTATTTATTTACCCGAACCACGTGACCCGTTCGGCCAATCAGAGCGCGTTCGGGTCCGAACCACGTGACCCGTTCGGCCAATCACAGCGCTAGCCGAACGTTCGGGGAACGTTCGGCCATGCGCTCTTAGTTCGGCTATATGGCCGAACGGTTTGGCCGAACACCACCAGGTGTTCGGTCGAACATCACCCGAACGGGGTGATGTTCTGCAGAACCCGGACAGTGGCGAACACTGTTCGCCCAACACTACTGCTGACACCTTCAGGCAGACAGGTGAGATGGCTGCTGACACCTTCAGGCAGTGAGGTGAGAGTGCTGACACCTTCAGGCAGAGAGGTGAGGGTGCTGACACCTTCAGGCAGTGAGGTGAGAGCGCTGACACCTTCAGGCAGTAACCTGAGAGTGCTGACAGGCAGGCAGTGAGGTGAGAGTGCTGACACCTACAGGCAGTAAGGTGAGAACGCTGACACCTTCAGTTAGTGAGGTGAGAGTGCTGATACCTTCAGTTAGTGAGGTGAGAGTGCTCACACCTTCAGTTAGTGAGGTGAGAGCGCCGACACCTTCAGGCAGTGAGTTTATGTTTTACTGCTCTGTAAGTAAATGTGACATAACAGCTACTGTGATAAATTACCAAAAATAGGAAACTGTTGATCCTGTTCACCTTCTCCTATTTGTTGTTTCTTGGCACATAGGAAGCAGTAGTAAGGCCTGCCAAAAGTGAAATTGTACAAGTAGCCCCATATATAGAGTTGGCTTTTAACGTGTACATGATTAGAGGGGAATTTGGGGACTGCTGACTTTTACACATCTGATTTCTTTTTTGGGAGCTGAATAAACCACAGTTTATATCACAGTGACATGGCTGCTGCAGGGCCGGATTTACCATAAGGCACACTAGGCGCGTGCCTATAGGCGGCCCGTTTGTGAAAGGCGGGTCAGTAGCCGTCTGAAATGTCCCCTTGTCTCTCTCCCTCTGCAGAGAGCAGAGCGCCGTTAGCGCACGCAGAAGCACAGCCTGGAGATGCGCAGCTCCATGGAGCGCATTCCTCTCCGCCCACCCGCTGTCTTGAAGTGACAGTCCCCGACAGCGGCGCCCTTCCTGTCACATGTGGCCACACTGTCATCAAAGGGGGTCACTATGGCCGCCCGGCGCACCCCACTCTGCAGAGCATTGCGCCTGCCAAACTACTCTGTCGCATCCGGCAATGTAAAGTGAAATCCCTCCTGCTGGCTGCCACCACAAGTACAGGAGACTCGGCGGCACATTTACTGCAGCCAACGGGCTTGTTAATCTGCCGTGTCGGGCGAGTGTTTCCTGATGCCGCCGCCGCCTTCTTCCTGGACCTTCATGCAGAGAGAGCAGATCTGTGGACTGTGGTGAAGTACTTTGCTTTTCCCTTTAGTTGTTGGGGAGGGGAGGGTGTTTTAGAGTGTGTGCATGTGTATTACTTTGTACTGGATCGCGTGTGTGTGATCTTGCACTGAATCCTGTGTGTCTGCTGTGTGTCTTAACTTTGCACTGTATTGTGTGGTGTGTGTGTGTGTACAGTGTGTATGTGTGTGTGTGTGTGTGTGTATGTGTGTGTGTGTGTGTGTGTGTGTGTGTGTGTGTTACTTTGTACTGAATCCTCTGTGTGTGGTGTATGTGTGTGGTGTGTGTGTGTGTTACTTTGTACTGAATCCTCTGTGTGTGTGGTGTGTGTGTGTTAACTTTGCACCTGTGTGTTTGTGTTACTTTGTACTGGAACATGTGTGTTAACGCGCTGGATCCTGTGTGTGTGCGCGCGTTTGTGTGCTACTTTGTACTGGAGTGGGTGTGTGTGGGTGTGTGAACTTGGCACTGAATCGTGTGTGTGTGTGTGTGCGTGTGTGTGTGTGTGCGTGTGTGTGTGTGTGTGTGTGTGTGTGTGTGTGCGTGTGTGTGTGTGTGCGTGTGTGCGTGTGCGTGCGTGTGCGTGTGTGCGTGTGTGCGTGCGTGCGCGCGTGCGCGTGTGTGTGTGTGTGTGTGTGTGTGTTAAAGTGTACTGGACTCTGGACTTTTTTTGTTTAATTCTCCCCATGAGGGAGGTTTGTAACGCAGTGTGCCTTTGAGGGGAGCGCCATTGCTTATGGGGGTCTGTCCTCTAGCCCTTCCATCCATGTGGAGTGTGACATGAGAGTCCAGAGCGATTATTTGGAGTTCAAAGATTCCACCCATGGAGCATGCGTCCAGCTGTCGCTATGCATGTCATGAGATGTACTCGCATCTACAAACTACAGCTCCCAGCATTGCAACAGCCAGAAGCACATTCTACAGGTGGAATCTTTAAACTCCTGGTCACAGCGAACTCCCATTACACAGTCCACATAGATGGGAGGCAAGAGAAGCAGCCTCCCATAGTTAAGCAATGGTAGTTCCCCCGCCCAATTCCAGCACAGGGGGAATGTTTTATTAGGGGGTGAGGTCATGTCTAGGCTGCAAGTTGTCTTTTTTACAAGGGTACATATGAAAGACTGGCCCTGTCGTGTGCGAGTTCACAGGCAGACGCTGGCTGGTAAGAAATGGGAGCGTGACTTTGGGGTGTGGCTTGTAGTGAAGGGCGGGGTTTAGGGCGCCAGAGCGTCTGTGCCTATAGGCTCCTGAACTGTAAATCCGGCCCTGGGCTGCTGTTTATACAGCAGCATTCAAACATCTCTCTCATTCCACTGAGTGAACTCCTGTTCATTCTGCACCTCCATTTCCTTCTAACAAACTGTGAATGAACTCCTGCAAGGACGATCATGAAGAATGAAGAAACATGGTTCAATATAACAGGTTCCCTTTAAAGTCGCCATTACACCAGACAGTTAATGTACCATTGGATGTATGGTATGTGCATTGGAGAAAGTAACCGTGTTTCATGTGAATCAATGAATCTTTAGAGAATAGTTGAGTTTTACGTCTCTGCAACATCTCAGCCTCGTGTCAGCTTTTGGCATTGATTGTGTGAAAGGTGTGCGCTGATGGGTTGTTGTCAAGGCATGAACAGAGAAAGAGCTGTAAAAATGTCATTGTCAGACATCCTATACTGTTTATTAGCTGAAAGCCGTTATATGAGTTGGCCTCCGTCTGGCCAAAGCAAGCCGAGGAGAACTCCCTAGTATGAAAGGTTGGTTTGTCTCTCTTGTAAAGGAAAAAGAAAAAAAATAGACTCAACTGATATTACGGGACTTTTAAATTAGGTATATGAAATATAAATCAGCATCTGTATTTTTACAACATGTGAGGGTTGTTCTCTGGCTAATATCGCACTTGTTCTCTTGTGGCTAGACTGCATGAAGTGAAACGTAATGGCTTGTCAGGAAGAGGCTGCTTCACTGGAGTCGGTAATGAAAACAGTAGGTGAAGATGTTTATTGGTTTAACCCAAGTGTACTATTGAAAACATGTAACTCCTTAAAGGAAAATTATAGCTTAAACACAAGCGGCAAGCGAAGAGCACTTTGTAACACCTGCAGATAGATATGTAAATGTCCCCGGGCTTTGGCAGGCCTGAGATTGCCTGGCGCTCTATATGCTACTCACACAACTACGGAGGAGGCAATTTATTTTATATTACATATGTTCTTTTCATGTCACGGAACGGGCGCCCTTGTCATCTCTGGGCAGCTTTTACGTCTGACCTTTTGTTTAGTATTCCTTTTCTTACCGGTACTGTGAGGTCCAGTTATGCAAAAGTAATTTGGATTCAATTTTGTGCGAATATTCCCTTTACTGCCCCAGTTCATTGAATTTCAATGCAATAATGGAATCTACTGGGGTGCAAAAAACGTTCCCTCCTTTTATAGGTGGATGTGAATGAGTCAGGGAGTTCCCAGCTTTTAGAAAGCTGACCTTTTTTTTGTCATCAGCAGAAAACAAAATGAAATTTAGTTAATGGTACAGGTTGATATTAAAAGCATCTCCACCAAAATCATATTTTTTTTTTGTTTGCTCAATGTGGTATTGTGGTTATCTATGCTCAGATGATCAAAAGTCTATACAGTGCACCTTTTGGATGAAAACCCTTCGAGTGATAATCGGTATATGACTAAATCACTGGCTATGCTTATTTACATTTTCTAAAGCTTCCTAGTGTCAAAATCCTCATCGCTTTAAGCAGCTTTAATGTCTACCTGTCCAGCCATTGAAATCTTATCATTTACATGCTTCCAGTTATCTGCGTAAGTTCCAATAAGAAGTAATGGGAATGGGTTGTGCCAGCAGCCAAAAACAACTTCTAAACACAGGGAGATAACAAATGGGGTTCCATGGTAAATGTTTTGTTGGGCTTCCCTTTCCTGTATTTCTTTTCTGTCACTTTTCCTCATTACTCTTTTTCTAGTTATAACTGGATGATCTTTTGTGTGTTTGGATGGGATGGGGGTGTAGGGGGTAAGAATTTGTTGGTCCCCTGTGCTCGACACCCTGTCTAATCCTATAGCTCAGTACCGTCATCCACTTTCTGGTTTTCAGGGTCCTAATGGTTCAAGTTCTCAATAGCTGTGCTTTTTGTTTATTTGCTGGTTAATTTTCCATAACACTCTTGATCTTGGGTCCGGGACCTTATTATAGTTCACTACTAAGATGTTTGTTCTGATGTGAAATTTAACGATATGCTTTCATCTGTTTTTTCCCTTACTTTCCATAAGTAAAGATTCTTTAAAAAATACCGTAGTTTAATTAGGCTCCTTGATTAGTCCTCCTAAATCCCCCCTCTCGCCAGTGGCGGCGCTACACTGGGGCTTGCCCAGGCTTCAGCCCCAGCTGGCAACTTGCTAGCCCCTCTTAAAGCCCCCCCCCCCGCTGGCCGTGGCCACCGCAAGTCTGTTAGCCAGCCGCGCTAATAAGGGATGCGGGAGCCTGCTTTATTCCTCCCTCCCTCCTCCTTTCCTCTGAATGCCCCCACCTGCTGTGAATGTCCCCCCCCTCGTAGGCAGTGTGTGCGGACGGAGCAGAGCGGAGCGGTAGGTCCTCTTACCGCAATCCATGCTCACCGGCAACTAGTCTCCTGCTTCCTGTGACGTCATGGTAAACAGGAAGCAAGAGACTAGTTGCCGGTGAGCATGGATTGCGGTAAGAGGACCTACCGCTCTGCTCTGCTCCGCACACACTGCCTAGGGGGGGGGGGGGACATTCACAGCAGGTGGGGGCATTCATAGGAAGGGAGGAGGGAGGGAGGAATAAAGCAGGCTCCCGAATCCCTTATTAGCGCGGCTGGCGCCTCGATCATTTTCTTCCTGTCTTCTCTCCCCAGGGCAATCTCCTCACACACAGGGGCACCTACCTCCCCACCCACGGGCATTCTCCCCCCTCCACTGATGACCCCCCTACCCACTGGCACCCTCTTCCCCACCCACTGGCACCCTCCTCCTACCCACTGAGACTATCCTCCTACCCACTGGCACCTTTCTCCCCCACCCAGTGTCACCCTCCTTTCCACCCACAGGTACCCTCCTCCCCACCCACTGGCACCCTCCTTCTACCCACTGGCACCCTCCTCCCCACCCAGTGGCACCCTCCTCCCCACCCACAGGTACCCTCCTCCCCACCCACTGGCACCCTCCTCCCCACCCACAGGCATTCTCACCCCTCCACTGACGACCCCCCTACCCACTGGCACCCTCTTCCCCACCCACTGGCACCCTCCTCCTACCCACTGAGACTATCCTCCTACCCACTGGCACCTTTCTCCTCCACCTAGTGTCACCCTCCTTTCCACCCACAGGTACCCTCCTCCCCACCCACTGGCACCCTCCTTCTACCCACTGACACCCTCCTCCTACCCACTGGCCCCCTCCTCCCCACCCAGTGGCACCCTCCTCCCCACCCAGTGGCACCCTCCTCCCCACCCACAGGTACCCTCCTCCCCACCCAGTGTACCCCCAGCCCACCACCACCAGCCAGGCCTGAGCTGACCTGGGGCCCCCAGCCCACCACCACCAGCCAGGCCTGAGCCCTTCCACCCAGCCCACCACCACCAGCCAGGCCTGAGCTGCCCTGGGGCCCCCAGCCCACCACCACCAGCCAGGCCTGAGCTGCCCTGGGGCCCCCAGCCCACCACCACCAGCCAGGCCTGAGCTGCCCTGGGGCCCCCAGCCCACCACCACTAGCCAGGCCTGAGCTTCCCTGGGACCCCAGCCCACCAGCCACGCAGGCATGAGGCCTCCAGCCCACCACCAGTCAGGCTTGAGGTGCCCTGGGGCCCCCAGCCCACCACCACCACCAGCCTGACTACATATACTGGGGACAGCTATACGCCTGGCTACATATACTGGGGACATCTATACACCTGGCTACCTATGCTGGGGACACTGTCTGTATGTCATTATGTGCATTTACTGGTGAAAAGTTGTCCCTTATGTGCATTTACTGCGGAAACGCAGTCTGTCATTATGTGAATTAACTGGTGAAAAGCTGTCTCTTATGTGCATTTACTGGGGAAATGCTGTCTGTCATTATGTGCATGAACTGGTGAAAAGTTGTCCCTTATGTGCATTTACTGCGGAAACGCAGTCTGTCATTATGTGCATTAACTGGTGAAAAGCTGTCCCTTATGTGCATTTACTGCGGAAACGCAGTCCGTCATTATGTGAATTAACTGGTGAAAAGCTGTCTCTTATGTGCATTTAATGGGGAAACTGTCTGTCATTACATGCATTAACTGGTGAAAAGCTGTCTCTTATGTGCATTTAATGTGGAAACTGTCTGTCATTACATGCATTAACTGGTGAAAAGCAGGCTCTTATGTGCATTTAATGGGGAAACTGTCTGTCATTACATGCATTAACTGGTGAAAAGCAGGCTCTTATGTGCATTTAATGGGGAAACTGTCTGTCATTACGTGCATTAACTGGTGAAAAGCAGGCTCTTATTTGCATTTACTGCGGAAACGCAGCCTGTCATTACGTGCATTAACTGGTGAAAAGCTGTCCCTTTATGTGCATTTACTGCAGAAACGCAGTCTGTCATTATGTGCATTAACTGGTGAAAAGCTGTCTCTTATGTGCATTTAATGAGGAAACGCTGTCTGTCATTACGTGCATTAACTGCTGAAAAGCTGATTCTTATGTGCATTTACTGGTGAAAGGCTACCTGTCATTATGTGCGTTTACTTCATTTTTTTTTCATGTAACTACGTTAGCTGGTACAACTACATTACAGTTAGCCCCGCCCACATGACATCATGACCACGCCCAAATTTTCGCTGCAAATCCCCCCCCCCCCCAAGCCCAGGCTGCCAGCACTCGTGCCCCCTTTGAGCCCCCCCAAAAATCTGAAGCTGGAGCCGCCACTGCCTCTCGCCCATTGCTTGCTACTGCTAGATGCAACCATTTCAGTAGTAATAGTTTTAACCTACCTGTCCTGTTTCCCCCTCATCCTACATTGTGTGACCAGAGGCTTAAAGCAGACGGATTGCATGATGTGGGGCCCAGAGTTGTGATATCTCTCGCTGGTAATCTAAGACAGACGTGGTGTGAAGCAGGCTGGGGTGACCCAAACTTTTAATTAAATTTTGTATTTATATAGCACTTGTAGCACATACATGGGGTTGATTTTCTGGAGAAGTGTGGAGTAAAGTTATTCAGCAAAACTAGACAGGGATTTGAATAAAAATCTGTCTGCCTCTGTCACCAAGCTCCTGTAGGGTTAATGGGAGAAATCTCCTCTAAACACTCGCGATTAGCGATGTGTACTCAGCGGGTGGCAGCAACACAACATTGTTCCTTGATAAAAGGGCCCTACGTGGTTCCGAAACATTGGCTATATGTTTTATATGGAACTATTAAATATTCATCTTGGATGTGCCAGCTCTTTTTGATTGAACGTTATACAGAGGGCGTCATCACTCTATTTCCAGCTGATGCACTCCCTCCAGAGACAATGGGTTTGATCCTTTAGTGTGTTTGGGACAACACAATAACTGTTATTGGAATGAAAATGTAATTTACTTGTAGACCCAAGTTTGGAACCCACATTTGGGTTATATGAGAGCATTTTAAGAATTGCTGAGGACTTACTAATTTAAGTGGTTGTGATATTTCTGTCACATGTATATACTCAGAGCAAGATCTTATCTTTAATACTTTCAGGGCAGCCTTGGGTTTCGATAAAGTAAACCCGAGGTGAAAATAAACTGATGAGATAAAACATTATATTTATCCTACTCCTAAATATGACTTATTAAAGTACCAAATCCCATGGTTTTCTTTTATATTTAAACATTAATAAAGTAGGTTAAGGCTAAGTTCACAGTGGGACGTTAAAGTCGCGCGTTAAAACAGCATTTAACGCAGAATAACTCACTACAATGAAAAATCAATGCCCTGTTCACAGTGCACACGTTGCGTGGTTGTCTAACGCTGCACGTTAAGTAAAAGTACTGCATGCAGTGCGTTATACACGTTATTAGCTGCGTTGGACTGTTTGCACATGCTCAGTAATGACTTGGAAGCATACTTTTCATTGCCTGTAATTTTTACTGTATCTGCTGTATGCGACGGTAACGCTGCGTTGCCACTTTTTGGGCGCGTTGCGTTGTAAGCTTGCGGTGCGACTTTAACGTGGCATGAAAACGCAACGTCCCACTGTGAATCTAGCCTCAATGTTTTACTGTCTCTAGTGGCAGCCTATTAGGTGCCCCAAAGTTATAAAAAAAAGTCAATAGTTCATGTATTTTGTCTTCCTCTACCCTCAAAAGTTGTATTCTGCCAGGAAAACTTTTATGGCTGTAGCTTGATTATCAGTGATGTTTACTGTATTTCCAACAATGTACCGACAAGACAGGAGCTGTCACTTCCATGCCTAGAAATTAACTATTTTAGTCAGCGATATAAAACTAGTAAAATAGCCTGTTTTTTTGTTTTTTTGTTTGTTTCAAACTCAGCCATTGTATGACCCAGATATGTAATCATCGCCGAGGCCGTCCTAGATGGGTCTCTAAAGACAAAAGAAATACCGAGAGCCCAATATAGTGTAGTATGCAAAACAAAGGGTTGGAAATGAAAAGTATATAATGTATATACTCACAAACGTGGGTTACCTCCTAGGTAACCACTGTATAGGCAGGTGAGGAGATTAGACCTGTCCTCACTCAGGATTAAAAGTCGCTCTCTGTAGATAAAGAAATAAGGGGCAACACCCCTCCACCAGAGGTGGATATTGATAATGTAAGAGTGAACAGAGGCGCCAGCAGGATAAAAGGTTCTAAAAGGCTTAAAATCCCTCAGAAGGTGGTGGTGGACTCGCCTTCCCGAAGCAGACAAGATGCCGTCAGTTTTATGACAACAGGTTTATTAATATACTCCAAAACAAACAGTGCAACGCGTTTCACGGGTATGTTCCCGCTTCCTCAGGCAATAAACAGATAGGAGTACACAGTATAGTCTCAAGGTCACGAATAGCGCCTCTGTACTGTGGCGCTATTTGTGACCTTGAGACTATACTGTGTACTCCTATCTGTTTATTGCCCGAGGAAGCGGGAACATACCCGTGAAACGCGTTGCACTGTTTGTTTTGGAGTATATTAATAAACCTGTTGTCATAAAACTGACGGTATCTTGTCTGCTTCGGGAAGGCGAGTCCACCACCACCTTCTGAGGGATTTTAAGCCTTTTAGAACCTTTTATCCTGCTGGCGCCTCTGTTCACTCTTACATTAGATGGGTCTCTAGTTTGCATCATTGTTTGTCTTTTTGTAAAGGGCTGCACACGATAAGCACACAAACTCCTGTGTGTCATATCATCATATGCACAACCCTTCGTATATGTATGATTTATTCTTTATTAATGTCAACAAAAGGATAACTTTGTTATTAATGAAACATAACGAGTTTACATGGAGTCAGTAATAGGTTGTAAAGTCCTATTGTGGAGTACTTTACCTGGCGGTCACATAATAAGGACCTTTCTAACCTTATAGTATAACCTAGTCAGAGAAAAAAGTCTTTTAATAACTAAGTATAATCCGGGCGGAGTCACCTCAAGCACCGCATTCATACCCTCCAATTCTTTCATTCTCATACCTTCCTACCGAGACTGAGACCCATGGCAGACTACCGCTTCATCTTATACTATGTAATTAAGCTATAGACTACCAAACTTGGAATCTTACTACCCATACATCAGCGCTTGTTGACTTACAAACAGTAACCTCTAAATACTTTACTCGACTGCATTGATTAACTTTGATCATTTGCTTTGCCATGTCTTCATTTGAATCGTATCACCCATTTCCTCCTCGTCATCCCCTAAGTCCAAAAAAAAACCCACCTGGTTTTTAATATGTTTTGTACTGTACATATATGTTTATCTCATTATGTCACATATCGCATCGGGTACACTTTAAAGGGAACCAGAGACAAGAAGCGTCTCAGGTTACACACTTACCTGGGGCTTCCTTAAATACCCTTGAGCCCCTACCCCATCATACTCCCATCCCTGGGAGCATTCTGCACCTGCGCAGTAGTACTGCGCAAGCACAGAACACTTCCAGCCGTGGCAGTGAGACGGGAGCGCGCCTGGCCGGGCTGGGCATGTGTGACGAAGCACGACTTTCCTGGCTTTGTGTGACGAAAGCCAGGCTTTCGGGCTGCATTGTAAGTGACAGGAGCCACATGGGGAAACAGCAATGGATGAGTGGCCTTAAAGGGAACCTGAAGCGAGTAAAATTATTTAAAATAAACACATGATGTAGCTGCAAATGAATATTACATACTAACTTCACCCTCTGTTCCTCTCAGAAGCTCATCATTTTCTTCATACATTGATCCCTTCCAGTTCTGATAATATTTTATCAGAACTGAAATATAACAGTTGCTGTCAGTTATATATCAGCAGCTGTCAGTTACAATTGAATGTGCAAGGTAATGTCCATGTTTCCCTATGGCTCAAATGGGTGATATTACAGTCTAACAGTATGCTGACCAGGAAGCTGTTATGGGGTAATGGCCATTTTTAAAATGGAGGACAGAGAATTCCATTGATCATAGTGGACAAACAGGACGCAGGAGAGGAGAAAGAGATTGAGTAGTAGACTACACAGGAGGTAAGTATGACCTGTTGTATGGTTATTTTGGATTTTTATTTTCAGTTCAGGTTTTCTTTAAGGGGGCTTAATCAAGACCCAAGTGGTACACTTTTAGCTACGTACACATGTTAGTTCAGACTTGGCCGGGTGAAATGGGGGGAAGTCCCCAGTCGCATTGCTCTATATAGTCATCCTGCCGCGGGAAGCCGCTCTTTAGTACACAGGAAGTTTTCCCTTCTCCTCCCCTTCATAGCAACAGACGTGCATTGAGCCCTGAACTGTCACTGGCGCAATTGATCCGGATCCCTACCAGTTGACGGTCCTCATATGTGTGTACTAGGCTTCGAAATAAACTCTTCCACTACTGCAGTTGCGCAGTAACTTTTCAGCAATATTCCAGTGTTCTCTGACCTTGGTAAAGCATCCATTGGGCTTGTTAAATAAAGAGGGGCAGAGCCTTTGATTCTGCAAAAGGTGCAATAACTTATAGCAAAACATCAGTGTTCCAGCACTGCAATTATTGTAGAGAAGGATTATTTCTAATTGGCTGTTATGTAGCACCACACTTGCATACTGCTTTTTGCCACATTGTTAATATTTGTGTTATGTGTGCATGCAATCTTCTACATTATTGTAAGGTTTCATTTAAAAATGTATTGATAAGAAAGCACAGTCCTATTTCAGAAATGAAAGCGGCAAACAACTCCTGGGCATGTTTTCCTCATTGTGAAATAGAATGCGGACATTATGAAGTTGACAATGTCAGATCATTGTAATTTACTTAATAGAGAAGGTCTTAAAGAAATAAGGTGATATTTTACAATTTTCACATGGCAGTAATATATGCGGAGCGCCTGAAGTTGTTAATGTAAGCCAATGTGAGGCATCACAGACCTTCAAAGAACAGCGATGAGATATCCGGTAATACAGAGTTAACTGCAGAGAACTGCTTTGATTCCAAGCTGATAATAAATGTATTCAAATGGGTGCTATTGAGATGTTTCGGAATAAAGGTATGATTACGGCAAACAGTACGCTGCGTCCTTCATGTCTTCTATCTCTGTAATATTTGCAAATTATTCTTTTTAAACTGAGCTTTTTTTCCTGCATTAAATATTGAAATTTGTGACTTATATTGTGCGATATGCAAATAAATACTGTACATTCTTTACTCTTCTAGGCGAAAATGCTAATTATTTTTCAGAATGATAATTATTATTTAGCATCATGGTGGGCACAAGTCAAGATGTCATCATGAAAAATGGTGCGGCAATAGAAAAAAAGTTTATAAAACAGATGCTATGACATTATTGCCAATGCAGAAGGCGTATGTTCCCCTGAAATTCTCCAAAGTAATGGAATTCTTCCCCCAAAATGTCTCAAGAAATGTCTTTGTCATAATATAAAGTAACAAAGGGTTGTCCACACACCACACTCTTAACCTCCCCGGCGTTCTATTGAGATCGCCAGGGAGGCTGCGGGAGGTTTTTTTTTTAAATAAAAGAAAATCTATTTCATGCAGCCAACTGAAAGTTGGCTGCATGAAAGCCCACTAGAGGGCGCTCCGGAGGCATTCTTCTGATCGCCTCCGGCAAGCATAAGTAACAAGGAAGGCTGCAATGAGCAGCCTTCCTTGTTTGGCTTTCCTCGTCGCCATGGCGACGAGCGGAGTGACGTCATGGACGTCAGCCGACGTCCTGACGTCAGCCGCCTCCGATCCAGCCCTTAGCGCTGGCCGGAACTGATTGGTCCGGCTGCGCAGGGCTCGGGCGGCTGGGGGGACCCTCTTTCAGGCAGCACACGCGGCTGGCAAAGTGCCGGCTGCGTGTGCTGCTTTTTATTTGAGGAAAATTGGCCCAGCAGGGCCTGAGCGGCAGCCTCCGGCGGTGATGGACGAGCTGAGCTCGTCCATACCGCTCAGGAGGTTAAGGAACATGCATTTGTTGTTCCATCACCATACACATCCGACCGTATTGCCAATGATTGTTTCGGGGCCACACAGGGTCCTCTTTGTTAAGGCACAGTAGGGATAATACAGATGTACTGTGCTTTGACAAAGGGAACCCTGCGTGGCTCTGAAATGACTGTTGTCAATATGGTTGAGTGTGTATGGTGATGGAACAATAAAAGTAAGTTCCTTTAGATTGTAGTGGGTGGACCTCCCTTTGTTACTTTGGATTACTTCAACCACTTGATCCAACACCCCCAAAACAGGTGAATGGGGTGTGCAATTCTTTGGACTAATTTGTCATAATATAGCCATCACTACTTCAATCAATAATTATTAAATCAAACAACCAACCAACCAATCACTCAATCAGATTTTACCTGGTAAATAACCAGCTGGTGAATGAAACTCCATGTGGAACTCCAAGGTGCTTTTGATATGACAGAATTTACAGCAACCCCACTGGAGAGCATTGCTCTAAGGGTGTGTGAGTAGTTGTGTAACAGTGATAGATAGAGAGAGAGAGAGAAAGAGGCAGGCAGAATGAGTCATAGACCTTACAGATGGAAGTTAGAACTCATGCCTCAAACAATCTCTAAATTGTGCTCCTTATTTCCAAGTTTTATGCCACTCACTGTCTTCAACTAACTTACATGAGCATTTTGAAAAGCTTGTTTAGAACTGGTACAGTATGCTATTTTATTTGGCTGCATGGATTATCTTCAACTCCACAGTTCTCTTAAAGCTGATACCCCATTGTTATGGTTGTAAAATATCTACTTTTCGATCTTTAAAAGCCCCAGGCCAAAAGAAGTAATTGGAGGAGATGCATGATAATCCATCTCATCATGGCTTTGTATACATCATCAAATTTCTGTTCTTTTTATTTTGGGTGGTGAATGAATACATTATATTTTCTGTTTATTTCATTTCTTTCTTGTCTTGTTATTGAGGCATAGAGCCTGTTACAGTTGTCAAGTCTCTTTCTTTCTCTTAATGTCTTACTCCTCTGTTGCCAGCTCCAAGTCCTTGCTCTGAAAAATAGCTCATTGGGTGCAAATTTAGCGAATTAGCCCTGCATATACTGATAACCACAAGAGAAACCAACTAAATAGCAGGCTTAAACTACACATAAACCTTGTTTCCTCTTGTTTTTTCTTGTTGATATCAAGACTTGCTGCCCAAAACAAGTGGCCAAGGCTCAAACTTATTGTTGTAGCTTGATTTTATAATGGAGATGTACAATAAAGACCACTCACTTTGCCTCATGTTCTTTTCAAACATGCATTAGGTTGCACAGAAATATTACAAATCAACTTCACTGCACTGCACTGCACTGATTAGAGGTTTGATCCATTGATTTTATTCATTGAGACCCTTCTTCACTGACTGCACATCTCCTGTAACAAATCACTGCTTAGTTTTTACCTTCTTCTTCTAGTTTAGACTTTCATAGAACATTATCCAAACTTAGATGTTTATTTTTTATTTATTGATTTTTTTTAAAGCAAAGGTGTTAAATGTGAATGGTGCTGATCCTAAAAACACACCAGTTAAGTTAAAAGGTGTACTGAAATAACTGAAGGCACTGTCTGGGTTTGGACAAATTCTCATGCCATATTTTCAAGCTTTGTTAAGGGGAAGACTGTCATGTTATGCACACTGTGTTAAAGGCCCGTATGCAATTAACAATTTCTCCCAAGTTTTCACTTGGGTGATATTTTCACACCAATATAATGCATTTTAAGATACCAGCAAGCCAAAACACTTTGATAGCACTTTTTCATCTATTTTTTGACACTTTTTCAATTGAAAAGTACTGAAAAGTTATTTTAAAGAGAAGATGAAAAATGATCTAGGAGACAACTCAAGAGAAAATGTTAATTGCATATAGGCCCATATATCTGATCTTGAAACTAGGGCCAGCTGTTTATTACAATACATTTTGTAAGAATACTTTTCTGTTTCTACAAGATTACTTCATCTCTTATTATAACATGCCAAAGAGTGTTTTACAGCCTAGGGTAAGTAAACTACAATGCACTTGCTTGAGATATGGTAGTTCATTGCCAGTCTCTCAGAATAACTAACTAGTGAGTACGGAACACCTGAAGCCAATATACTGTGATAACATTTCTAAAACTATTTGATCAACTTTTTTAAGATGACTAATCATTTCTAACTATATTTTACATTATTTCTAACAAGCAGAAATAAAGTATGAATTCATTATCATTGTCACTAACTGTAAGAATTGAAATGTAAGATTTTAGGCAGATAATACTGGGGTGGAAGGTCTATGGGAAAAAAAAGATGGCCTCTGTTAAATGATTTCTCCATTTATGTTGCTATTAGCTGTAGAAGACTTAGGCCCTTCTTCAATTCACTTTTTTCTCCAAGGTGATATTGTCACAACCTATCAATAAAATGCATTTTCAGCCACCAACAAGCAAGGCAATACTCAGAATAATTTTGACAGTTCATTTTCATCTACTTTTTGGTGCTTTTTCAATTGTACAGTGCTGACAAGTTATTTTAAAAAGTAGATACAAAATTATCTCCTAGGAGAAAACTCGGGAGAAAAAGTGAATTGAAAGTGTATACAAGTTACAGATGACAAAATATCTCGGGGTCGGGGGCAACAATTTTAATTTAAATTCACGAGCCCAGTCATTTACAGTCTATACAATAAAACCATATATTTGTGTTACAAGCTTGACATACGTATCCAAGGTCTGACGCTGCTATTTTTTTAACAAGCATGTCATTTACGCAGACAACAAGTGAGACATTTTATTTACTGCATTCTGTATTCTGGCCTAGGTCTGAGATTTTTTTTTGCTTTTTCAGTAGATAGAGCTTGGCTGAGCAGTCGACTTGTCAAGTGCCTGTATCTTGTAGAGAAGAGCTCATTATCCCCGCCTTAACCCAACCAAGCCAATTTATTTCACAACTTTCATTGTCTACTTTGTGTGCTATAATAAGATCTTCTCTTCTTCTTCTCTCCTCCGCCCCCTCTTTTGCCATGCGTGCAGGGGCCAACTTTGTAAGGACATCAAACCACTTTGGCTGATGACAGAGAGGAAGACCTCTTCATGGGGCGGATCCGACTCCCAGTGATGGTCTGAAGCTCTTTGTGTTCAGTAGTTCGACCCGTTCTCTTTGACATCCCACTCTCAGTGGGCGCTCATCTACTCCTAGCCTGAAGCTTTGATCATGTGTTCTACTCGCGGCTCCCGCCGAGTTCAGCTCCTCAGGAGCCTGTGACATGGCGAACTGTTCCACTGGTTGTCGCAGTTCTTATAAAAAGGAGGAGAAGATTAAAAGGCCCTAGTGTAAGAAAGATGAATAAATGTATAAATATGATACAGTTAAAGTGGAAAACACTCTCAGTAAGGCCCCTCTAATTTACTAACTGGGTATCTCCAGTAGGACTTACACAAAGCCTGCCTTGTAGGCCTGCCAGTTCTATTCAAAGCACTAGAAGTACGCTAAGTGTCCATATAAAAAAGACTCCAGCTGCAGAACTGGGTGGGTTATGATTGCACATCTCAGTATTGAACAAAGTCGAACACTTTACAGTGTATTGAACCACCAGTATGTATGCTCACATAGATTTCGGATTTAAATTAATTTAAGTTTAAGCAAATTATTCTTTAACTATGTTTTTGGAAACGTTTTTGGCTGTGTTTATATAAATATATATATATATATATATATATATATATATATATATATATATATATATATATTTAAAGTATATCTAGATCAATATAGATGTGAAGGGCTATGGATGTTTATCACACTTTGGTTTTTGACACTTTAAACTTTTGTCATGAGTTTTCATTTCTTATCTTTTCAGCACCTTGCCAGTGAAAAAGTTCTGTCAATAAAGTGAGATGAGAACAATCAAACTTTATTTATTCTTGTACAAAGCAGGTAGAGATCTATTTTTGATTGTTTTATATTATATAGAGAAGATGAGAAAAAGATAAGTGAAAACTTATGAAAAAGTTTCAGGTCCAATGTTCCTTGTTAATAATAACAAACCTAAATAAAAGGGGTACTTCTACTGATCAATCTACAGCTTTTACCACTTCCTTTATTTCTAGGAAGTGAGGCCAATAATCTGACATTTGTGCCTGAAAAGACCCGCCCCACATCGACTCGCCAACCTTACCTCCTCCCCCAGCAATGCAAGCTGGCTTTGATATAAAGTTACAGATCTTCATTTTAACTCTCTTCAGGCTTTTTGCTTTTTTAGTTTGGGTTCAGATTGCAGTGTGAAGGGAAAACTTGGGTACAGATCTGAAACACTGAAAAAACTGTGATTGACTAATAACGATTACAGTTGCAAACAATTAAATTCAAAGTACCTACTTTATGCCATAAATATCTCATTTTTCTCGAACAAGAGGAAGCAGTGCAGGCCAACAATGTGTTAACATTCTCTTACACATACTGTACATATATGCAACCATTCAAGCACTGTCATCATATACATGTATAATGAGGTGTCATGTCCCATTGGTCACTCCCAGTCTTGCATCATTTTACTACCGCTCTTTGTATCCAGAGTTCATCATATAAATGTTATGATTAAGAAGACTGTGTAAACTTAAAAACATGTTAGGAGTTTAAATGTGAGAAATCGCCTTAAACTTATTGATGTTGCATGATGTGTGTTTCTGTAACAATCCAATAAAGTTTCTATTCCCATGGTTAAGCTCTTGCCTCTAAAATGTTAAACAATCTAGTGAACTGAGTGAAAGTTAAGGTTTATGTGAACAGATGCAATATGGGGGCTGAGAGCAGGCATCACATGACCAATCAAGAGAAAATCTACATAGGCATGGATGCACACTCCATGCAGAAAGTGTCTTGGCTGTGATTGTGACCTAGGACTCCAGCACTGAAAAACAAGAGGACTAACCACTTAGACATAATCATCACCATCCACACTGGCATTATCCAGATGGTCACATATTCCTATTCTAAGGACATCTAATACGTGCACAAGTTTGGCTTTGAATAAAACCAAGATTGAAGAGTTATTTTTTCTAATTATATGAGCATTAAAGAAAGGATGGAAAAATGTTATGCAAGTTGCATTTTGTAATGAACATTTAAGCTCTTGTAAAGCAAATTCCCAGGGAAAAAATAAAAATAGCCTTTTCCTACTTTCACCTGTTGAATATTCCTCCGTTTTATTAATGATTCCTAGCAATGATCTGCTTTAAAGATTGAAAATCACCAGGTATGATTTCCCTTTTACAAGACAGTTACACACCTGTTGAGCAGCTTGACAGTCCAAGACACGCCCCCAGTTCTCTTGGATCCCTTTGTGATTATTCTAACTTGCCCCAAATCAATCCTCTAAGTTGGAATTGGCCTTTTCTGAGTGCATAGAGCTGTTGCTTACATTACTAGTAAAGATGCAATGGTGCATATTCTTCCTTGTCTGCAATCTCTGCCCAGGTAAAACTAAATGGCAGGAATACATCACATGACCTGAAAATTAGATTAAAACCAAAGATTTGTAAAAACTGAAAATGTGCATTCAGTGTAACAGGGATAGCAAGAGATAGAGTGAGATATGGAGCGAGAGAGCGTTTTATATGCTGCACGTCCTGTATATGTCGTATACAGTATATGTTCTTATTAAGTACTACAGTAGTTTGTTCTAAGTTCCATTTTTGTTAAACCAATTATACTATTTTTATGTGTTTTTTTTCTACTGTAAAACAAAGATAGTGTCTTCTGCATGAACAGTCCTGATATGGTCTCTCTGGTATCTTCTTTTAAATGTTAGTACGGTATCAGTTTATAAGTTTCACTTATAAAAATGAAGTGCAGAAAGGCTGCTGTATACTTTCCAGCCCTTGCCTAGTTGGTAACTGCTCTTTAGGGCAGAAGGGTCGTTACATTTCAAGAAGCGGCCTTATCTTAAGAGAGTTGCTAGATTGACAATATCTATAGAGCTTTTTGCGAATAGACTTAGTCAGCTGGGAAAAGAATTTAGAACTTCAACACATATTACACAGCCCTTCATTCAGTAATGGAGTTTAGTCCCAGTGGAAGGTTCACATGAGAATGCTCTGCACATCTCGGTATTGTGCTGTCTCCATGATGTGGGTTTAACTGTATCTGATGGGAGGATGGATATATCCACATGCTAAATCTAGTTAGGAGATAAATCTCCAGTACATGGGCAGAACAAAAAAAGTATCGGGAGTAAAATAATTCATGATATTTTTATTACTTGTGTCTTCCATAGTTTTTAAGTACAAATAGAAAATAGCATATTTAACAAAACTGCTAGTGGGTGGGTGCACCATTCTGGATATTATAAGAAGTGTTGTTGTACAATGCATGCCATTTTCCTTTATGGATATAGTACTTTTTAACTTTTTGCTGCAATATTTTTCTGCATTATCCTTTAACGTGTTAAAGGAGGCTGGTCATCAGCTGTGATTGAGAGCAAGTGACCACTCACACAATCCCCCTTCACATAGTTAGAAGCTGTACTCGTTTTTTCAGTTAATTTTGTATTTTAATTAAAGGTTATTTTTATGATCATGCCTATAGTTTAGTTATATTGCTCATTTTAAGCATACCTTAAGCGACACATGACACGATGAAATAAACATGTATATGTATATGTACAGTACCACCCATACATAGAACTAGACTGTGTTCCTGTTTGTTTGTTTTTTTCACTGTAAGAGTTAAGAATCCAAGGCTCTAAATGACACTTTCTCTAAAATTGGACTGCAGTCAAATTGTAACTATGTCTGACTGATAACTAATAAGGCATGTGTGCAGGGAACGCATAAAAACCTTACATTAAAAACTGTTGTAATACGTCTGAGAAAGTCAAACGTTAAGAGGTACATTTTTAACCTTTAAATATCCTAAAAAAAAGTCTATAGAAACAATTGTTGATCTCATTGGGTTATTTTCACTTCATATTTGCTTTCAGTTATCCTTCTGATACATAATGGCTCAAACAAGTACAAGTTATCCACAATACTTCAGCACTTTAGCTGCAAAAGAATAATGTGCAAAATCTGTACTGCATTTGGGTTATAATTGTAATGTTAAATTTACTCAGTCTTCTTACTCTCTACATAACTGAACCGTAAAATGTATTAAAGGAATACTATCGATGTATGCATTTATTTTTAAATGCTGTATGTTGTAGCACACATTAGGACAAGTACTAGGAGCAATTTGATTCCTCACACAGCTGTTCCTCTCAGCTGTAAAATCCTCCGTCAGTTTTGGCCGTCAGTGTTTGATACAAATGTATCTATATGCTGACTGCTCCCAGAGGGCTAAGCCCATGTCTGCACAGGGGAGTTGCTATCAACTCCTCAGTTTCTAGTTTAATTATCACCTTGCTGAAAGAATCTTATTGATATGGTGGTAAGGGGTTAAAGATTCTAGCAATGTGTGTTTATTATCTTTGCTTCTCTTGACTGATAAAGATACTAATAATGCTAATTGTAAACAGTGGTCTGCCCCTCTCAGCAGCTTGTAAAGTGGATGCAGCCTGGAGTGAATCACCTCAAGCAGCAGCCAGACTGAGTGTAAACACAGACTATTGTTTATAGCTAGTTATATTCCAGCAATATTACAGCTCATTTAGTTACCTGTTACCACCTCAGATCAGCCTATTTCTCCTCATGTCTCCTGCATGCTGTGAGTGACACAGTGAAATATATTTGTGAGCTGTGTGGCAGAGTAACCAAGCAGCTCAGGGAGACCCAAACTACTATGAGCTGTGTGAGAAATGAATTTTTAAGCAGGGATAGTGAGAGAGAGACCTGGGTGAATAAATAAAGTGCCCCTAGCACTAGTGGTAATGTGTACACTAATATACAGTATTAAAAAAAAAAGTCGTTTCAATCGATAGTACTCCTTTAATAACAATAATAGCTGAAGAGTACAAGATCGCATAAGAAAATAACTTGTGTGACTTGTTACAGCACAGAGGCATCTGATAATGATTGTACTACTGAACACGTTGGGATATTGTTTGTGTTTTATACAATCATGTTTAAGCCAGTGTCTAAGCAAAACAGATATTTTGAACTTTGAAGATGCATTTTCTGTAATGTCAGTAGCGGATGGTGGTGGAGCAGATGGGGATAAGGGCTACCACAATCTAACCTTTCAATAGTTTACTGAAAAACAAAGCTTCTCAGTGTAGGAACGTGCCTGAAATAATGCAACGGCTGTTTCTGCGGGATGCTGGTGACAGATAACAGTGTGAATGCTCACCAACTGTCTCATATAGGAGCTACATTTCCAGAGGATTCTGGGCATCATGGATCAAGAGAGTGTGCTAGAAAAGTACAGACAGCATAGCATTTGTCAGTAAAGAACAACCGCACAGTGATCATTTTATGTATAGTGCGCTTGGTTTTCATCTGTAATTAACAAATCGTGGTTTGCATTTTTAAAGAAAAAAACCTTAGAAATTGTTATAAAACAACAGAAAGCTGAGAGCCCAATACAGTGTACTATGTATTGGAAAAGAGAAGAAAATGTGAATCGTAAGTATTTATACTTACAAACCCGGGTTACCGCTAAGGCAACCACTGTTGAGGCAGGTGAGGGGATTTGGCCTGTCCCCACTCAGGACTAAGATGTCGCTCTCTGTGGATAGGAGAAAAAGAGGGTGTATCACCCCTCCACCAGGGGTGGACTTCTTATATTGAAGAAATGTACAGAGGCGCCAAAAGGATAAAATTCACAAAAATTGTTAAAAATGTTTGGGAGGCGGTGGTGGACCAGCCAGCCCAAAACAGACACGATGCTGTTGATTAATGTAATAACAAATGTCTTTGCATACTCCTAGAAACAACTGGCAACACGTTTCGCAGGTATAACCCCGATTCCTCAGGCAATAAACAGGAGTATCACACTGTAGAAGTGAAACCAAGTGCAGAATATATTGTCTTGCTATGGCCCTATTTGAAACTACTCCATGCCCATTGGTACATGTCATGGCTGCTAGAGACATGTCCCCTGTTGAGTGAAATGCTCCAGACACTGGTTTACTTTTTTTGCCCATAATTTGCATTTTAGAGAGAAAGTTAAAAACAATACTTAATTTTTTTTTGTCCAGAAAAAAACAAGAAATGTGACATGATATTCACTCATTTCTAGAAGTGACAGCTTAAATGTTCCTCATTTTTATGAGGGTTAGTCGGTGTTCTGTGATTGTCATTTTTGCTGATCAATATCTATAATAATTCACAACTGCAATATACATAAAGTGGTAGATCAGGGTGATTGCCAATTTGTAGAATTATAAAAATTACTTGGAATATTTAAACTTCTATTTGC
Source organism: Hyperolius riggenbachi (assembly GCF_040937935.1). Classification (NCBI taxonomy): domain Eukaryota; kingdom Metazoa; phylum Chordata; class Amphibia; order Anura; family Hyperoliidae; genus Hyperolius; species Hyperolius riggenbachi. The sequence goes on along the minus strand of NC_090648.1, from coordinate 155,234,457 downwards.
TTCAGCGAAGCAGAGTGGAGATAGGTCAGTTGCCACATCTAATCTGAGGCGCCATTCAAGTAAATGAACATGCAGATCAGTACTTTAGAGTAATTATGGGTAGCAATCAAAACACACTAATCAATGCCATAAAAAAATAACAAAAATCAGATCATCCTTTTTTTAACTATGGTGATCTTAAAGGTATGAATGAACTGATTTTTAAAGTAGAGAGCAAAGAAGCAGAAACCTGTTAGCAGACTGCTAATTAAGTGAAGAATAATAAACAGTACAAACTTCCCTGGATGATTTTAATGTTGAGGTAAAACATACTGTCTGTAATAAAGGAACTGCTAATTATGTGCTCTGTGGATCCTTTTTTAATAACACTTCTTACCTACATGCTAGACTCCCATGTCCTGCAATGTCTAATGAAGCTTATACACAGGGTCTGTGTTTCATCCTTGTTATGCAGCACGTGCGATCCTGACCAGTAGATGTCCCTGTTGTTTGCAGCTGCCTTGATTGCAGTAGACAGTTGTGTGATTCTGTACCTTGTCTGTTAGTGAGAATTGAGTCTGTATGTGTCAGGAAGTAGACTAGGAACGTTCCATTATTTCTAAAGGGAATTGTTCATATGGATTTTTTCTCTCCTATTCCAGCTGATGGTGTAAACTTTAATCATAGGAGCACATAAACAGACACAAGAAATCTGAAACAGATCTTAACGGGCTTTTCCCACTAGAAACTTTTTAACTGAGCTGAAGTGTGATAACATGAAGATGAAATTATCCATGATACAGTACAAACTGAAACCCATCAGCAAATCATCTTCAATTATTGGAACAGTGACCTCCTAAATTGGTTTGTTTCTCACTGGGTTCACAGGGAGTGTAAAAGGCACAACCGTTATTAGAGACACATGTTAAATTCACTTGCAAGGTGTTTAACTCTTGCAAGCAGCTAGCCTGGTACGTGTCACTTAACAACGCCGGTTCATTTTCGGTTCAGTTCCTTTGGGGTAGTTTGTTTATGAAAAAGAACACAAACATAGTTGTAGCTCTGGTGTGTGGGATCAGACAGAATGGGGCTCTATTGGCCAATGTTTTTAGGTTTTATACATAAAATAGATTTCTATAGCTCAGTGGACCAAACACAATTTTAAGATGCATTTTAGAACCAGATTGCACCAATTCCAAAAGATCACAAGGCCATGGTTCCCTGTAATTTTTAGCTAGTCAAATAAAAATCTGAAGACAAAAGCTCTGGCTATATGGAATTATAGTATGGTGATCATTTATTGTACAGTGAACTCAAGGTGACAATAAACTGATGAGATAAACAAGTGCATCTATCCTCCTACTCCTAAAAATTACCTTTTTTTAGATACCCCATGGTATTATGTTATGTTAAAACGTTTGCAAAGTAGATTAATGCTTCAGTGCCTCCATTCTTGACTTTGATACATCCTTGCCACTTTATTTGGCCTGAGGAAGTGGGCGCCATCCCACGAAACGCATTGCCTGTGCTGTTTAAATTCATATTTATATAAACTTGTCATTATTGAGGTAAGCTACCTCTATTTTAAGTTGTTTTTAACTCAGTTTGATTCACCATTGGGCGTCTCTCACCGCCTTTGTGCTTTTTACTCTCCTTTGGAGGGGTGTACTTTGGTCCATAGTGGCTCTGCCACCATTAGGATCTTTGTTTTTTTCTCAAAAGTGCAACCATCTCCAGTTCCAGTTGGACAACCAGGTTTATAAGTATTTGGTTGCCCCCTATGCAACCTTCCTTTGCGAGTATCCTAGTTTGCCTTGATACCCATCACTGCTCTTGTTACATACTGCACCATTTGGGCTCCCTTTGTCTCTGTGCTCTTCTTTTTAGAGTGTCTTCAACTGCAGTGAGCAGCTCAGACTTAGTCGTTTTAGTGGGTAGAGAGGCAATGAAATCTCTGATTTAGACATCACTGCTAAACATTACAGTCCAGGCAAATTTTTCCTTCATACCACTATGTTTAAAGTGAAGTATATAGTCCTAGTGCATCATTAAACATGCAGTGTAAGCAACTGTAATTTGAATATAGACAGCTGTTTCAGGCTGTATGACTATCATCATTGCAAGCAATGAGGTTCCATAGCTCCATGCTCTATGGTTAGAGGAAGCATTGGAATAATATACCCTTTTCAGCTATAAGGAATGTTTAAGTGTTCCAAAGTAATGTGGATGCCACTTTTCCCTCAGATAAAATAGAAATGTCCTTATTTACTTTACAATAATTGTATTTAGCAATATCTGCAATACACAGTTTCATTAAGACATGGTTAGAAAGACTGCGTTAATCCATGTTGTTGCCAACTATTCTATTGTTCTGTGATGGGTTCTCTGAGGGGTAATGGTATGGATTGGTATGGTGGATTATGTCACAGAATGTGTGATTTTCCTGTGATATATGATACATCTGCCAAGTTGTAAGGGAGTCAAAAGACCCCTCAAAACCAAGAAACATTTCAAAACCTTGACCATCGGTTAGGTTAGCTTGTGGCTAAGATAAGTTTCCAGACAGAGGAGTTAAAGTAGGCACCAGATGGGACATGACAGTGGCATCTATAGTGTCTCTGATGGCTGGAGGATGGAAGAAAATGCCAGGCAACATGAACATTGGCAAGAACATAAAGTGACATGTCTTCTTGCCATGCACTAGTAGTTTGTAAAATATGGAGACTTAAAGAACCCCCCCCCCCTCCTTTTTAAGGAAACAAAACAAAAAAAGGAAAAATGATTGCACCGGCTTACTTTCCTACACATTATAGGATTACTGGTAATTTATTTAAGTGTTTAAATTGATAATCCAGTCCAGCCATTCCAAATGTCAGATGATTTGCAATGGCCCAATGATATTAGATTTTCAAGTAGATGTTCAATGCTACCTGCTCAAAGGGAAACTGAAGTGAGAGGGATATGGAGGCTGCTATAATTATCTCCTTTTAAACAATACCAGTTGCCTGGCTGTCCTGCTGACCCTGAACAAGCCTGCAGATCAGATGTTTCTGGCAAAAATCTGACTAGATCAGCTGCATGCTTGTTTCATGCCTGTAATTCAGACACTACTGATGCAAGACTGACAATTAGTATTGTTTAAAAGGAAACAAATATGGCAGCCTCCACATACCTCTCACTTCACGTTTCTATTAAGTCAATTACTCATGCAGGTAGAGTCACTGGGCAGTCCATGCTGTTTTATTAGCAATTTAAGACACCTACAACTAGCCAAACACTATTACTTTTAGTGACAAAAATAGCAGAATAACTTTTGTAGATCTGAAACATTTTTTTTTTCCATGAAATTTAGTTTAGTGAATCAGTATGGTCTAACTCATATCCTTTTAAATGCAGGCAGTCTTGCTAACGTTTAATTGCTTTTTTTAATATGCAGGTCTGTGTGCCATTTTTACATACAGGACAACATTTGGAGAATGCATGAACTCACATTCATGGACATATTAAGCGTTTTCCTCCATGCATCAGCTATCAATACATTTACAGCAGGCAGTGAATTCATTCCCTCAGTACTGCGGGCAATGGACAGTGATGGATGCTGCAGGCAAGAGGGGGTAGGGCGACTCACCCTAAATAAGCCCCTCCGTCCTAGGCTTCCCTGCAACTGCCAACCAGACCACCACTTGTTACTGGACGGCGCACAAATCTTAGCCTGACCACTGCATTTACTAAGCATTTTTTTTTCCTCTGCCAAGCTGTACATTATTATATTCATTTATTAAATTGTCAAGTGTATATTATATTTGATATGGTTGCACCGAGCAATAAGGAGGGTCAGACTGTACATCACTGTCCCTGTCTTATCACGCTGTCCGGCGCATTTATTATTCGCTGGATCTTAGCAAGTATTAATCTTATTTACCTAAGAAACCTGCACCCAAAGTAACAAAATGGGAGGTATAAGTGGGTTACGTTTGATGCAGATACTCGCGGACAGTACATTAATTAGCGGGGGAGCGACCAACATGGCCGCAGACAGCCTGCCAGATAGCGATCCCCTATGAGGATATGTGTGTGGGTGTAATAAAGATATTAAAAGGATGGAATTTTTCAGTTCTCTCCCCCCAGGGTGTCTGCCTGGGAGAGAAAGAGATGAATTTTAATAACAGATGCCTTAAAAACTGATAGTGGTATCACAAGGTCATAACTCATAGTGTCACTGTGTACAGGCTCTGACTTTTTCACTCTACCTTCAGGCAGCTTCCATTTAGTCGCAGCTTATTCCTCCACAAACTGACAAGATGCCAGAATATAAAGAGAAGAAGAAAAAAAAACCACAAATGGAAGCTAGTTAAACTAACCTGTACGTACATAATGTTTATCTGTGTGTTTTTGTTTTTAAGAAAAAGCATAACGAGATCTCTTCAAAGAAAAATGTCATTGACGCAGTCGCCTATGATGTGAGAGCGGAACTGTGAATGTGGCAATTCATGCAGACATTGTCTAGAGATTTGAGACCAATAAAGCTGATAGAAATAGTTCTGGTACGACAATGGAGTCAGGAAGGTCACCGGTGCAGCGTGGCAATTTCGCAAAGCGGCCTCATTCGTCGCACATGGTGGACCAAGTGGGTAGATTAAAAACTAGTAAATGTGTCCCCCGTCATCGCTAACCTGCGTATGGTTATTTTATTCCGTGTATGAGTGCTTAGCGGTGGAATTGGGGTGTAGGCAATCGAATGAAAAATGGAGACAGAAACTCCTGAAGGAGTTAAAAAATGATTCTATGCACTCGGAATTCATTGCATGACGGTGCACTGTTCTTTATTCGTGAGGTAGAACAGATCTTCGAGGTAATAGCACAGACTGGGATCACCTTTATCCTCTTGGTATTTTGTCCTTCTCGGGGTCATTAGGCAGCAGCCGTTGTGTGGCAGGCAGCTGCCCCTACAGTCAGAATTTTCCCTGCTGCCAATGAGGAAGTCACTGGATGCCGTACACAGGCCTCCCTCCAGGAGATTCAGCCTTCGCTTGTGTGGCGTGTGTCTCATTCACCTCAGTGACTTCTGAGCTAGGATTCTGCACCGCTTAACATTATTTGACAACAGATCATGCTAAACTGACCCACTCCCAGTATTTAAAGAAGAAGCAGACCCTGAGGACCAGAAGCTCCATAGAAATAAACTAAAACTGACTATGGCACATAATTCTGATTATTTCTCTTTACACGTGAATCTATAGACATTGCATTAATACAGAATGAATAAATATGAATAATAATGAGTGGAATTTTTTTTAAAGCAGTGCTAGACAGGTAATTATTGAAAGCAAATGATCCCGCTCCGAAATCTGAAGCAAAATACAAAATATGGATGAAACGAATTCAGCGGCCACACAGTAAGCATTCCTTTTATGATTTACATTTTAATAAAAATGCATTTTTTAAGTAATATTCTGTTTCCCATGCTAGTTACATGTTCATATAAGGCTTGGTTGCTAAGGAGAGCGGGGAATTGGGCTTATTATTAACACTGGTGAAAGATCAACTCATGAAGTAACTCACAGCAGCCAATCTGCTACTGGAATGTACAATGCATTTCCCTGCCTTACCTCAGCAGCAAAAAAGCTGCTTTTTGATTGGATGATAATGATTGCTACTTCTCATTACTTTGTGCAATCAGCTATAAAAGTTAGACTAGGAATGCATAGCTGATTGCAATGGCTTGAGGGCAAGAGATTTAACCCCTTGATTACCAGGCCTCTTATAAGTATTATAAATTAAACAGCTGTTAACAAGAAGCTAAATCTAGTTATCTTAATAAATAAAATCTCCCCTGTATCAGTAGGTTAATATCGACGTGAGATTCAAGAGGAACTGTAGTGAAAGGAACACAATGAATACATTTTCTTTATAATATTTATACATTATTTAGTCGGTGTTTGCCCACTGTAAAATCTTTCCTCTCCCTGATTTACATTGTGAAATGTATTACAGGCGGCAACATCTTTACTGCTGTCAGCTGATCTCTGTGGAATGTTCGTTTACTGAGAGTTCTGTGCACAGAAGGAGATACAGTTTGCTTGGTAGTTGGAAAGAGTCATTATTTCCCACAATGCAATGAGGTTCACAGGCAGGAAACTGTCAGGGCCAAGGCACTCACATCACACTTTGGGAGGGGTTTTACTGCATTATCATCCATACAGAAGTCCATGATGCACTATTCCAGAAAAGGGAAAGATTTTTCTTGGGAAAGGGGTTACTTGCTACTGATTGGGATGCAGTTCAATCCTGGGTTAAACTTCCTCTTTAACCTTTTGCCGACCGCGTCACGCCGATGGGCGTGGCCGCGGCGGCAGCCCCAGGACCGCCTAACGCCAATTGGCGTAAAGTCCTGTGGCTTCTGTTTTGAATGAGATCGCGCGCATCTCATTCTCGGAGGGCGGAGCTCCGCCCCCTCTTCAGTCTCCGCTCGGGAGACTGTTAGATGGCGTAATCGCCGTCTAATTACCTGTACAGCGATGCGATCAGCAGCAGCGCTGTACTGGAGACAGTCTCCTCCTGAGCCACAGAGGTGATCGGCTGTCATAGGCTGAAGCCTATGACAGCTGATCACAGGGATTGGCCGGCAGGGGGAGGGAGGGAGGGAGGGGGGTATACACCAGGGGAAAAAAAACCCACACTTTTTATTTAAAAAAAACAACAACAAAAAAACAAACACAAATAAACACACTGGCGATCGGACCCCACCAACAGAGAGCTCTGTTGGTGGGGAGAAAATGGGGGAGGAATCACTTGTGTGCTGTGTTTCGCGGTCCTGCAGCTTGGCCTTAAATCTGCAGTGGCCAATTTAATGAAAATGTGCCTGGTCTTTAGGGGGGTTTAACACAGCAGTCCTCAAGAGGTTAACATGCAGACTACCATTGCCGACCTCTTCCTTGCAATGCTATGTGCCTGGATGTCATGCAGGTAATACTAAGATGCAACAAGCATGCAGATCAGGACAGCCAGAACACTTGATCTATATATCCAAAGGGAAGTAAACCACATTCAACTAGACAGTTTTTTTTCTGTTCTAAAAGATGATTCATCACCTGTACAGAGCAACTTCTTTAGTTTTAATGCCTGGAGGAGATTTATATGCTTTTTATAAGTACTGATCATCCACTTACTTTGGCTATTAGCCTAGCTAATTTACACTGTCATGCAGAGGTTATTTTAGTGCCTAATTAGTGTACTAATTAGACAAAAATGATAAAACAGTATTGTATGTTGAGGAGAACTGGTGTTAAAGACCCCAAACCCTGTTTAGTGGTGTTTTTTTCCAGTGACACTGATAGCCTCTTCTACCCCCTTTGCATCACTCTTCTCCATTCAAAATCATCATCCTCAAAGTAGTATTCTTTAAGGAGTAGTTTTTGTTAAATGTAAGTAGACTGCATTAGGTGTAATTAGTCTGCAAAGCCTTGACCAGCAAAGTTATCCTGCTTGTGTTGGGCCTTGTAACCACTGAAAGGTTGCTTGTTCTCTCCAATGCACACATCTATGGACTCAGTACACTGGGCTGGACTGCAGTTTCAGTGTAGTGCTTTTAGGGCCCGTTTCCACTATAGCGGTTTCCGCCGCGATTCCGCAGAGTTTCCCCGCACATGAATCGCACGGGGAAAGTCTGCCATAGTGGATAGCGGCGCCGCGGCCAAATCGCTTTCGGGAGCGATTCGGCCGGAACCCCCCGCAGAATTCGCGGCGGAGGCTGCGAATCCCATAGCCGTGCCATTCGCCTGCGATCCCGCCCACCCGCTCAGTGCCGGCGTGCGTCTAGTGGAAACGAGCCCTTAGCAAACAGTTGACGGATACTGCATGTAGCTTCTGACAAGCGTTAAAATGTGTGTGCATACATCTCATTGCCAGTCCTGAATGCCCAAACATTTCACAGAGCGCAAGGCATGCAGAAATCACACCTGGCCCAGATGACTGTGTGAAATGAACAAAAGAGTGATGGATCCATGACCTGTATAAAAAAATGATACATACATTTTAAAGGGAACCAGAGAGGAATGGGGGGGGGGTGAAAAAAGGAAAGGATTTTATACATACCTAGGGCTTCTTCCAGCCCCATAAGCCTGAATCGCTCCCACGCCGCTTCCTGGATCCGCCGGTACAGGGCCTGTCACTTCCGGCGGACACGGCCAATTGTCTGCATCACAGGGGCTCCCTCCATACACGTACGCATGCGGCTGCGCAGTAGGCAGCCACATGCGTATCGGTATGGGGAGAGCACCCTGTGATGCGGAGAATTGGCCGCGGCCAACTGGCCGACTCGCGGCAATGATGGGACCCGGTGGTGGCGGATCCAGGAAGCTGAGGACGGCGGCGTGGGAGCAATTCAGGCTTATGGGGCTGGAAGAAGCCCCAGGTATGTATATCTCATCCTCTCTGGTTCCCTTTAACATTAATGTGTTTCTGAAAAGCGGACACAACTGCGCACAACTGCGTTAGTGGGCTCAGGCCCTAAGAGGTTTACCCAGTGCTCACTGAGCCTATTCTTATACTGACTATGCCCTTTTCTATTTATTTTAGAATATTCATGCAGTATTCAGCAAATTCTGCAGTGACAATGCACCCCAATGTGCATAGGGTGACCGCACCCTGAGGCCTGACAGTACACTGACCATCTCATTCCTGATACAATGAGAAAACGTGATTCATTTCCCAGTTAAGTCAACATGGAGTTAACTCAAACAACTCAATGATCCACTATACAGTGAGACTGATCTGCATCTCCAGATATCTACAAACACCTCCGGTGTGAAAATCTTATGTGATCTATTAAACCTTGTCTTTTTAAAAATATTCTACCATTACTTCATGTTTAAGGCATTACTGAAGCAACCTGATAAAAAATGAGTTAGACACTCAGCTATGTAGAAGGAAGGTTCTGGATCCTGTTCCGTTGAACCTCCCAGGTCCTCTCTCTATTTCCTCCTTCCAACACTGTCCCCCGTTGAATCTCCACGCTTTTGGGACTTCTCAGCAGGCATTGGAAGCACTCAAATCCCTGAGTGCTTCTGAAGATGGGAAAATCGGTACTGTGCATGCGCAAGCCCGTTTTAGTTAGTGTAGAAAAGTTAACAATTTTTTCTTTAATTTTTGTTGCTTTCTATTTCACAGCTGTAAAATGTTTCCTCATTTCCTGTTCCTGTGACCTCCATGGTTTAACATGCACCCTGGGGGTCTCGGGAGATGCAAAACAGCAATTTACAATACCAAGGGTGCTATCTCTATCTAACTACACAAAAAGGGTATTTATTTGTTGCTGACCCTTAGAGAGATTTATTCACTTCCTGTCAAAACAGGAAAACTCCTCCATGTAAATACACAGATAGCAGCAACAACCAAAGGAGATTTTAATCCCTTTCAACACTATCCAAAACCAAAAATATGTTTTTCCCCAGTAGTTGATAGTTAAATGACAGACATGAGATCATTGTAGCACAATTCTATTGCAACTAGGTGAATTCATGCCGGTAATTACTCCATGCAAATAGAGAGTATTGTTGTTGGCGCTCAGTTTGTCTTTGCTGGAAATATTTGCCAATTTTTTAGAAGATAAAGTAATCTACACTGCAATGTCTGTAATATATACCGACACGCGCCCAGTGATTACTGATGTACAGGATAATGCTTATATGTATGCTTAACAAACATGTGGGTGATATTATATGCATGAACAAAGCATAATGTACCACTTAGCAGAGCACCAAACAAACCCCATAAAAGCAGTTAGTAAATAATGATATCACCCAGAGGTCCTTGCAGGCTTGTGTTCTAAGGCTACAGAAGAGCAATAAATTTCAGCAGAAAAGCAAAGCGATGGTTAACCAGTGCAAATATGTATGCCACAACCATGTATCCTGTTCTAATTGCAATGTATTTATGTATGCAACAAGAGCAGAAATGTGACCTATTGATGGGAGCTAGCCGTGAGAAGAATAGCTTGGTGTCTGAGGTTACAAATCCCCAGCACTGTGAAAAGAAATGAAATAAAACCCTATTTACTACTTTCGTAGGCATTCCATAAGACATACACGCGCATAAATATGTATGAAATATTGTATCGCCACGTGCTAATGTGACAATACTAAAAGGAATGCATTTTACATGGCAGCCTTGACTTGTAACCACCATTAATTCATCGCTTGCAAATTGATGTCTCGCAAACATCCCCCCTTGTTCCATACCAGAACAGCGACTTTGATCTTTCTGCTTCTCGCGGTGGGTCACCCCTGCATTAATGACAGCCTTAGAAGGCCACCAGTATTCAAAGCAAAGTGAAGATGCGTTTAGCGTTTCAAGGCACATTACATTTAAAATAAAGAATAGGGAAAAAAATGATGAGGGAAGAAAGTATGTACCAAAGATCAATTTGATCATAAACAGGCAAATAAATAAATAAATCAAGACCTAAGAAAAGAAAGACGGGAACACATAGCGCTGCTTCATCTGCGACAATTATTTTGTGTCTCTTTCAGATAAAGAGATTCATTGTTTTTTTTATTTTTTTTAAGAGAGGTAAAATGTATGGTGTATTAATATATTTATTTTTATATGCTATAAATATGTTTGTGTTTACTGAGTAATGAGTTTCATAAATTAGGAAGCTTTACTAGAGCTGCTGTAAGCAGCCATTTATTACAAATGATGAGAAGCAGCGTGGGGAATGTGCATCACCCTTATTTCTCAGCCTAGGCTGCCTAGTCAGCCACTTGGGGTGCACGATTCCCTGATTGGTGGTTGGCCATTGCAGCAGAATAGGGTCATTGAAGCCTTGTGTAGCCTAGGTGGTCCTAGACCCACTTAGACCTGAGACCAACTACACAAGATCTTTGCAAAACCCCAATGGATGAACCCTGATATGAACCATTCAATATTGTCTGTAAAGCGTCAAAGCAATACATAATTGTATGTAAATATATCAACACAATATGTAACTGTATCAATCCCAAAAGGCTGGATAAAGGCCTCAGTGGGGACGACTTAGTCAATATCTAGCCACTACTGAATGCTGGGAATTGTCTGTTGTAACAGGTGCTAGAAAGTCAGCATCTCTGCTTTTTCTGAAAGGTGTGTGTGTGTGTGTGTGTGTGTGTGTGTGTGTGTGCTTGTGTGTGTGGGTGTGGGTGTGTGTGTGTGTGTGTATGGTGTGTGTGTGTGTGTGTGTGTGTGTGTGTGTGTGTATGTGCGTATGGTGTGTGTGTGTGTGTGTATGGTGTGTGTGTGTATGGTGTGTATGTGCGTATGGTGTGTGTGTGTGCGTATGGTGTGTGTGTGTGTGTGTGTGTGTGTGTATGGTGTGTGTGTGTGTGTGTGTGTGTGTGTGTGCGCGTGCGTGTGTATGGTGTGTGTGTGTGTGTGTGTGTGTGTGTGTATGGTGTGTGTATGTGTATGTACAAAAAAGTAACTTTTTCTGCCATGTTGAAATGTGTCACACCCATTGTAATACCTTTTCTGTTTTCCTCATAACATTTATGCATCTGAGAATGCCAAACCAACAAGTTTGTAAAAATAAAATGTCAGCAGTGATAAAGTTCAGATTTACATATTTGAAACTAACCTTGAAAATAACCTGAAGTGAGAGGGATATGGAGGCTGCCATGTATTTATTTTCTTTTAAACCATACCAGTTGCCTGGCAGCCATGCTGGTCTTTCTGGCATCAGTCATATATGAATCACACACCTGAAACAGGCATGCAGCTAATCCAGTCAGATGTTAAGCAGAGCATCTGATCTGTATGCTTATTCAGGGTCAATGGCTTAAAGTATTAGAGGCAGATGATCAGCAGGAAAGTCAGGCAATTAGCATTGCTTAAAAGGTGTTCTTTTAGCCAGAACTAAAAGGAGTTATCTTTTGATATAACTTTTATAAAAGGCTTGCCAACCATGCTGCTCTTTTGACTAAAGAGGCTTCTAAACCTGAAAAAAATAATAATAAAGAAATGCTGCCGTAGGAATCAGATCACCTGATATGCACTCTCTTGCTTGACAGAGTGTTAGCTCAACAGTCAGGCATTGTTTGCAAAAGAAAATGCTTAGGAATGGCACTTTGTACATTACATCTGACTCTGTGGAGGTGCAGAGTAGAATATGTTATATGATGCACTTGTACACAATGCAGATAAATATCCCACTATAGTAAACTAGCTCTCACTGGCACTAGAGCAACGAGATGCAGCACTGAGTCCCTAAGCTTATTGCTGACTCCTATTCCTCAACAAGAAAGCTTATGTTCTTATTTAATTCCTAATGTTACTGCCCCTTAATCTATCTGGAATGAGAGCTAGTGAACCCAATGATTTCAATTTAACATTAGCTCTCCCACCTTTCTACTTTCCACCCAGTAGAGGGCACCAAAGTTACATGCTAAGCCTATTAGGAAGCTCTGAGCTCTGAAATAGTATTTTGGAAACGGTACCTTGTTTGTTGAAAGAAAGTTGTACTTTGTTATAGAATGGGAGCTCTTAGCAAATATGAAACATCTTGTTTCAGTACTAAGCAGCATTACACGTACAGTACCACTGTATTGACAATGTGTCATGTGTACTTTTTCTGCCTGTAATGTATTAATTCCTTCAGGCTTTTGTGACAAGGGTAGTTTCTTCATCAGCTGTATAGAATTTCATGTGGCAAATTCCATTTACTTCTACTTCATGCAAGAACTGCAATACCTTCTAAGTGCAGAGGAACGATTTTCTGTTTAGCAAAATGAAACCCCCACCCCTTTAATCCTGAAGGATTTTACTTAGCAATTTTTCATTCTAATAAATACGTCTAAAGCATGGGTGTCGAACTCAAATACAAAGTGGGCCGAAATTGAGCTCTGGGACCGAGTCGCTGGCCAACCTTAAAGAAAACCTGAACTGAAAATTAAAAGTCAAAATAAGCATACACAAGTCATACTTACCTCCCGTGTAGTCTACTCCTCAATCTCTTTCTCCTCTCCTGCGTCCCATTTGTCCACTGTAATCAAGAGAATACTTCATTCTCCATTTTGAAAATGGCCATTACCCCATAACAGCTTTCTGGTCTGCACACTGTTAAACTGTAACATCGTCCACTTGAGCCATAGGTAAACATGGACATTAACGGGCACATTAGTTGTCCACTCAGCTATAACTGACAGCAACTGATATATAACGGACAGCAACTGATATATTTCAGTTCTGACAAAATGTTGTCAGAACTGGAAGGGATAATTGTCAGAAGAAAATGGTGAGCTTCTGAGAGGAACTGATGGCAATGTTACTATGCAATGTTCATTTGAAGTTACCTCATGTGTTTATTTTAAATAATTTTACTCAGTACAGGTTCACTTTAATGTCTAGTGGCCATCTCTCTCAATTATAAAGTTACCAGGTGTCTAATAGCCCCCTCCTTCCCCTATACGGTTCCTTGGCGTCTAGTGACCTTCCCCTATACAGTTCCCTGGTGTCTAGTGGCCCTCATCCCTCCCCTATACCGTTCTCTGGTGTTTAGTGGTCCTCCATCAGGGGCAAACCCAGGATTTTCAAGGGGGGATTCCTGAAAGGTCTCCCTCAGCCACGCACAACACAGTATAATAATATGGTATGGCATCATGCTGGGTACACATAATGCAATTTCCCATCCATCTGACCGACTGACAATGGGATAGCTCAGGAGCAGTTTGGATACAGATAATAATGAGGACAGCAGACATTGCTAATGGAGAGGAAAGTGAAGCATTCACACATCAGGACACAGGGCTGTGCTCATACCTGACTGTTAAGTTACCCAGAGCTACTCCATGCTCTGTACACACTGCTTCTCCATGCTTTGTACACACAATTCTGCTCCATGCTCTGTACACACACTGCTGCTCCCTGCTCTGTACACACACACTGCTGCTCCATGCTCTGTACACACGCTGCTGCTCCATCCAAAGTCAACTGTAGCCGGGAAAGAAACTAGGGCAGATCTGTGAGCTGCAGGATACCTGCAGATATTCTGGTGTCTCAATTTGTGCCTGTCCCCAGACACTGCACCAGCCCTTGTCTGAGGGGGGATTCTGGGCAGCTGCAATCCCCCACTGCGTTTGCCTATGTGACCCTCCCTCATCTATACAGCTCCCTGGTGTTTAGTGGTTTTCCCTCCCACCCCTATAAAATTCCCTGGTGTTAAGTTGTCCTCTCTCCCTCCCCTATTCAGTTTCGTAATTTCTATTGTCAATCTACTTTCCCTATACAGTTCTGTGGTGTCTAGCAGCCCCCTCCCTCTCCAATACAGTTCCCTGGTATCTAGTGCTTTACCCCTCCCCATATGGCTTCCCTGGTGATCTAAGGCTTATTTTCCAACATAGCTTCTCTGGTGGTCTGGAGTGGGCCAAACATAATAAAAAGTGGGAAAACCACCTGAAGGCCAAATCTGATGGCTCCGAGGGCCAGATTTGGCCCACGGGCCAGAGTTTGGCATGTATGGTCTAAAGGAATCTTAAAGTGAGAGCAAAGGAAAGGAAATAAGCCCCCAATTCCAATAACATGAAAAAAAAATCTGAAAAGAGGAGTTGGCTTATCTCAAGGAAGACATGGTAATAAATATATGAAAAACGTTTTACTACACCATGGCAGCGCGTTTCTGGGGAACAGATGCCCCACTTCCTCAGGCCAAAATTCAATGCAAAATATAATACAAGCCGAGCTTTGAGCATACCTTAAAGTGAGTGGATTTTGTAGCTTTCTATCTTTATTGACTTTTATCAGTACCACTTGCCTGATTGTCATATTTTTCTTTTGACAAATCATTTTATTAACATTTATAACAAGAACAGAGGCAAAGGCCAACACAAAAAGAATACACACAAGTTCCAAGCATGTATACAATCTTGAAGCCATCAACCATCTTAGTACATGGCATATTCTACATAACTTATTGATATCACTTTCAATTATCTTTATCAAAAGTGTTATTAAAGTGTAACTGTCGGGCATAAAATCAAAAATCAATTCTTTATTTTTATCTGGTAAACAATTAATAAGGATGCTAACCAGGCAATCCAAAAGTTAAAATCTATATTCTTTTCCTGTTTATAAATGATCATTCCCTAGTTTACCTGACTCTTATTTGGTATGTTGCTGCAAAAAGGAAGTTGCAGGGCATGCTGGGTTGTCTTTTTTTGCTTCTCTACTTCCCCTCAGACGTAACTAATGTACAGAAGAAAAAAAGGACAACCCAGCATGCCCTGCAACTTCCTTTTTGCGGCAACGTACCAAATAAGAGTCAGGTAATCTGGGGAATGATCATTTATAAATAGGAAAAGTAATAGAGATTTTAACTTTTGGATTGCCGGGTTAGCATCCTTATTAGTTGTTTACCAGATAAAAATAAAGAATTGATTTTTGATTTTATGTCCGACAGTTACACTTTAATGAAGTCTCACGATCCAAGATCTAAAGGTTTACACCGCTTAGTTGTTATACAAAGGTATTGAGATGATGCTTCTTGGCCAATTAGGATATTGTGCATCTTGATAAGGAGAAGAAGGAAAGAGAGAAGAAGAAAAGGGAAAAGAAAAGAAGAAGATGAGAACTGTATCCCCCCCCCCCCCCCGGCATCTACGCAGCGCCCCAACCATATTTTTCATTTGGTTTCTTTAATTTCTGGGACAGTAACTCAGAATTATTAGGATGCATTCTCTCCACGCATGTTGCACTGAAATGTAAGTTATATTTATAAGGAACATGATGAAATGACCAGACAATAGGCACATTCACACATGCAAATGTGGTATGTTGGACTCCATTACTCCCAAGTTACAAATTACATATTACATACCTGACAGATTTTGGACTAGCCCATCTTCTCATGGGGGATTTTCAATATTAAATTTATTTTTTTTACAAATGCACTCTCTGGAAAGGAGCTATACAAAATGTCAGCAAACTTCCCTACTCATGTGTACATTATTTTGGCAGTTGGACTGAGCAACTATCTTTCAGTAAGTATTTTGTAAATAAATAAATAAATAACTGAGAACCCCCAATGAGGTGATAGACTAGTCTTAAACCTGACAGATCTGTCAGATTTCCACTAATTACTTTAAGTGACTGTGACGTCAGAAACAATTAATTCATAGTGCATTTACTCTGGGCGAAAAGTACATTTATCTGTATGTATTTTAAGTTTTACAATTTTTCAAGATAATGTTCTTTAATTTGGACCCCAGAAATTTGGTGTGATATTTAAAGACCATTAAGGAGATTTCCCTTCACTTCTTTTTTGTTTGATCTGGGTTTCTGTGACCAGATGTTAGGGGAAGTAGTTTTCATGGGGACACAAACAGCAATAAAAAATGGGAGTGACTGAACCCTTTACCCGCTTGAAATAAACCCCTCAAACGTTTTGGCTTTAAAGAGGAACTTCAGTGAAAATAATGTAATAAAAAAGTGCTTCATTTTTACAATAAATATGTATAAATGATTTAGTCAGTGTTTACTCATTGTAAAGTCTTTCCTTTCCCAGATTCACATTCTGACATGTATTACATGGTGACATTGTTACTGTGGGCAGGTTATGTAGCTGCTTCTAGCTATTTTGGCTGTTAGAGACAGCTGTAACAAGTTATTTCCTGTCTGTGAACATTGTTACATTGTGGCAGTTTGCCCAGAGTACCGTGGTCCTTAGAGCTTCTTGTGGGAGGGGTTTCACCACAATATCAGTCATACAGCGCCCCCTGATGGTCTGTTTGTGAAATGCAATAGATTTGTCATGTAAAATGGGGTATCAGCTACTGATTGGGATAAAGTTAAATTCTTGGTCGGAGTTTCTCTTTAAATGATACAGTATGTGTACTTTGATGTAAATTCATCAAATCATACTCAGATTACTTTCTAATCTGTAAATCAAATTTAATAAGATATTTACTTTTCCACCTTGAGTCAATATTGTCTATATCCATTTCTTTTAGTATGGCTGCATACACCAATACTACTTTGCCTGCTTGCTGATGCTCCCCTTTAGTGTGTCTTCTGCACTTAAAAAATCATGTCTTGAATTTTTTTTCATATGAAGCAACAGTTTACTGAGCCAGTTTTTGGGCTCTGAAGGTGTGGCTACTGCTGATGATTACACCAGTCTTACTTTTTTTCGTGCAAGGCGGAAGGTATAGGCTGAATTTGTCTGAGATGTTTGCAGTCGGCAGTACAGACAGTCTGTGGTGCGGGAATTGGTCAGTCCCTGGGCTCCTGAGCAGGTATTTTATAAGTCACTTTTCTGACATCAGCCAACAAAGAGGCCCATAGACTGATAAAACAGGCTTTAAAACTGAGTGCCTACCCAGGTTTAGGAAACGTTTGTGCCTGGAACAGGGATGTTGGCAAACATCCAATGACAACAGACATACACTACGCCTCTATCTAGAATTACTATCCCATTATTATCTGATACCATCAAGTGTGTTTTGTGGACTTAATTTTCCAGTATAGAAAGTGATACTATTTATGGAGCTATCTTTCATACAAATTTTTACATGCAGGGAGTTAAACACCAACTTTGAGCTAGCAGTAGCTCTGTATTACATCCATGGGTAGCCTAACGTGCATAAAATAGGCATTGCTAGACACATTGTTTATTTTGTCATGGTATCCTCTTTTGTCATGGTTAATGAAAGTGTGTGATTTTATCTCTCTGTGCCCTGGATGTCATTATCAATGTCTTCCTGCTTATAGTGTGTTATCGCATTGTAACTCTGCTCCACTCAAAGCAGGAAACACATTTCCTCTCCGGAGAAACAGCGTGGGCATTCCAGCCTGCCACTGCCATGTAACACAAGGTTTTATGCCTCTGAGGCCACTCACAGGATCCGGCACGGATTTATACCGTATAAAGCAGTAGAGGTAAAGTCAAACTCCAAGCACAGCTCTAACCATAACTTTTAATAGCTTTGTAAGCAGGGTGCTCAAATGGTACTTTTTGTGTGAAGTGAGGCTTTTAAAACTCAAACCCCCTTTTTAAAAATGTATTTGTGTAGGCTGATGCAGCCTAGCTGATAGAGCAGATAGCAGGCCCTGTGGAAGGGTCCGCTGTAGTGTTTTGCTCAGTGTGATGATGCTGCTCAGGCTGCAAGCAGGCAGTGTGTATAGACTGTCTGAGAAGATTGTATTGAAGGATGAGGCTGGTGATACTGCAACTGACATTAGCTAATGACAGAGCCTAACTTTAATAATAAACAATACACAACTGCCACTTAAAGAGGAACTCCAGTGAAAATAATGTAATAAAAAAGTGCTTCATTTTTACAATAATTGTGTATAAATGATTTAGTCAGTGTTTGCCCACTGTAAAAGCTTTCCTCTCCCTGAATTACATTCTGACATTGATCCCATGGTGACATTTTTACTGATGTCAGTGGAAGGAGATGCTGCTTGCTTTTTTGGCAGTTGGAAACAGCTGTAAGCAGGTATTTCCCACAATGCAACGAGGTTCACAGACAGGTAACTGCCAGGACCATGGTCCTCACAGTTTCCTGTGGGAGGGGTTTCACCACAATATCACCCATACAGAGCCCCCTGATGATCCGTTTGTAAAAAAGGAATAGATTTCTCACGTAAAAGGGGGTATCAGCTACTGACTGGGATGAAGTTCAATTCTTGATTATGGTTTCTCTTTTAGGCACCCACACGGTGTGCAGACACTGGTGTGCGCATGTGCAGGCTATGGGCAGCAGGGGCTCTGTGGCATTTGTGGTATGCAATTTTTTTAAAATTGCTGGTTTATTGGTATACTGAGCAACCTACGCAAGAATAGGAAAGTATTTATATAGTGCAGACATACTACGCAGCACTGTGCAGAGTATATTGTCTTGTCAGACAGTCAGAAGGGCTCACAATCTACTCCCTCCCATAGTCATGTGTCTATGTATGTGTCGTGTAGTGCATGTATTGTAGTCTAGGGAAAATTTAGGGGGAAGCCAATGAACGTATCTGTACGTTTTTGGGATGTGGTAGGAAACCAGTGTGCCCAGAGGAAACCCACGCAGAGTTTGGATGAGTTGTGGATGGAAATAATTGCAATAAAGCATTAAGATTTTTAAGCAGCTTTATAATGATTACTAATAAAAAAGCCTGCAAGTTTAAAAACGGGCGCTAGGCCACAGTTGTGACCCCCCCTCGCAACAAGTGCATGGCCAAGACCCTCGTGCGTGCACAACCATGACCGCCCATTGTTACGCTCAGTGGTATATACTCCACAGTCAGCACGTAATGCATAACCTGACGTGAAGGAGACACACACGCAAGCACAAGGAACCAGGATATCCCCAGTTGTAGTGGAGGAGAGGACTGACTCCCGTAGGAGATGTGGCGCACAGAACAGACGTGGATCCGAGCAACCACAAACAATACTTAAATACAATGGATATGATATTCCTAGCATATTATAATTACAGCTATCAATGAAGCTACAAACGACTGACTAACATACAGTGGTGTGAAAAACTATTTGCCCCCTTCCTTATTTCTTATTCTTTTGCATGTTTGTCACACTTAAATGTTTCTGCTCATCAAAAACCGTTAACTATTAGTCAAAGTTAACATAATTGAACACAAAATGCAGTTTTAAATGATGGTTTTTATTATTTAGTGAGAAAAAAAACTCCAAATCTACATGGCCCTGTGTGAAAAAGTGATTGCCCCCCCCTTGTTAAAAAATAACTTAACTGTGGTTTATCACACCTGAGTTCAATTTCTGTAGTCACCCTCAGGCCTAATTACTGCCACACCTGTTTCAATCAAGAAATCACTTAAATAGGAGCTATCTGACACTGAGAAGTAGACCAAAAGCACCTCAAAAGCTAAACATCATGCCAAGATCCAAAGAAATTTCGGAACAAATGAGAACAAAAGTAATGTAATTGAGATCTATCAGTCTGGTAAAGGTTATAAAGCCATTTTTAAAGCTTTGGGACTCCAGCGAACCACAGTGAGAGCCATTATCCACAAATGGCAAAAACATGGAACAGTGATGAACCTTCCCAGGAGTGGCCGGCCGACCAAAATTACCCCAAGAGCGCAGAGAAAACTCATCTGAGAAGCCACACAAGACCCCAGGACAACATCTAAAGAACTGTAGGCCTCACTTGCCTCAATTAAGGTCCGTGTTCATGACTCCACCATAAGAAAGAGACTGGGCAAAAACGGCCTGCATGGCAGATATCCAAGGCGCAAACCACTTTTAAGCAAAAAGAACATTAAGGCTCTTCTCAATTTTGCTAAAAAAACATCTCAATGATTGCCAAGACTTTTGGGAAAATACCTTGTGGACCGACAAGACAAAAGTTGAACTTTTTGGAAGGTGCGTGTCCCGTTACATCTGGCGTAGAAGTAACATAGCATTTCAGCAAAAGAACATCATACCAACAGTAAAATATGGTGGTGGTAGTGTGATGGTCTGGGGTTGTTTTGCTGCTTCAGGACCTGGAAGGCTTGCTGTGATCCATGAATTCTACTGTCTACCAAAAAATCCTGAAAGAGAATGTCCGGCCATCTGTTCGTCAACTCAAGCTGAAGCGATCTTGGGTGCTGCAGCAGGACAATGACCCAAAACACACCAGCAAATCCACCTCTGAATGGCTGAAGAAAAACAAAATGAAGACTTTGGAGTGGCCTAGTCAAAGTCCTGACGAGATGTTGTGGCATGACCTTTAAAAAGGTGGTTCATGCTAGAAAACCCCCAAATAAAGATGAATTACAACAATTCTGCAAAGATGAGTGGGCCAAAATTCCTCCAGAGCGCTGTAAAAGACTCGTTGCAAGTTATCACAAACGCTTGATTGCAGTTATTGCAGCTAAGGGTGGCCCAACCAGTTATTAGGTTCAGGGGGCAATTTCTTTTTCACAAAGGGCCATGTAGGTTTTGAGTTTTTTTCTCACTAAATAATAAAAACCATAATATTTTAAAACTGCATTTTGTGTTCAATTATGTTATCTTTGACTAATAGTTAACGGTTTTTGATGAGCAGAAACATTTAAGTGTGACAAACATGCAAAAGAATAAGAAATCAGGAAGGGGACAAATAGTTTTTTAAAACCACTGTATATATATATCGGCGATTAACAGATATATAACATAAGCAAGGAACACTAGCTAGGAACTGGAGCAATACAAGGAACAGGACTAGGAAGGATTCGCTACTTCTACGCAGAAGTGAGCGCAAGCCACGTAAGGTAACAGGAACAAGACTAGGAAGGATTCGCTACTTCTACGCAGAAGTGAGCGCAAGCCACGCAAGGTAACAGGAACAAGACTAGGAAGGATTCACTACTTCTACGCAGAAGTGAGCGCAATCCACGCAAGGTAACAGGACTGAACTAACTAAGCACGGGTGATAATGATAAGCGCAACCTACCGAAACGTGCTGGAAACTGACTGACTGAACACAGGATATAAACAGTTCAAGTATGTATATATCAGCGACACTGATGTATTAATGTAACACGAATACAAGGAAAATAACAAACACGCTAGTATGCGTATATATTGGCAATGAACCAATATATGATGCAAGACTAGCAAAGTAACAAATACTGATAAACAAGAACAGGACTAGAAGGACTCACTGACTCCTATGCAGGAGATCAGTGCAGTCCACATGAATTAACACTAGAACTAGAAACACGGTCTGGGGCCAGAGTAACAGCAAGACAGGCTTATGCTGGAACTATGATAGCCCATGGAGCACTGCAGGAAGCAGTCCTTTATACTGAGGTCATCCAATGGGAGCAGACATGCAGATTCCCACACAGGTGAATGGTAATCAATCACAGGCTGACAGCAGGAAAGGGCAGACAAAGCTATGCAGCCTGCAAGAAAGGAATTGCAGCCCCACTGCAACAGACCATGTTTGCTTTCAGAAGAGCATCTCAAACTGTCATTAACTTCAGAGCGACTGCAGATGGAATCAACACTCAGTGTGAGCGCAAGCAAAACAAATGCACGCAAAGAAATAAAAAACTGCCTGTCTACAGTAAAACTGCAGCCAGCAGTACATGCTGCAGAAGTGATCATAGCACCCATCCACGACTGCTACCTGAAATCAGCCTGCATACCGCGCATGCACGCCAGGCACAAAACATGCACGGACACAGGGACACAGGAGGACGCAGGGACAGGGGTTTTATTATATAGGATTACTATATAAAGTGAATTGCATATGGCCCAAGGCATGAAAAGTTTACCTAGGAGAAAACTCAGGAAAAAAAATTAATTGCATATGGGCCATAGTATGTGTGAATATAAAGTATGAGGAAATATAGAGTAGATAGTTTTAGGCTGGTTATATAGAATGGAGTATATTGTTTTACAGAATGTATCTGACTTCTTTAATCTTGCTGTATTTCAAAACTCCAGCCTAAACTATATTTTTACATAGTGTGGGGAAGGATCAATTCAGGGGTATAACAACAACCTATGGGTTAAAAAAAAGGCATTGGATCCCTTCCCAAGGATCTAACTCCACTCCCTTCACAAGTGTAGCACCATTAAAAGACACATCCCCCTTCCCTCGCACCTCCTGCCAATGCTGCAGAGTAGCGCATATTTAACTGCAGCCGCATGCTTCATGTTTGTATTCCGCTGGCTCCTGATCATGTGACATGTATCAGGAGCTGGAGGACCGCAGCATAAAGCATAAAGTATACGGGTGCCAGAGAGAAAGGAGACCTGACAAAGTGCTGAAGCAGTTTTACTTCACTGCACTTCTCTGCAGATGGGAAAGAGGAGCTCGAAGTTAAAAGGATGTCAACAAAGATACAACAACAAAGAAAACATTTTGTAATGTAAGGAAAGACCAGAACCTCTGTCTGGTTTTTCCTCCTGTCTGTGTCACCACTGGGTAGAGTGACCATACGTCCCAGATTACCTGGGACGGGTCCCAGATTCGGGGTCCCCTGTCCCAGGCTGGCTTGGGTCCCAGGAAAAGTCCCACTTTTAGATGCAGGACGTCCCAGCTGCGGGAGTATGTGACATCAGTGTTCCGTCCTCGGCCCACCGCCGCCCTGCTCTGCCCTGCTGCTACTGCTCCCCTCCCTCCCTGTCTTCTGCCTGCATTGAATTGGCTAACAACTGGATTCCTGTCGCAGTCTGCCCCGCCCCCCGCTGTTTAAAGGGAACCTAAACTGAGAGGGGTATGGATTTTTCTTTTAAACAATACCAGTTGCCTGGCAGCCTTGTTGCTCTCTATGGCTGCAGAAGTGGCTGAATGACACACCTGAAACAAGCATGCAGCTAATCCAGTCTGACTTCAGTCAGAGCTAGAGTGACCAGACGTCCCGGATTGCCCGGGACACGTCCCGGATTCGGGGTCCGCTGTCCCAGGCTTAATGAGGTCCCGGGAAACGTCCCGCTTTCAGCAGCGGGACGTCCCGGCCTCGGGACTCTGGCCACTCTCTCCTCAATGAACTGGCAGCGGCGTCTATAGACGCCGTGCCAGTTCATTGCCCGCAGCCCCGCTCCAGCCTCGTCTTCCGGTGTCTGTTTCCGACACCGGCAGGCGAGCAGGGCTACGGCAACATGGCTGCCGAAGCCCTGTACTGGAGACCTATTTGTGTCACTAGTACAGGGCTTCGGGCGCCATCTTGCCGTAGCCCTGTCAGCGCGGGAGAGAAGAGCAGGAGGAGGAAGACGGTCCCGGGACGGAGCAGCGCGCCAGAGGCCGGACACTTCTGCCAGGTGAGTAAATGCTTTCTTTTCCAGGTGAAATGTTTGCCCGCATTGTTTCTTTTCCAGGTGAAATGTTTGCCCGCATTGTTTCTTTTCCAGGTGAAATGTTTGCCCGCATTGTTTCTTTTCCAGGTGAAATGTTTGCCCGCATTGTTTCTTTTCCAGGTGAAATGTTTGCCCGCATTGTTTCTTTTCTGGTGAAATGTTTGCCCGCATTGTTTCTTTTCCAGGTGAAATGTTTGCCCGCATTGTTTCTATTTCAGGTGAAATGTTTGCCCGCATTGTTTCTTTTCTGGCGAAATGTTTGCCCGCAGTGCGTTTCTTTTCTGGCGAAATGTTTGCCCGCATTGCGTTTCTTTTCTGGTGAAATGTTTGGCCGCAGTGCGTTTCTTTTCTGGTGAAATGTTTGCCCGCAGTGCGTTTCTTTTCTGGTGAAATGTTTGGCCGCAGTGCGTTTCTTTTCTGGTGAAATGTTTGGCCGCAGTGCGTTTCTTTTCTGGTGAAATGTTTGCCCGCAGTGCGTTTATTTTGTACTGACATGTTGCCCGCATTGCGTTTATTTTGTACTGACATGTTTGCCCGCATTGCATTTATTTTATACTGACATGTTGCCTATTGCGTTTATTTTCTGGTGTCCGGGGTAACTGTTACTGCATTTATTATTTAATGGTCATAGATGGCTATGTTTGCTGCTTTGTGGTTACGGTATACTATTAGCATCACACAGTTTCTGCACACCCATGATACAAAGTCTCGTTTGTCCACATCATGGCGTAAACACTGCTTTCTTATGCCTCGCTGTTACATCATTACGTTAGCTCCGCCCATACAATGTCATGGCCACGCCCATTTTTTCGGCGCGGCGAGCTGCGCGCGCCGCAGCCCCCCTCCCCCAGTCTTCGCCGCTGCGTGCTCCTCACTCCTTCCCACTTTTCGCCGCGGCGCGCTGAGCGCGCCGCCCCCCCCCACGCCCCCCCCCCCACGCCCCCCCCCACGCCCCCCGTCCCAGGTTGGACCCACAAAAATATGGTCACTCTACCACTGGGTTGCCTGCTGAGGTTAATCCCTGGCACAGGAAGTTAGGTGAAATCTTCCCACAGGCAGAAAAAAAGCTGATATGCTCTAACACCTCATGTGTCTATCTAAAACTAAAATAAGAAACAGTGTTAAGCTGGCAATGGGAATTCATTCTCAGTATCACGCAGGCTTTTGTCACGGGTAACTGCAAAAAAATTGATTTTGTTTTAGCTTGTTCAACACAAAGCAGATACTGTAAAAGGCAGTTGAGCAAAGCATGTATTGTGTAATGACAGTATTCATAAGAACGTGTGTGACAACAGAAGCAGTGCTGCTTTTATTTTAAGCGTAATATGTATTTTTCTTCTGATACATTTAAAGAAAGTAAGTAAGAACCCCTCCTCCAGGGATACTTTCCTCAGGAGGGGAAGCCTCTGATCCAGTGCAGGCGCAGCAGCGGCTTTCTGATTGGGCTCAGGCAGGAATAGACGAGCCTGATCGGGTGTGCCCTATTGCACAGGCAACTTGTGCCTGCACACTAGAGTGGACCCAATCAGGCTCGGCTATTTCCGCTTGAGCCCGATCGGAAAGCCACTGCTGCGCCTGCATTGGAGCCGGGGATTGGGCTCAACTATTTCTGCCTGAGCCCGATCAGAAAGCCACTACTGCGCCTGCGTTGGAGCCGGGGATTGGGCTCAACTATTTCTGCCTGAGCCCGATCAGAAAGCCACTATTGCACCTGCGTTGGAGCCTGGGATTGGGCTCAACTATTTCTGCCTGAGCCTGATCAGAAATCCACTACTGCACCTGCGTTGGAGCCGGGGATTGGGCTCAACTATTTCTGCCTGAGCCCGATCAGAAAGCCACTACTGCGCCTGTGTTGGAGCCAGGGATTGGGCTCAACTATTTCTGCCTGAGCCCGATCAGAAAGCCACTATTGCACCTGCGTTGGAGCTGGGGATTGGGCTCAGCTATTTCTGCCTGAGCCCGATCAGAAAGCCACTATTGCACCTGCGTTGGAGCCGGGGAAGGTAAATACTGCAGGCACTACTGCTACTGTGGTTTCAGGGGCTTCCAGCGCTGGATCTCCGAGACGAAGGAGGACGGGGAAGCCTCATTAGGATCCAGAAGCTCCCCCCTCCTGGGGAAAGTATCCCTAGGGAGGGTTTCTTTGTCTTACAGATTATCTTTAATTGACTCTTAACTTTATTGTCATATTTTAAATTGATATATTTCTTATTTCCAGATGTTAATATGAAGGAAAAGTAGTGATGATAAAAAGGCGTGGATAAGCAGTAGATGATGCAAAGGTTACGACCGTACCAAGAAAGTCAGTTCTTGTGATCTGTGTCATGTGATTATTGTACATACAGTGCTGGGGGCGGGGGTTGTTGAGGTGGAGGGGGAGGAAGGGAGCCCAATGTAAGATTGGCTCTATAGCTACCCTTGATGATGGCAGAGAGCTGAAACCGGATGGAACAAGAGAGTGGGCATTTCAAGCTCTACGTATGTTGTTTAGCTATATAGGTGCTTAAAGGTGATTTTATATACAGTATATCAGGTCCCACAATGTGAGTTGTTGTTTTTATAGTTATCTGGACACTAACAGTGCTTTAATCATATTTTGGTGATGATCACCTTGCTGATCTCTGAGCACTGGGGCATTACTTTTTCTCCTGAGATTTCTCCTAGGACAGGGGTAGGGAACCTATTGCCCAGGAGCTAGATGTGGCTCTTTTGATGGCTGCATCTGGCTCACATACAAATCAGTAGGGGTTAATTAAGCTACACTGCTCAAGCAGCACAACTTAGTTGGCAGCGCAAATAAAATTTTCAAAGTAGGCACGCTATTCCTGTAGCATGCACTAACTTACTCGCGCTACCCCAAAACGAATGGCTGCTCAATTGTTCCACTCTTGACCCTGTCAGGTCCAGTGACTTTGTAAGATGAGATCCCCGCACTTTGATTGGCCCAATAGGCTGCCTGTCACTTAACAGGCAGTCTATTGGGCCAAAGGACAAGCAGCCTATTGGGCCAAAATGCAGGGATCTCGTCCTACAAAGTGAATCAACCCCCAAGTCAGCTAGCTAATTGTACAAGCTGTTAGTCGGTATTTCTCCTGTCTGGCTCTCGGAAATTGCTGATGTTGCTGAAACCCAAGAGAAGTTGAAGACGTGTCTGACACTTCCGATGCCCGGCGGATCAACTGTATACACATCACCATAGCAACAGGGACGTGAGCCCTATATACATGTGCACTGTCCCAGTTTGAAACATATTGCATGGCTCACACAGAATTATATTTTAAAATATGTGGCGTTTATGGCTCTTTCAGCCAAAAAGGTTCCTGACCCCTGTCCTAGGAGATACTTTTTACTTATTCATTAGAATAACTTTGTAGCACCCTGCAAATGAAAAAGTACTACGATTTGGTGGAAAAGTACGATCAAAACTATTTGAAGTATTTTCGTGCTCGCTGGTTGTTTAACACCTTAGCAGCCAAATAAAGTAAAACTTTATTTGGCAGCAGGGCGACATTTTTTCTGCCGCTGGGGAAGTGTGCCCTCCCCAGCCTGGCAGGCTCGGCAGGGTGTGTGGCGAAAGGGTAGGAGTGGCAGCAGGAAGCTCCCATACATACCTGTCTGGACAGATGGATTGCTGCTTCTTCCTCCACTATGGCGGCGACATACTCTGAGCAGGTCTTCTCGGTTCTGATCACATGGTATGAAATGATCGGGTTCCAGGAGACTGTGTCAGCAATACAATGCCACCCGGTGGTGGAAGAGGGGTGATGGAAGAGTCTCTTCCATTACCCCTCTTCCACCACCAGGTGGCGCTGTACTGCTGACACAATCTCCTAGATCCTGGTCACATGCTATGTCATGTGATTGGATGTGTTAAGATCTGCTAAGAGTTCAGAGCCGCTGGTGGAGGAAGAGAAGAAGCCACCCGCAGCAGGTAAATATAGCTTCTTACTCCCATGCACTCGTTTGGCTGCACTAGGCAAACGACCAACAGAGGCTGCTGCTGCAAAAGCAGCTTCAAACTAGGTGTCTCGTTTGAAGCTGCTAAAAGGTTAAAAGGCATTTTATTGACAAATTTTAACCTATCACCTAGGAGAAAAGGAGAAAAAGTTAATTGCATACAGGCCTGGGAGTCTGAGGGAGGAATTCTGTTGGCCTCACACTGCTTCTGAAAAAGAGAAGAGAACTTTGTTTGCTAGCGCTGAGCTATTTTGGAATAAGTTCAGCTTTACATATTATTGGTATATAAGGCACATATTATTTGAAATTGTTTACGTTGCATGCTTGAATTTAGAAACTCATATAAATGTTGTCTTGAGTGGGAGTGCCAGAACTTCCTATCAGTTACTCAGTTTGTGCTGGTGGGGAAAACAAGCAACCATAGTTCCTGATTTATGCAACTGATTACTGTGACAGGAAGGGGGAGCTAAACTGGGCTTTTTGTACAAGTGCAGAGTATAGATTGCAGATTATAAAATCAATGTAACTTGAACTTACAGTCACAATTTGAAATTCCTAAATGGCTGCAGACTTTAGTGGAAAAGGTCATTTTAAGTAATATTAAATTGCAAAAACATTTGTGCATTCCCGAGACATGTTTATAGCAAATTTTTAGCAAGAGTGAAATTTCTCTACAAGACTCCTTTTATTGGTCAGGGTTAGGTGAAAGCTCAATGTAAGAGAAAGTTCAGGGGTATCCAGTTACACACACTTGATTGATATCACCCCATGGGATTGTGGAGTCAGGTGTATAGTTCTGTTATAATGTGGGGAAGCGGAGGGCTGCCGGCGAGAGCAGATGTGATGTCACACAGCGGGTGGGGTGAGCGTTGTTGACAAAGGTATCAGCCATCACTCAGCCAAGTTGGTTCTCCTACTTGCCAGGCAGTGGTCGTGGGTCGGGGCTGCTGTACACATGCCAGATTATCAGCTAAGTTTGTTGTTATAGCCTGCCTCGGCCCACTTTAATCTAGCAAGTGTACAGGGCTTTAGTGTTAAAGTAGTCTGAAATTCAGCATGTTCTCTTTGTTCCAAAAGATTACTTAGAGTATAAAATCTACTACCACAAAAAAATGTAGCACAACAGCATTCAAACAGTTAAACACAGCATTTTTTTCTTCAATGAAGAGCTCCTTAAAGAGAACCCAAGGTAGGGTTCTGACAATGCTATCTACACACAGAGGCTGGGTCTGCCTATACAGCCCAGCCTCTGTTGCTATCCAGATCCCCCCTAAGTCCCCCCTGCGCTCTGCTAACCCCCATAAATCACAGCTGCGCTATGCAGGCTGTGTTTACATCTGTACTATCAGTCTGTTGCTCCCTCCGCCTCCTGCATAGCTCCGGTCCCCACCCGCGTCCCTTCCCTCCAATCAGCGGGGAGGGAAGGGACGCGGGCGGGGACTGGAGCTATGCAGGAGATGGAGGGAGCAGCAGACTGACACTATAAAGGTAAACCCAGCCCGCTGCGACACGCTGCGTGTCGACAGCTCGGCTGTGATTTATGGGGGATAGCAGAGCGCAGGGGGGGGGAGGGATAAGGGGGGATTGGGATAGCAACAGAGGCTGGGCTGTATAGGCAGATCCAGCCTCTGTGTGCAGCTAGCATTGTCAGAACCCCACCTCGGGTTCTCTTTAAGCTTTTAGTCAAATCGGAAGAGGTGATAACATTATCTTTTGTTTACATTTCTCCTCTGCTACAATTAGTATCCAGCCAGCCAGGTGCTGAAACGGAATCTATGTTAGATTAACCATGATAGATTAGCATGTCAAGATAATAAAAGTAGTTCTGATATCCTTTACACAGTCCATGAAGTGTTAGGAAAATAGCATTAAGTATATGCTATATGTGCGTCCAAAAGCCAAATATTTACAGTTATGGAAAAGAAAAGGAAAATGTATTCTGTGTTAAAGCATACACATTACATCTTATACGCATCATTCTCTGTACTTAGTATTAGAATTTTTATTTCACGTTTGCTTAAATAAAACCTCGTTTCAACTTTTCTAACTTTGGGGAGGGGGGAAAAAGGCAGCAGCGGCCCATCTGAATATTAACCTGATCATTATTTTTAATTCTTTCATTTTTAACAGTCCTGCTGGAGACAGTAACTAGCAATGCAACAATAAGCAGATTTAAACTGTTTTGTAAAGCAAAGCACATGCACAGCTTTGTAGAATAAAATATGACGTCTATTGTGTTTATTTGCTGAATTAGCTGTCAGGCTCTTGACAGCCGCAATGACCCTATGCTAATCTGCTATGGAGCATCAGGAAAAACTTAAGCTCGCTTCTCCAGCTGATTCCTGTATACATAATATTATACCCTGCAGTCATTTTAATGTAAAGAATCAATGACTGGGAGTCTGGAGTCGGACAGTGCTGATGACAGCAGTTTGTTTGAAATTATAATGCAATTTACTCCTTTTTAAGTAAACCTGTCATGAGGGAAACAAGGAGACTACCTTTGCTGACCTCTCCTCCTGAAAATGTGAAATCTCTGGCTGTTGTGCTGATCCTCCGTCTATAAGATTTTCTGAGTCACTTACTTTTAACAAGTTTGCGGATGAAGAGCTGTGATGTTCTCTGACTTCTCTGATTTTCATGGTCACTCTAGGTAAACAAGCGACTTAAAAAGTAGAAAGTAAGTCAAAGATTAGAACGACAGACAAGGAGAACTTTGGAATAAGGTAAGTAATATCAGGCATCATGTGTCTCCGAGGACAGATTTATTTTACAATCTGCCTTCTGTACTTTAACAGAGGTAACAGTTGCTAATGAGGAAAAGCAGACATAGTAAGGCAATTTTGGAAGAAAGATACCATATTAACTTATGTATAAGGCGTCCCATGTATAGCCTGATCCACCACAACTTTTGCCCCCGAAAGACCTTAATACTGTGTGACCCATAGATAGGCGGACCCCCCAATGTCTCCCCGTAGTCTACCCCCTGTGTGTGGGGCAAAGTGCCTCCCTCCTGTATGTGGTGCAGAATGTGGTGCATGTGATGCATAGTGAAGCATACTTGGGGAGTGCATCTATGTGATTATGCAGTGTATGTATAGCAGAGTGTAAACATGTGATTATGCAGTGCATGCTTGCAGAGTGCATATATGTACAATGCAGTGCATGTACAGCAGAGTGCATGTATATAATTATGCAGTGTATATATAGCAGAGTGCATGCATGTGATTATGCAGTGTATATATAGCAGAGTGCATGTACATGATTATGCAGTGTATGTATGCTATTGTATGTGGTACAGAGTGTTGTGAAGTGTACATATACAGTGGCTACCTCTCCTTGTCGGCCATCTCCCCATCTCCCGTGCAGCTCTGTACTTGCCAGAGATCCAAGCTTCAGTGTCTTTTGGTCTCTGGGCAGCCATCTTCTTGTCTCCTTGCGGCTTTGTACTCCCTACTGACATTTAGTGGCCGAGTATGGAACTGTATGGCAAACAGGAAGTGGCTCCCTGTGACAAGAACAAAGGGAAACCTGGACATCTAGCAAGCAGAGCAGCACAGGAGACTCTGCCAGGAATGAGGAGAGGTACCGTATATTCCAGCGTATAAGACGACTGGGCGTATAAGACGACCCCCCAACTTTTCCAGTTAAAATATAGAGTTTGGGATATACTCGCCGTATAAGACTACCCCTCTTCCAACGCACACCAAATAAAAATAAAAATATCATGTACTGGTGCTGTGTATGAACAGATACTGGTGCTGTACTGTATGTGTTACCCAGTATATAACAGTATATAGTCAATTGACCTGTTGCATTGGTCAACTCTCCTTAAGTAGACTGGTCAGCTCTCCTTGTCTACCTGTTTATCAGAGCGGTATGGAAGAATAGATTGCGCTCCCTCAGCAGGGAGATCTGAGAGGCGGTAACAGGATAGGGCGTATCAACCGGCATCAATGACACCCGGCGTATAAGACGACCCCCAACTTTTCAGAAGATTTTCAAGGGTTAAAAAGTAGTCTTATACGCAGGAATATACAGTAAGTATATCCACACCCACCCACACATGACAGGCATATAAGCTCACCCCTCACTTTTGGGACACTTTCTTTGTCCCCAAAGTTTGGCTTATATGCATGTATATACGTTAAATAGAGACTTGATAAAAATAACATTCCAGTAAAAAATTACCCCATTTTAGGGACTAATTCCTCCAATTGCCAATCTCAGCCTCTAAGGATCTCCAACCCCTAATGGGTGGGGATCTTCTGGGCATGCGCGGGCGTGCACCATCCCCATGCGAGAACATACCTACATCACCAGGAGCTCACTAGACAGGCACAATATGCTCCTGATGACATGGGCGTGAT
The DNA here is from genome assembly GCF_040937935.1 of Hyperolius riggenbachi. Classification (NCBI taxonomy): domain Eukaryota; kingdom Metazoa; phylum Chordata; class Amphibia; order Anura; family Hyperoliidae; genus Hyperolius; species Hyperolius riggenbachi. The sequence goes on along the minus strand of NC_090648.1, from coordinate 155,202,381 downwards.
CCATCGCGGGTCGGCGATCCTTAGATGCTGCCATCGGGACCCCCGGAGAGGACTGGAGCTGTGGCCAGGGAACCAAATGACATCTAGGGGCTTGAAGATGCCCCAGGTGAGTAAAACTACATTTATTTTCTGGCCTCTGAATTTGTTTATTATTATTGATTTATAAAGCGCCTACATATTCCGTGGCCTCCTTTAAGGTATGAGAGGCAGGCATCAGCACAGACGTCAGGCAACTGAAATAGTTTGTTGAAGAATGAAGATGACAGCCTCTCTAATCTCTTTTACTTTAAGTTCAGAATAAACAAAGCCTTGCTATTTTTATGGAAGAATCAAGCAATCAAGATGGATAATGTACTGGTTAAAGAGAAACCGTAACCAAGAATTGAACTTCATTCCAAACAGTGGACGATACCCCCTTTCCCATGAGAAATCTATTCCTTTTCTCAAACGGATCATCTGGGGGCTCTGTATGGCTGATATTGTGGTGAAACCCCTCCCACAGTGTGATGTCAGGACCATGGTTCTGATATCACACTGTGGGAGCCTTGTTGCATTGTGGGAAATGACAGCTGTTTCCAGCTGTTTCCAACTGCCAAAAAAGCAAGCAGCATCTCCTTCCACTGACAAAACCTACCAGCAGTAAAAATGTCACCATGTGATAAATGTCAGAATGTAAATCAGGAGAGACTAAATCATTTATACATAATTATTGTAAAAATGAAGCACTTTTTTATTGCATTATTTTCACTGGAGTTCCTCTTTAAGGAAATTGTTCACTCTTTACACTGGTACCACTCAGCTTACAGCAGCATGACAGAAATGTAAAGAGAGTAGAAATACCGCTCCACCCCCCAGCAGCAGGCCCCAGTGGTGGCTGTTCTTATCAGCTCCCCAGCTTGTTGCAGAGCCATGACAGGTACCTTTTTTAACTAATTAGATAAAGGTAATTAGAATAGTTGAAGGTTCACACCTTAAGCCTTGTAATTGGACAATCACTGTTGCTTCATTACAGGCCTAAACACCTTGGCGACTGAACCAGGGTGCTTAAATTACCCATTACTGCTATATTGCGCACAATGGAACATTTCTTAAAACATTGAAGAAAGCACTTTAAGGATTAGGGAAATATCTTCTAGCCTACCAAAAAATGACACGCAAATGCAACTTATTTTTGTTTATTAGATAAGTCATAATAAGCCCGCCGGTTTAAAAACGGGCGCTAGGGCTCTGCCGCGACCCCCCTCACCCCCTTCTCCCCCCTACAATGGCAGCACGGCGCGTAACACACGATTGCTCTCTCACACGCCCGCCCCCTGCACCTGGCCTTCTACTGTCCCAAGTTCGCACATGCGCACTGGCACAAACGCACGGACATGAGAGGATGCGGGGACACACAGGATTTATTATATAGGATAGTTTACTGATTGGGATGACTTTTCATTCTGTTTTCTCATTTAAATCTTGCATTTATTTTGTACTGTCCTTGATTTAAAGAAATTTCCTGCATCTTTCATTTCCTATTCAATCCATCTAAAATTTTAGCATGTCCTTTTTCATTTGGTTAACGAACGAGATAGGGGCTAGAGGTTCATTCTTAACTTGAATCTGTACATAAGTCAAAACACTGCAATCTCTATCCTCTGTACCTCCTCTATGCCCCCGTGTGCCGCCAGTGCTCCTCTCTGTGCCACCTCTGTCCCTCCCCACATACACTACACACTGTGCTATCTCTGTCCCCTCTACATCCTCTATGCACCTCTGTGCCTCCAGTTCCCCCCCCTCTGCGCCAACTCTGCCCCCCCCACACACAAACATACACCACCCAACGTGCTATCTCTATCCCCTCTACCTTCACTATGCCCCCCATGCCTCCAGTGTCTTCCTCTGTGCCAACTATGCCTTCCCCACACACATACACCACATGCTGTGCTGTCTATGTCCCCTCTACCTCCTCTACGCCCCCCATGCCTCCAGTGCCCCCCTCTGTGCCAACTCTGCCCCCCCACACACACACACATACACCACCCACTGTGCAATCTCTGTCCCCTCTACCTCTGCTATAATCCCCCATGCCTCCAGTGCCCCTCTCTGTGCTAACTCTGCCCCCCATACACACATACACCGCAAACTGTGCTATCTCTGTCCCCTCTACCTCCTCTGTGCCCCCCATCCCTCCAGTGTCCCTCTCTGTGCCAACTCTGCCCCCTCCACATACACTGTGCCATCTCTGTCTTCAGTGCCTTCAGTATGCCACTTCTTTTGCTCCCCCACTGTGTCACTGCTGTCCTCCTGTGCCCTCAGTGTACTACAGCAAAATGTAATTTTAAAAGTTTAAAACCATTTTTAAAAAATTGATTTTCTCAAAAACTATAAGGTCTTTGGCTTGTTCCTACGGAATCAATTTTCACATTTTTCAGACCATTTATATTCCTTCATAAGTCGTATGTTTGAAAGACGGGCCTACCTGTACTGTAACATTCTCTTCTGGCCACAGTCCATTCCATTTTCATCTCTGCTATTCCACTGTTTGGCAATTGCATGGAAAATAAAGTTAGAATTGGTAACTCTGATTCTAGACTCCCTTAACCACTTGCCGACCGCGCACTCATACCGCGCGTCGGCAAAGTGGCAGCTGCAGGACCAGCGACGCAGTTCTGCGTCGTCGGCTGCAAGCTAATTAATCAGGAAGCAGCGAGCGGCTGCTTCCTGTCAATTCACGGCGGGGGGCTCCGTGAATAGCCTGCGGGCCGCCGATCGCGGCTCGCAGGCTAAATGTAAACACAAGCGGAAATAATCAGCTTTGTTTACATCCGTACAACGCTGCTAACAGTAGCAGCGTTGTACCAGATCAGCGATCCCCGGCCAATCAGCGGCCGGGGATCGCTGTCACATGACAGGCAGGAGCCTGTTAGAGGGTGCACAGGACAGATCCGTTCCTGTGCAGCCTCGGATCTCCGGGGAAGGGAGGGAGGAGAGGGAGGGGGGGAATTTTGCCCCCCCCCCCCGCAACACCCAGGCAGGCAGGAGCGATCAGACCCCCCCAGCACATCATCCCCCTAGTGGGGAAAAAAGGGGGGCGATCTGGTCGCTCTGCCTGCACCCTGATCTGTGCTGGGGGCTGCACAGCCCACCCAGCACAGATCAGCTAAAACAGCGCTGGTCCTTAAGGGGGGTAAAGGGTGAGTCCTCAAGTGGTTAAAGTTTACATCTGTATAAACTTCCTTACTGGTTTCCAGATACTGATTTTTTTTTAAATCCACTACAGCCTATTCTTCACAGTCCTTAAAGGACTTAAAAGGGGAATTGCATAAAAAAAGTTATTTACCTCATTGCAAAAGCAGACCTCAGGGCAGACAAACAGCGCCTTCCTTGTCCCTATCAGGCGCTTTATCAGCCTAATCCACTGTTCTTTGTTGGTCCCGACCCTCCCCAAGGTCACCTTATGAGAATCGCTGCTTTAAAAATCTACCTCCTGCGCAGCTCGCATAGCCGTGGCTGCGCAGGATTACAGCCCTGCTCATAACTGCCCTCACTCTATGCGCTCTGTTATGCGTCATGTGGACGGCTCCACATGACCACCCACTAGAGTGACCAGATTTTTGTGGGTCCAACCTGGGACGGGGGTCGCGGGCAGTGCACCGCGGCAAAAAGTGGGGAGGACTGAGGAGCGCGCAGCGACGAAGACTGGGCGGGGGCTGCAAAAAATGGGCATGGTCATGACATTGTATGGGCGGAGCTAACGTAATGATGTAACAGCGAGGCATAAGAAAGCAGTGTTTACGCCATGATGTGGACAAACGAGACTTTGCATCATGGGTGTGTAGAAACTGTGTGATGCTAATAGTATACCGTAACCACAAAGCAGCAAACATAGCCATCTATGACCATTAAATAATAAATGCAGTAACAGTTACCCCGGACACCAGAAAATAAATGCAATGGGCAACATGTCAGTATAAAATAAATGCAATGCGGGCAACATGTCAGTACAAAATAAACGCAATGCAGGCAAACATGTCAGTACAAAATAAACGCAATGCGGGCAAACATGTCAGTACAAAATAAACGCAATGCGGGCAAACATGTCAGTACAAAATAAACGCAATGCGGGCAAACATTTCCCCAGAAAAGAAACGCAATGCGGGCAAACATTTCCCCAGAGAAGAAACGCAATGCGGGCAAACATTTCACCAGAAAAGAAACGCAATGCGGGCAAACATTTCACCAGAAAAGAAACGCAATGTGGGCAAACATTTCACCAGAAAAGAAACGCAATGCGGGCAAACATTTCACCAGAAAAGAAACGCAATGCGGGCAAACATTTCACCTGGCAAAGAAACGCAATGCGGGCAATCATTTCACCAGAAAAGAAACGCAATGCAGGAAAACATTTCCCCAGAAAAGAAACGCAATGCGGGCAAACATTTCACCAGAAAAGAAACGCAATGCGGGCAAACATTTCCCCAGAAAAGAATCGCAATGCGGGCAAACATTTCCCCAGAAAAGAAACGCAATGCGGGCAAACATTTCCCCAGAAAAGAAACGCAATGTGGGCAAACATTTCACCAGAAAAGATACGCAATGCGGGCAAACCTTTCACCAGAAAAGAAATGCAATGCGGGCAAACATTTCACCAGAAAAGAAATGCAATGCAGGAAAACATTTCACCTGGAAAAGAAAGCATTTACTCACCTGGCAGAAGTCTCCGGCCTCTGACGCGCTGCTCCCGGGACCACCTTCCTCCTTCTCTTGTCTCCCGCGCTGACAAAGCTACGCAAGATGCAAACCAAGAAGAAAAGTAGTTCCCTAAAAACCGCACCACTCAAATAAATAATGGATAATCAACAACCTTTATTCAGTATACAAAATTAAAAACACACTAAAAACAGTAGATCATGAGGCACATAATGAAAATAATAATAAGCTAAATAAATCATGTAGCCACAATGCCTGCAAAGAAACCCCTAAATAAATACAGGAAAATGAACTAATTCAATGCACATGTCTATATATAACAAGATTACAGGGACCATATGACAAGCTGTCAGCAAATAATGTGCAAAATCGTGCAAAGAGTGAATGAATAGATAAAGTGCATAGTGCAAAATGAGGATGAGAAAGTTTCACCCATTCACATAAAGTTGAGTAAGACAGTAGTACACGTGAAACATAGCCCAGTCGAAGCTGCGCATTCAGGCAGCGAATCGCGACGGCGTCCGTGAGGCACCTCTTTCCCCTGCCTGCCATTCCTCCTTCCTGGTAAGCCATTAGCCCTATCTTGCCTTTACACTACCTAGCACTTTACTAGTTTCATTTACTATGTTTCACGTGTACTACTGTCTTACTCAACTTTATGTGAATGGGTGAAACTTTCTCATCCTCATTTTGCACTATGCACTTTATCTATTCATTCACTCTTTGCACGATTTTGCACATTATTTGCTGACAGCTTGTCAGGGGGTCCCTGTAATCTTGTTATATATAGACATGTGCATTGAATTAGTTCATTTTCCTGTATTTATTTAGGGGTTTCTTTGCAGGCATTGTGGCTACATGATTTATTTAGCTTATTATTATTTTCATTATGTGCCTCATGATCTACTGTTTTTAGTGTGTTTTTAATTTTGTATACTGAATAAAGGTTGTTGATTATCCATTATTTATTTGAGTGGTGCGGTTTTTAGGGAACTACTTTTCTTCTTGGTTTGCATAGCTATTTTTGGTTCCTTTCTGCACGCTCTGGCATTTACCCATATTTATGGTGGAGTGGATGGTGCTTGGCCGACTTGTGTGTAAAGCTACGCAAGATGGCGCCCGAAGCCCTGTACTGGAGACACAAATAATCTCCAGTACAGGGCTTCGGCAGCCATCTTGCCATAGCCCTGCTCGCCTGCCGGTGTCGGAACAGACACCGGAAGACCAAGGAGGCTGGAGCGGGGCTGCAGGCAATGAACTGGCACGGCGTCTATAAACGCCACTGCCAGTTCATGAGGATAGAGTGGCCAGAGTTGAAAGCGGGACGTTTCCCGGGACCTCATGCTGCCTGGGACAGCGGACCCCGAGTCCGGGACCCGTCCCGGCAATCCGGGATGTCTGGTCACTCTATCACCCACATGACTAACTACACTGCCAGCCAGCCATGCTTCCTCAGCAGAGAATACAAGCTCTGAGTGAGCAGGGCTGTAATCCTACGCAGCCGCGGTTATGCGAGCTGCGCAGGAGGTAGATTTTTCAAGCGGCGATTCTCATAAGGCAACCCTGGGGAGGTTCGGGACCTACAATGAACAGTGGATTAGGCTGATAAAGCGCCTGCTAGTGACAAGGAAGGCGCTGTTCGTCTGCCCTGAGGTCTGCTTTTGCAATGAGGTAAATAACTTTTTTATGCAATTCACCTGGTAAGTCCTTTAACCTATTTTGGTTCCTGGACGTAGAATCTACGTCCAAGAACCATGCGCGCTCCCGCGGCCGATCGCGCGCGTGCACGTGCACTCCCGGCCGCAGATTCGGTAGCCACAGAGTCAATGTATCGGGCTATGGTGCCCGATCACTGATTTCTCTCCCCTGCTGAAAAAGCGACAGCTTCTCTCGGAAGCTGTGCTTTCTCTGTCTGTCACCTCCCCCATGCGTCGCTCTAAGCGTGTGTTACGCTTAGAGTGACGTCATGTAAACAAACTCATGGCCGCCATCTTGTGGCCAAAAAGTAATACTACAACTGAAAGTAAAAAAAAAAAAAAATTAACATACATTTACATTATAAATCTATTGTTTTCCTCCTACCCTCCCAAAACTACCCAAATAATATGTTTACTATAAAAAAAAACCATTACAATAAAAAAAAAACATGTAAATATTTACCTAAGGGTCTAAACTTTTTAAATATCAATGTAAAGATGAAATATTTCTATATTTTTTTTATTTTAAACTTGTAAATAGTGATAGATGCAAAATGGAAAAAATGCACCTTTATTTCCAAATAAAATATTGTCGCCATACATTGTGATAGTTACATAATTTTAACGGTGTAATAACCGGGACATATGGGCAAATACAATACGTGAGTTTTAATTATGGAGGCATGTATTATTTTAAAACTATAATGGCTGAAAACTGAGAAATAATGAATTTTTCCATTTTTTTCTTATTCTTCCTGTTAAAATGCATTTACAGTAAAGTGGCTCTTAGCAAAATGTACCCCCCAAAGAAAGCCTAATTGGTGGCGGAAAAAACAAGATATAGATCAGTTCATTGTGATAAGTAGTGATAAAGTTATAGGCTAATGAATGGAAGGTGAACATTTCTCACGTGAAAACGACGGAACGCGAATGGGTTAAGGAATGCCTAGAATTCTTTCCCATTTAATATCTATTTTCATGTGAGGGTAGCAGCATGCAAATGACTTTTATATACTACTAATAATAATTCCAGTATTTGTATAGCACTTTTCTCCTGTCGGACTCAAAGCGCTTGTAAAGCAGGCAACAGAGTTGACAGTAGCAGTGCTAGGTAGTCTTGCCCAAGAACTCCTTACTGTCTAGGTGCTAGCTTATTTAACAGAAAGAACCAAGATTTAAACATAGGTATCCTATGCCAGAGGCATAGCCCTTAAAGTGATACTGAAGCGAAAAAAACCCTTATGATATAATTAATTCTATGTGTAGTACAAATAATTAATAGAAAATTAGTAGCAAAGAAAAGAGTCTCATGTTTTCAATTTCGAGTCTCATAATTTTCAGTTATTAAGCTTTTTTTTTATTACATTGCATCATTCTCTAATAAATGCAGTTTACACATTACACTCAGCATTTTAAATAATCACAGAGCAGTGCTAATGACCTTTTGCACTTTCCTCTTCAGGAAAACCATAAACAAACAAGAAACAATGAGAGACATTTGAGATAAGAGCTTCAAAAGACAGTGCTGTTCACAACTTTTTTTGGTTGTGGAGCTCAGATAAGCTCTTCTGCATAGATAACAACTGAAGTTTCTTAACTCTTCCTGTACTGGAAACAATATCTGTGCTGCTAATGTTTTATTTCTTAGCTGTACTACACATACAATTCATTATATCATAAGTTTATTTTCACTTCCGATTCCCTTTAATCAGTACACTATCCAGATACTACGCTTTCAAATGGTTGCATTGTAAATGAGATTTATGCAAGGGGTTTAAAATATTGACATAAATTATTAGAAATGTTTACCGCATTTATATTATCTGTGTTACACAACCGTTTTTGTATCGCTTTTCCCATTCAGCTCATGACAGATTAGGATGGTATATAAAGCATAATATGAAATAAAAGTAAAACGCTCTCACTCTCCAAGCTACCATGCAGCCTCTGCAAAGCACAGGATTAAACAAACACGTGTTTCTATCTATTTAGCATCCTAGTCGCCCAGGTACACTAACCCCTGCTTGTCCCTTGGGGTTCCCTGAATCCCGCGTGCTGCACCAGCAGGCCTCGGCACAAACACAAGGCATAGAAAACAGCCTGTTTAGGCAAACCATCAGCATTTTTGTGCATGCTTCCCCATATATCTATAATATTAAACAGAGCAAGCAGCTGATAGAACACTGGAGAATTGTAAACAGCAGACATAGTACATTGCTTTAGATCAGACACATCATTTCTTTTCCATCGGCAGGACAGTAATTGTGTATACATATTTTTTGAGCTTATGTATCTATTATTTTCTGCTGCAGATCATTACTAGGGACCATAACTCAGACTCTATCTGCTGTTTTACTGCATCACAAATGACATCCCCAATTCATTTCCATTAGCTCTTCCAAGATTATAGAAGGTGATTTGTGATGCAATGATAAGGCAGACTAAGCCTGAGTTATGGCTCTCAATTATGGATGGCAGGATTTGTTAATTATGGACCAGTAACTCTCATCTCTACGTCACTGCTTACAATAACTCTAGTCATTTCTCTTTTAGATTGCCTAATGTAGCATTCTTCATTCTACCAGAATTGTGACTGTATAAGTGAAATTGAGTGACATGACAGAGATGTATTTGATGCTCATGCCTTGTGAAGATTTTTTTTCCCACCTTTTTATCATTCATTGACGGATGAGATGTCAGTTCAGTTTTTTTTAATCCCATTTTTTGGTCAAATAAGGTTATTATTTTAAAGCATACCACACAGTTCTCAGAGGTAGGGCTAAGACCCTGGCCTGTACAGTGAGTACGGGCAGCCATTTTGTACTGAACCAATACAAGTGGTTTTTTTTGTAAATGTTTACTACGGTGTTACTGGCTAAGCTCTGAAGTGTGAAAGCAAATCAGCATTTTAGTACAGAAATATAATATATTGTTAGAATTTTGGGGCTCTGGCAATATATTTTGGAAAACAAGCAAACAAACAAACCACCCCAAAGGGAGTATAAGGGGAAAAATACAGCGGCACATTCTTACTCTACCTGTACTAAAGCAAAAGTAAAAAGTAACTTTTACTGAATATACATTAAAATGCAGTTATTTGCAAATGTAGCGTGTAACACATAAGGGTCAGTGCTATACAGCTATCCAAATGTGGCCTTCGCCAGAAGAAACTTCTCTGACTTGGGCTATAACACTTTGATATAGTCCTGATCTTGTGGTGGATTTTTTCCCTCTGTCTGTAAATACTTTGTTTTATTTTCACTCATACACCTATGGTGATCCTCTTATGAAGCCCTTTGGTATGGGCAAAACATGTTAAGAAGTTTGTGCTGTATGTTTGTACATTTTCCACTTTACAGTGGCTAGCTGGAACAGTGTTAGCATTTCCAAACCCCTATTTGCATATAGAGGCCAGAGGACATCAGCACTTATGTACTGGTGTAGGAATCTGTGAGGAGGGTATATTGAGCCCAACCAGGCCCACTTTTTCTCATTTGAAAACACCTGTGCATTTATTGTGAAAAATGCTACATTTGGATGGCTGTATTGCACTGCCTTTATGCCTTATACGTTACACACTAATTTTGCATGGCAGACAATTGCATTTTAACCTCTTGATGACCAGCTAACGCCGATTGGCGTAAACTGCTCGTCTGCGGGTTACCATGCGGCCTTTCCATGTCAGTTCACGGAGGGTGTCTCCGTGAACAGCCGGAGAGCCGCCGATCGCGGCTCACCGGCAAAATGTAAACAGGCGGGGAAGAAATCCCTGATTGGCCGGGGATCGCCGGCATATGATAGGTTGAAGCCTATCCTTCAATGTGCAGGACGGAAATCCGTCCTGCGCAGCTCACAGGGGGAGGGAGAGGGAGGGAGCGGCGAGACGGCGGAGAACGCTGCGGAGGGGGGCTTTGAAGAGCCCCCCCCGCTAAGCAAATGCAGCCGGCGGCGATCAGACTCCCCCAGCAGGACATCCCCCTAGTGGGGAAAAAGGGGGGTAGTCTGATCGCCCTGCTGCACTCCTGATCGGTGCTGCGGGCTGTAGAGCCCACGCAGCACCGATCACTGTAATATCCCCTGGTCGGCAAGTGGTTAATGTATAAAAACTACTTTTTATTATTTTTGCTTTAGTATGCATAGGGCAATTCCACTTTGTGCCTCTTGCAGTTGGATATATTTTGACAATTCAGAATTGAAATCACCATAGTGTTCCTATAGGTACAGAACCTATAGATTCTATTAATGTAACACCTCTGTAATGCTTTAACTGTAAAGAAATCCTCCAAACACCAATCAAGTTCTTTTTAAGAAATAATTGTATTAAATCATATGGATAAAAAAGTTCAGTGACAAAACACATTCATAAACTTCTTCTTAGCAGATGAGTATAGGTAGGCCTCTGTATACATCCGCCTGCTAGGACCAAGGCTAGTTCAGGAAACATATATGTGATACAGTTTATTAGCATTAACTTGCCAGAATTTTCCTCACACAGCACTCCGCTGTCTGCCACTTCTTCACCACTGTCTTTTTAAAGTGGACCTGAATTCTTTCATAGGACAGAAGGAATAGTAGAAAAATGTCTGGCGGTTATCTAGCAACATCCAGGATGAAACAAATATGTTGAATTTCTGATTGTGAATGATCACTTAACATATAAGAAGCACTGCTGTCTCCTCTGTATTTTGTCTGCCAGCTGTTGTCACACCATCTCTTCAGATACTGCACTGCAGTCTTCACTCCTTTTCTTTAATCCTGTCACTTGTTGCTCTGTCTCACTCTTGTATGCATTGCTGTCCTGTTGTCCCTGTGTCACTGTTATGTCTCTGCTGTTTTCTGTTATCTCTCTCTGTAACAGGTAAATTGTGATATCCTGGTCTTTCTTTCTTATCGCTTACTGTTTCTCATCTGGCTTATCTCTCCGTCTGTCTCACCAATGGCTGCTCTCTGTGTTTGTCTCTCTGCTCTACATCCTGCAACTCAAAAACTCATTTCTAGCTGCATCATCAATTCAGTCTCCATGGATTCTCAGGCTCCTCCCCCTAAGTAGCCTTAAACTGCTACAACCCAGCTGCCATTTCACCTTGCCCATGCCAAGCTTCTCCCTCCTCTTTTCTGCTAATGGGCTCCCCGTAGTGGCACCTGCAGGCTCTCTTTACAGCAGCACTTTCCACAAAAACAAAATGCATATTTAACCCTTAGTGTGTGTGTCTGTTGCAATGAGACACACACAGGGTTACATTATTACTTAGTATTTATAGTATTTATAACCTCTATTGAATCATAGCAGAAAGACCAATCATGCTTCAGCAGTTTGATGTAGTCAGAGAGATGAAAGGTAATTTCTGATTGGATGCTCTAGTCAGAGAGATGAAAGGTGACTCCTGATTGGATGCTCTAGTCAGAGAGATGAAAGGTGATTTCTGATTGGACACTCCAGACTACTGTTCATTGCACTCATGAAATGGTAGTTTCTGCAACTTTTTTTAAGGAGCCTAAACACATGTTTGGCTGAGCTTAAGAAAACACATCTTGTGAAATCTGATCAAGTGAACAATTAATACTATGCAAATCCCCAAGCAATATAACATGCTCCTTGCCCTGTCCAATAGAAAGAAATCGGGTTCTTGGCATACCTGACATGCTGTTTTGAAAATGTTTGGCTTCATTAATAAAGACAGCTTATAATCAAGCTTTGGTATGCAGAGGAACTATATTGTCCATATTTTAGATTAAACAAAAATCGCAAGGAAAGGTATCTGGTGATTAAAATCCCAAATTCAAGTGTATCAAAGCAAGGCCTCTGGGAGGAAAAGTCATTCAACCATATGTAGAGCTTTAGGGAGATGAGAGCAGAGCATCAGATACTGGGAAAGTGTACTGGATGCATGGCTATCTCCACTGATTTGTGAATTATTTTAGGAGAGACGCTGTCATAGTATGCTCCTCGTCATGCAAAATCTCTAGCAGTTTCAATAGATATGGAAGATATCTGAATAAATGTGAGACTTGATAAAAAAAAAAAATGTATCCTTGGAATGCTATAACCCAAATTACTTTAAATGATTCAGTTGTAGAAGTCCATGAAAAGGTTACATTTTTTTGCAATAGCAGGGAATGGGAATAGGACTCTGTCACTCGTAAAGTCACCATCTGTTGCCTGTGATGGAGTCTCGTGTTGGAGTCTACCGTTGTGTAAAATACAAAACTGTTCCATATGGCTGATTTGATGTAAAGGGCACAGTTTCACAGTAATCTCAAAATGGCTCCTAGTTTTCCAATTATCCACAGTGGTTTCCTACTTTGTTGAGCCACCTGCAGTCTGTTCCATTCAGTGGTGTAACTAACTACAGGGGAGTGGCCCCTGCGACTGCAGAAGGGCTAAGAGCTGTAAGGGGGCCCCAACTACTACTTCACTTACTTAGAAAGGGGTTCATCCTTCAGATCGGCTATTTTTGTGGCTACACTTGTTGGGTGTGATGATTACAATGTCCACACTTGTTGTATGACCCTTGCAAGGTGGGCCTCCAGGCTGTGAGGGTAATCAGGTTGGCATAGAAGAGGGTGTGAACTTTAGGGGGCACCATCAAAGTTTTGCTGGGGGTGTATGATTTGTAGTTACGCTCCTGGTCCCATCCCAAAAACTGTACAGATAATTAACAACTAACAGAGACTAAGGCCCTGTTCACACTTGCGGTTCGAGTCCGCAAGTGTCCGGGGGTCCGGGGGGCCGCAAAGAGACCGCACGGGTCTCTGCTGTGGCCACAAGTTGCCACCAGTTGCTGATCCGGAATGTATCAGTTCCAGCTACAATAAAGTAGCTGGAACTAGATACATTGCAGTGCCAGAAAGGCACCGCAAGCATGGGGGATACCGGCGTGTAGTCCGGGCCCCCCAAGTGGCATAGGACCGGTGCTGGAAGCATCCAGTCCTATTGCCAGTGTGATGAGAAACATCCCTTTCTAATTGCACAGCATGGCCGCATGTTCGGATCAGGATCCGGCCCGGGTGCGTGGGCCGGATGACCGGACCCGAAAAATAGTGCATGTTGGAAAAGTGTCCGGAGTCCAGATCCGATCCGGCTCCGTTCTGTACGGAACGTACACATGTGAACGTCCACATAGTGTTTGCATTGCTATGCGGAACGTACGTTCCGTTTGTACAGTATACGGTCCGGATCCGATCAGGCGGAACCGGACAGCGAATGCTAATGTGAACCAGGCCTTAGACTGTCTGTGGAACCACACTGTAATTGCTGGCAGACATTGAGGTGTGGGTGTGCACCTGTGCTTTCTGGTACAAATTTGGGTCCATCTATGTCTGCTGTCATAAACTAGGGGCCACCTGGGACTGCTACCATAGACAATGGACAAGGGTGGGAAGGGCAACTTTGTTAGGCTGGATACAATCTGAGCCTGTTACCATAAACCCTGTGCCCCTGTTTCCTCTGCCACAAAGTGGGGCCTACCTGTACCTAATGCCATAGATTTAGGGGCCACATAGTCACACTTCCACACAGACTATGAACTGGGGCTGAATATGCCCACATCATTACAGTGGAAGCCACCTAACCCTGCTGCCACAGAATGGCGAGTGTGAATTAGTGCCTGCAACCATGGACTGGAGAGGAGACTACACAGAATCTTCTACCTACAAGAAGGTAGTAGAGGTTGGGTGTAAAGCCTAAACAATACTATTGTTTGCTTTACATTAACTAATGTACATTTAAGAGAGTTCCAAGGTAATTTAAGGTAGTCCCTAGAGAGGAATTTGGACCCACAACCAATAATACCATTTAATGCCCCCATTTGCTTTCTTTAGTGCCCTCTAAAGCTACCTTTTGTCCTTCAATAAACCCTTTGTTGTGCCTACAGTAGCCCCCATGCAGTGCCTTCCATAGCCCCCATCTGTGGTTTCTTTATTGTTCTCCTGTAGTGCTTACCTCTATTGCAGGCTAGAGCAGGAGACCATGTCAACTTTATTGTATTTAATCCATCATGCTAGTGAACTTTCTGCTCTATGATCAGTGCCTAGCGTCCTCATGGCTCCCAGCTGTGCTGCATCACTGCAGCATAATTAATCACATGATCAGTGACATGACTAAGGCAGGGCAGTGTTGAAATGGAAGGGACTGTGTTGACAGGAAACAGAGAAAGGAAATATAATTCAGCCTGCTCCTCTGCCATACATAACATTCAGGGTCCTAGGCTGGCAGGCAGTGGTCATGAGAAGGGACCCTACATGTCCTCTGAGAGCATGGGGCCTGGTTTTGATTGCGACCTCTGTGACCCCTGCTACTGTTCTACTGATTATTTGTCCTTTCTCAACAGAATCTGGATAGAAGCTTTCTCTGCCTACTAAGGGTGGGGCTTCTAACAGCCAGAATGGCACTTTTGTTGGCCTTGGATCTGAACTTTTCCTTTGGATAACTTGTCACAGGATAGCATAATACCCACTACTGGCTCAGACAAACCACGCAAGCCCTGACTTTGCCCTTAAAAGCCATCCTTTTATCTACATCCCAGCTTCTTTTGGTAAATGGGAGTTGTTCATTTTTTCAGTTTTTTTTTTACAACTGACTGTAGAGTGGAGGTTCAATAAGCCACAAAAACAATATAATCTTATTGAATGTAAGTAACTTTGAATATATCTCTATTTAAATGTAGTTAATTAATGTAGTGAATTTCCATAGGGTAAATATGTTTGTGGACATTTCCTTTAAGCTGTATGTTTTCATTGTAGCATTGCTGCGTATGAAAATACATCTAAATAATTCAGGCAGCGTGTCGCATTTGCATAGCACATGACCCCACAAGAGGTTTTTAATCATGAAAACACATATATATATATATGTATATGATGCAGACATATTACCATGGTGGTGTTTGTCAAGACCCAATCAATCACATCTACCTAGCCTTTGTGAGTTATTTTAGTGCTGGGCCTGCAGATGTTACAGCCCAGCAGAGCTCAGCTCTTTCATGACAAATCAGTAGCTACACCTTGGCTTATTGCAATTATAACCAATTCACATGCAGGATTAGGTCTGACAAATGTATTTAACAGGCTAGGAAATTTGCATCAGGTCCTCATAATGAATTGCACGAGCTGAAAGGAGTTTAAAAAAAAACGTGCACACACACACACACACGAGAATGGAGGGAGAGAAGAACAGAAACACTTTTAACTGGACTAGAAATCCAAAAGGAGATAAATAACTAAAGACATTCTGGAATGTGTTTTGGATCAGCCAGGTGAAAATGGGTTAATCAGGATATATTTGCTAAGCACACACATCAGGGATTGATTACAGATTCATTTCCAGGATGTTTGTGAACATATGCCTTGATCTGCAATTCTACCTACAAAAAGGCAGCTGAGCCTCAGGGGCCCCCATGTAATGTGCTAACGAGAAATGTAAGCTGTATACTGTAAGTGTATCCAAATACTGCTCTATCCCCGTGTGACGGACGAGCCGTCAGTGCGCAGAAAACGCAGCCGCAATCGATTTCCGGCCCTCGATTGTCGTTGCGCTGCCAAATCAGAATCTCATGTCTGTGGACACCAGGCAGTCCAGCCTGGGGGGTCTCTGCTGTCTTCAGGGAAGTTAGTTAGCAGAGTTCAGATGTTAATTAACAAACCAGGAGTCTTTTCAGAGCCAAGGAAGCTAATCCCAGCAGGAGGCAGATTTAGCGGAACCATTCAGCCAGAATAGGGAAACATAGAGTTATGATCTTTATGCATGTTTTAGAAGCACCATACATCGGAGAGCTGTGGAAGTTATCTCATTCTGTTGGTCCGGATCTTGTGAGTATTTTGATATTAAATTGGGGCCACTGGCATAACCAGAACTCAGGGAATTCAACCGTTTTTTAACCGGGCATGCAAACATGCCCAAGTTTGGTATCATATGAACTGGGCTAGTCTGAGAAATATGAATATGTGATGGTCATGTGTGTGCGAGAAGCGGAAGCCGAGATATGACCAAAGTCATATTTGATGGGCATAGAGCACCCAGCCAGGGAGCTCACCGCCCCTGTCCAACCCCTGGGCTGTACTTGAGGCTCCACCCAAAGGTGGGCATTGTTCAAAAGTGTTTGCAAGGAACCACTCTGGCAGTCCTCCCATTCCATCCATATGAGAACATTCTGCTGCCAGCCAGAGGACACATGGCTGGCGGCCATCTTGCTGAACTTTGAATTGAGCTCTGAAACAAAGGGCACATGGCTAGCGGCCATCTTGTCGGAACTGAACAAAGGGCATCCTCCATTTTGTTTGGATTTTAAATCTTGCTGAACTTTGAATTTATCTCTGGAACAAGGAACTTTGCGAACTTGAAACCAAGGACTTGATGATTTTCCCACAAAAGGACATATTTCCACAAACCCTAAGTATTTTCTCCCTTTTTATTTCATACTGGCTATTACTGTTTTAATAATTGTTCATTTCAATAATTGTCTGTATATATATTAATTATTTATATTGCTTTCAATAAACCGACGCTATCGTCAGTTGTTGTTCTAACTACCCTACTATTCAGCACGCACAGAACTGATCCCGGGTCTCTGAAGAGACGCTACTATTGGTTGTTGTTGGCTAGACAGAATAGAGTGTGTTTAACCGTTTTTATTCGCAGGACTAGTCAGTCAGAGGGCTCCTCGGGCCCATGGCAACCGAGGTGGTGGCAGTTATACCCTGAATTAGTGTGTATTTTGTAATTACCGTACCTCACAGGCTCCCTTCTGGTTTGTCTGCGGCTAATTCCCAACGGTTCCTGCGCATTGACTGCGACCAGAGTTCGCACGATCCGTGCGCTGGCACCGTTTAGAAGGCCATTTGCGGTCTGACCACTAGGGACTCCTGTGACACCCCGTAAATGGGCTCTAGAGGTGTAAATGACCTCCAGGTACATAATGAAGCTATAGACTTATTAATGTATTTAGTGAATTGTACCTTGACCAGTTTAAGGCTGTAATATTTGGGATCATAGGTAGAAAGTTTCATGCTCCATTTCTGGCTTATTGCCTGAAATCCCCAAATCTCTTCCCCGGACCAGTCTCTGACCTGTTATGAATAATGTGGAAAGAAGCTAGGAGCTTTTGGTGGGGTGGGATTAGGCAAGGGGGAGGGGGACTGCTATTTGTGGCCCATTGTAGAGCTTTGTGGTTCAAATGTTGAAGCTAAAGTCCTGGGGATGGGAATGAAAGCGTACCTGAAATGACATGTGACATGATGAGATAAACAAATACACATATAGTACTAGCCCTAATAAGAAATCATCTAAAGTCCATTTCTGTTTTCCAGCACAGCGTGAGTTAAAAAAACACCTTCAGTGTTTATCTATGCAAACACCTTGTAAAACAGCTTGTTGAATTAAGTTGGTTTCCTGAAAAGTAAATAGAAGCACAAAGGTTGATATCTGTCAGGGAGAGGACATATAATAACGTTTTACTGAAGGAAAGTTCAAAGGGACATTACTGCTGCTTCTTTTTTAGCTTAAAAGGCAGAGGCCCATATGCAATTAACTTTTTTCCTAGGCGATATTTTCATACCTTGTAATTAAAATGCTTTTTAAAATACAAGCAAATAAGAAAATACTCATAATAATTTTTTTTTGTCATCTACACTTTGGTAGTTTTTCAGTTGTACAGTGCTGAAATGTTATTTTAAAAAGAAGTTGAAAAATTATCTTTTATGAGACAAGTGAAGCATAAAAGTTAATGGTATATGGCCCAGAGTGTGAATTCTAAACAGTAACTGTGACAGTCTGATGCAGTCTTTAAAAATAAAGCTATAAAACTGAAAACAAAAATATGAGACTATTTTCTATACTACTAAAGTTCTATATACCACCCGTACTGCACACCCAATTCATTATGGACCATATGCAATTCACTTTTCCACTAAGTTTTCTTCCAGGTGATAATTTTTCAGCTTCTCTTTAAAATAACTTTTCAACATTTCCCTAATACAAAAGTACCAAAAGTAGTAGAAAAAGTACTATCAAATTGACCTTGTGTATTTTATTGCTTGCTGGGGATTTAAATGCATATTATTGACAAGGGGCCATATGCAATTCACTTTTTCACCTGAGCTTTCTCCTAGGAGATAATTTTTCATCTTCTATTAAAAAGTACCAAAATGTAAATGAAAAGGTACTATCAAAATAATTGTGAGTATTTTCTTGTTTTCTGGTGGCTTAAAAGGCATTTTATTGACAAGTTTAAAAATACCACCTAGGAGAAAACTTAGGAGAGAACGTTAATTGCATATGGACCAAGGTGTGAGAATATCCACTTGGAGAAAACTAAGGAGAAAAAGTGAATTGTATATGTGCTGATATCTCAAACTTTTTTTTCACTTTTTTTCACTTCAGGTTCACTTTAAGGGCAACTGTAAAAACTGGTTGGATGGAGAAGATATCAACAATGACTCAGGTGAAAAAAAACTCAAGTGAAAAAGTGAATTGCATATGGGCCTTTGTGAGATTTTTGAATTTCCTATCTGGAGAGGAAGTGAAAATTCTTACAGATGGGTAAACAAAGCAGCAATAAAAATCCAAATAAGGTTCCAGCCCCCTAGTACTCTATCCAAAACAAAAATAAACATATTCCTGGAATTGATCTCTCATCAGTGTGGATAATTAAAGTGTCCAGTCTCTGGAGCCTTCTGCAATCCCAGTTGATACTAATTTTACCACATAAGGCTTGGGATGGACCTTCTCAGTCATCATTGAAGGTATTTGCTATGGTTACAATCACTGCTGCCCATGTAGCTGAAGACAATGTTGGGTACACTGCTAAGTTGTATTTACTAAACTGCAGTAAGCAGAATAATGTGCATAAAAGTCTTACAGCTCGATGAGTAGAGCAGAATGCAATACATGCAATGCAATATTTTACATATGTTATTTTGCTTACCTCAGTTTAGTGAATCTGCCCCATTCTACTGCAGTATCAGTGCAATATCAGTACTATATTATTGCTGTAGTAGTAGGTTATATCAAAAGCCTGGGCAAACCATAAAACCTTCCATAACAGATTTGCTTTCATAAAATTCTAACTGACTGTCATGCGGATCTTTTGTTTTCGGCAGTTGATGACGCATAAGTCAAAAACCTGCACACGGTTTGGTTATTTTTTAGTTAGTAAAGTACACAATATTATGGAGGAATGTTTAATTTGTTTGGATCTCAGCCTATTGTGGCTGGATAGTGTACTAGTTCAGGGCTCTGCCTCTGACTCATGCGACCTGGGTTCAAATTTCGTCCCTTCCTGCTCAGTTAACCAGCACATATTCAGTAAGGAGTTCTTGGGCAAGACTCCCTAACACTGCTACAACCTAATGAGTGTGCTTTAGTGGCTGCCTCGCAAGCATTTGAGTCTGACAGGAGAAAAGTGCTATACAAATAGCAGTCTTGTTCTACTGCTGCGTGGTAAAGGAAAAATTGTTAAATCCTGATTAATGTGGCTTAACTATCATTCAAAAAGTCTACAGATCAGCTTCTGAAATATTAGAGATTTGTGTGCTGCAACAGTAAGGCAAGATGCTTTTCTGCTCAAAAAGTGCCGGATAAACCACCGGGTAGAACTCCTTATCTAACATATCTATTTGCAATATTTCAGGTATTAAAAATAAATAAATAAAACTACACAAATCAGTACAAACTATATTAAACAGAAAAAAATATAAAAAGACTTACCACTTTAGAATCTTGTCTATGTACAAAGAATATGGTTTGGAAGGCTTGATAATCTAGTTTAGATTAGGGGGAAAATATAAATATGCACTTTAATGTTTGCTGTAGAAAATCAATCATTTTCCTTTCATCCTCTATTTACCAGTGAGATCAAGCAATAGCTCATCTCTAAAGAATATGCGATGACATCTGATGTCACCATTACAATTCTGCTGTGAATGACCAATTAAAAATATCTGCCTTGATGGCTTACATTTGCTTGTCTCAGAACAACATAATAAAAAACACACATACAAAAAAAAAAAAAGGAAACAAAACAAAAACAATGGCAAGAACAATAAAACACACAGGAAAAAAAAAATAATGACTGCAATTGCATTACAGCATCTATCTAGTGAGCAGGGACGAATTACCATTTGTATCTTAACCTTCAGGTGTCCTAAAGTGACACAGTAGCCCTGTCAGCTTGCCTAATGACTAGATGCTCTTGTGGCAGCGAGTGGGTTAATTTCCAAGATAATTATTGCATGCTGCTCTGTCTACTTCTGTCAGCAATGCAAACAGCTGTTTATTGGAGACAGGGACTTGAACATATTAATGAATATAAATGAATTTACCCTTTACAGTTGCACATATGGCCGGGAAACCAATAATGGATTGTAATGTGGTTTAAGTTTAAGCTCAATCAATATTTTGATTTCCTGCCCGTGGTTTTGCGATGAAAAAAAAATTCCAGAGCCTGTGCAACGGCCTGAGCTGTAGGAAGTGAGCACAAGGCAAATTGTGAGTTCTGGGAAAAACTGTAATAGGGTTTTCCTGTCAATCCCACATCGGTACACGGCCTGAGTTATGCATTGCAGCACTCTGAGTTTGGGTTCCTGACGATAGTGTATTATTAATGTCGAAAGTGCTTTAGACACATTGGCCCCTGCTCAATATGCAATGAGGCGTCTACCCCAAGCAGGACCAGGCATTAGCTAACTTAAGATAAGGTGTGTGGAAGCGTTTGCAGGAACTGAGTGCCATGATGGTGTTAACCCCGTGGCTGCCATGGACAATAACCGAAAATCATGACTACACATAGATTACAAGGAAGAAAGCCATTTCAAGTGAGGAGGAAGAGTCACAGCAGAGGTCAGCAGTGCATTTCAGGCCTTGTCTGCCTGCATGAAGGGATTTGGATATCTGATATTCATTCCACATTAAAGGAACTGTATTTTTTTTCTTTACCTTTTCAAGCTTAGTGAGAGGTCAACCCTGTGTTACTATGGTAACTGTCCTCACTGGTACTCTGTGAAAAGATGAAGGGATGTGATAATAAAGTTTAGCGTTTTGAAGATTTTCTTACGTTACCTTTGCCTAGTCATGTCTGGGTTGCTCCCCTTCGGATCATTGTTAATCAGAGGTTCTGTGGTCCACCAGTGGCTTCTCACAAGTGTAAAGGTCAGCTGTCAAAGCGAAAGACAAAAGATATATATATGCATCACAAATGTGTACAGCCGTTCCATCTTGAAACATTGACTTTCACTATGATCCCTTGTGCTCTCCTCTCGCTGCTTGGAGAGGATGGCGTCTCAGCTTTGTCCGTAGAATTAAAAGACTTTTGCGTGCACATATAAAAAAAACATGGAGTATGTACTATACTATTGACAGACATAACGCCATTACTTAGGGTAAACCCTAGTGTACACAGGCACAATGATCCCACTCAATCTCTTTCCAGTCTTTTCATGCTTGGCCATCTGCTTCCTTAAAGGGACACTTAAGTCAAACAAAAAAAAATGAGTTTTACTCACCTAGGGCTTCCAATAGCCCCCTGCAGCTGTGCGGTGCCCTAGCCGTCTCCCTCCGATCCTCCTGGCCCCGCCGGCAGCCACTTCCTGTTTCGGTGACAGGAGCTGACAGGCTGCGGACGCGAGTGATTCTTCGCATTCCTGGCCACAATAGCGCCATCTATGCTGCTATAGCATATATCATATACCATATAGCAGCATAGAGGGTGCTAATGTGTCTGGGAACGCGAAGAATCACTCGCGTCCCCAGCCTGTCAGCTCCTGTCACCGAAACAGGAAGTGGCTGCCGGCAGGGCCAGGAGGATTGGAGGGAGACGGCGAGGGCACCGGACAGCTGCAGGGGGCTATTGGAAGCCCTAGGTGAGTAAAACTCATTTTTTTTGTTTGACTTAAGTGTCCCTTTAAATTGTGACTAGATAGATCCACAGTAAATAATATTCCTGGAGGTTATTTATTAATTGAGCATTGTACATGACAGGCACAGATAAGAAGTATCAAGCTAACCCAAAATGATGTTGATCATACATACAAATCATTTTTTACAGAAAAAAAGTATTCAATGATGAACCAAAGTTTTTTTTCTTTTGATCTGTTACCAACGTTCAACATATTACAACACAATGACCTTAATTCTAGTAGCTATGTGCGGTACTTTCTGTTTTGTCGGTAAAATACCTCATGCAGAATTTTCAATTTTTGAGGACAATTTTGAAAGATTATTTTGCATTTTTGAAAATGCGGCGAAACAGGCGTTAAATGTGGTAAAACGTGCGGTAACTCAGCAGTACATAGAAAAGACAGTATTTAATTGTCTTCCATAACATAGGATAGTCTTTGGAAGGTGTTTTTTTGAGGGGATGGAAGGTGTATTTGATTATGTAGCCACCTATGGAAAGTATATTTATAGGCATCCCCTATAAAAAAAAAATACAGTAAATAATTTGGAGTTTTATTTCTACTATTCTTCTTTATTACACGGCCTGAATAGGAATTCCACTAAAAAAGGAATAGGAACTGAATAAGAATGTAGGTCTTTAACTGATCAGTAAAGTATGTGCTAACATGCCCCCTAATTTTCATGAGAATTACATTTTTCTGGTAAAATACCGCACATTTTATGAGCTAATTTACATCGTGCGGTAAATTTTGTCTAAAATCTACAAGAACCGCAAACTGCTTTTACTGCATGCGGTAAAAAAAACACTTACGTGGTAAAATGGACGGTAAACGTACCAGAATTGAGGCCAATGGGGCCTAATTATCAAGGTAGAAAGCAGATGATCACCAGAAAAGTGCTGTTATTTCTGCAAAAATAACAATTTTCCAAAGAACTGCAGACTGCCATGTTTTGTAAGTGGTGATCAAAAGAAATGATTGCCATTTTTATTTTTTGTATCAAATTTTATTGAAGAGTACGTAAGGTTTACAAAAGCTGCATAGACCGCTTTATCAATTCCTCCATGCAGGAAGGATCTCGGTTATATATTATATATATATATATATATATATACAGTATATGATATAATATGGCTTGTCGAGTAAGTAGCTACATGTGTTGTACTACTTCAATTAATGAAAGTTTTAACAATAAGGCCCTCAACTGCCAGCATGCAACATTAATTAGAGAAAAGAAAAACAAAGGAAAAGAAAAAAAGCAAACCTAAGTCGACATAATAAATATTGAGATACAATTGATACATTTCAGAATCAAAAGTTTAAAGACTACTTCCAGTGTAAAATAGAGAGGCTAAAGCCTGCCATGCAAGGCTCTCTATAATTGCTGCAAAGATCTGCTGGTGGTAGGGTAAATCACTCACCTGCTTGCCTGGAATTCATTAATGAGAGAAACTCCGCCCTTTCCATCTGTGAGACACCAATGGCCATGTTTCCTAAAGTCTTCAGAAGCTCTGAGGCCACTCCCACATGCTTGCCACAGTCAGTTAGGCCACGTCTGTGATCTAGGAGCGAACTGTAGGAAACAGGTGGGGGTGGCCACAGAGCTTCAGAAGATTTATGGGCTGGCCTGTGAGTAATTAACGCTACCAACCACCAACCTTGCTGCAATAACAGAGAACATATTGCAAGCTCTCTATTTTACACTGAAAGTAGTCTTTAAACCAATTGGCCATTGGCCATTATTCAAGTAAAGTATCCAGGGTGACCATTAAAGCTTTCAGAAATTGTGTTTTTAGAAACCAGATATTTGATAGCTTCACAAGAAATAGCTGGTTTTCTCCAGCATGCAACTATATGGTGTTCGGCCTCCATTGCTATCTGTTGTATCAGGCTGTGCCTAAAGTAGGAGAATAAATTAGGTGTCTCCCATAGCTAAAGTATCTTGGGGAGGTATTCTTATAAGTGGTAGGTATATGCTTTATTATACATGCATTATCATCCAATAATGTTTTGCCACTGAACAATGCAACAAGATACTGTATGTGGCAAGGTCTTAACTACAAGCTTCCCCATCCTCCTCCACAGTCTTGTCCCAGCCGGGGGACCCCGAAAGTCTGCTTGCCACTTGCGAATGCACAGATCCAGATGTGAAGTCACTTTCCTGAACTCTATCCCTACAAATAGCATGTATATTTTGTTTTTGTTTTAAGGCCATTTATTGCCTCCCCTTAATTTTTGTGATTGCCACAAGAGGCAGACTGCATAAACTGGTCTTATGACAAATGCACCTTTGTCTATAGCAGCCAGTAGCCTTGAGAACAGCAGCCAGAACCTGCCTGTTCCTTTTACCATGGTTTGGAACTAGATGGAGAGCACTTTGTGATCAATGTGTTTTTCTTGCTATCTTACAACAAAGGCTTCTAGTGGCTGAAAGGGACATGGACAGGCTTAGTCCAAAAAGGCTCACAGCTGCTACAGATTCCACATGCTGAAAGTCCCATCTGTGATGAAGGTGTCTGGCATGGTGATAGAATTAAAGTTGTTTTTGTGCTTTTGTTTCTAAAGCCTAATAAAGTAGTGGTCATGCACTATTCAATCAAAGTTGTTTGAATTTCTCATTTTGTTTCAATAAAATGATTGTTTATATGTAAAATACAAAAAAATAATAATTATTAAATCTTGATGGGTTACCACAATATTTTATTTTACATTTTGACTAGTTAGCCATGGTGGACTTTTCTTTTTTGAATCTTGAAACACTTATTTATTAAGGGATTATGGAGGCCTATAGCCAGGGCTGGTTGTAGACTTTTTACTGCCTGAGGCAAACCTGTGAGGATGCTCCCGCCTGATTTGGAATGATCACACAGTACAAGACAATTTGAGCTGCACGTTATAGCTGCGATGACCCCCCCCCCCCCCAAAAAAAACACCCTCAGTATAGGTAGGTAGCCAGTTATAGGTGCCCCCAGTTTTGGTAGCCAGGTACAGTTGCCCCCAGTAAAGGTTGGCCAGGCACTCTCTTCAGTTCCTGTTTCTGCCTGGTGCTGCCCCCAGACTTCTGCCTCCTGAGGAAGTTGCCCCACTTGGCATCATGGGTGGACCAGACCTGCCCATACCAAAACTTTCACAAGGCCCTCAGATGTAGGCCCTCTTTAGCTATGCCACCTGCCCCTACCCTAAGGATATGATTTGATTGGCAATTTACATTCTCGTGCAATCTACACTGCATATAGTTCCTGGGCAATGACAGAGGATGGAGGAAAACAAGAAAGATAACAGTGAATACATCAAATACAACCTGGGCCCCCTCTGCTCCAGGGCCCCATAGCAGCTGCTATGGCTATTGCTACGCCCCTTCATAGTGTAGTTGATCAGCTTTCGTTGACTTTTATTGAACATTACATTTATTGTAGAGATTGAAACCCCCCTCCCAGGGCCGGATTTGTAATCTTTACCGCCCAAGGCCGCTGTCACCAGCAGCCCCCTTTAGTATAGGTAGCGGGATGACCCCTCCCCCCTTCCCTCTAGTATAGGTAACCTGATGACCTCTCCAGTATAGGTAGCGAGATGACCCCTCCCCCTTCCCTCCAGTATAGGTAGCCAGATGACTCCTCCCCCCTTTCCCTCTAGTATAGGTAGCCAGATGACTCCCTTAATCCCTCCTTTTCCCACTTCCCCCCCTTTCAGTATAGGTAGCCAGCTTGCCTTCACACCACAGTAGCCATCAGTGTCACACATTTCTCAGCTTGTCTCCAGTGCTGAAGCTTCCTTTTCCCCTGTGTCTCCAATGCTGCCCAAGTCCATAGCCGCCCGCCACAATGCAAACGTGCACAGAGAGAAAGGTGGCCGCTGTACAGGCCGCTGGCAGCAGAGTACCATGGACAGGTGCTCGCCCGATCACCCTGCATTGCAACATTTGCAAGTTTTCAAATGCTGCATAAGTTCAGCCTTCTGCTTTGGTGCCCTTGCTCCTGTAGTGCCCTCGGCCATGACCTAGGTGGCCTTGGCCTAAATCCGGCCCTGCCCCCTCCCAACAAAACAGATCCTTACAATTAATATTGTACAATCCAATGACTCATTTTTTTTCAAATTACTTTACTCTTTCTTTCACTATGTGTGCGTTTCATGTTAATCAAAAATACTTCTGAAATTCTGCAGTGGTCAATGTAAAAAATCAGTCATCTTAAGAGAAATCTTAAAAAAAAGATAAATGACTGAACCATTTATGGCCACCTTAAAATGTTGTGTCTAATTATCCAGTTATGCTTTATAGATCTTTTGTAGGATAATCAAGACAGGAAATATTTAGGCAAGTAACGTAAAATCACTTTGCAGGCCAGCTAATTAGATAATGGCCTATACATGAAATGGCAAATAAAGTAAAATCCTATTAGAAATATTACTACCATAATAGTAATACTAATAAAACATGCCTTGGTCACACTTGAGCACAGCTTGTAAATTGCTATGACCTCCTCCTCCCCCAGAATACACTTATTCCTAGTTCTGTAAGCTAATGTTTGTTTATACTTTTCATTTGGCCACTTATACATACAGTAATTTATTGTCCGTAGATACAAGCTCTATTCATTTCAGTTAGTGAGATGTTAATAAATTGTGTCCTTGAGTCTCAAAAACACATTCCATAAAGCCCAAGCATTAATTGCCTGTATAAATATTTCCCTTTTGAAGAGCATTATTATACCATTTTGAGTACTGTATGGTAATAATAGTGGGTACCACAAAAATGGTGCTACATATACTGACAAGATGCTATAGCAGCAAGAGCACAGTTTGCCGTTTGCCAGTCAGAAATTTGTAAAATATAGTGTTAGGCTTGGTGGTGTATTCTCCACAGTCAGCATGCAACGCATGAGCTGGCGTGGAGGAGGTACACACACTAGCACCAGGAAACAGGCTATCCCTAGTATAGTGGAGGGGAGGACTGACTCCAATAGGAGATTGTGGCGCACAGAGCCGGTGCAGATCTGACAGCCACAAACAATGCTTTCGTTATAACGTCTCAGCGCAAAGTAGCGCTGAGCGCATAAACCAGAACTGAGGAGATCAGGACAGGTAGACAGAATGAACGCTTGCTAGCTAGCGGCTACTTAGCGACAGCAAGCGTCCAAAACCAGACAGACTGGAATGAGGCAGCCAATGCGATGCAGCGATGGCGTGCCTCACAAAGACAGGACAGGATAGTCAGAAAATAGCAGGATTAAGATAGATGAACGTAACACAGATAAATATACAATAAGTATGTTTTCCTAGCGTATTACAATTACAGCTATCAAAGAAACTATTTGTAACGTCTGACTAACATATGTATATATCGGCAATGAACCGATATATGACATAAGCAGGAACGCTGACTAGGACTGGAGTAATACAGGGAACAGGACTCAGAAGGATTCGCTATCTCTTCGCAGAGATGAACGCAATCCACAAACGGTAACAGAACAGGATTCAGAAGGATTCGTTATCTCTTCGCAGAGATGAACGCAATCCACAAACAGTAACAGAACAGGATTCAGAAGGATTCGTTATCTCTTCGCAGAGATCAACGCAATCCACAAACGGTAACAGGACAGGATTCAGAAGGATTCGTTATCTCTTCGCAGAGATGAACGCAATCCACAAACAGAACCAGGAGCAGGGTAACTACCTCAGCACGGGTGGTCACGGTACGCGCAACCTACCAAAACGTGCTGGAAAGCTGACTAACTGCACACAGGATATAAACAGTTCGTGTACGTATACATCAGCGACACTGATGTATTAACGTAACACAAATACAAGGAAAATAATAAACGTGCTGGTATGCATATATATTGGCAATGAACCAATATATGATGCAAAGACCAGCAAAGTATCTTTATAACAAGAAACACGATCGGGGGCTAAAGCGACAGCAAGGCAGGCTTAAGCTGAAGCTATGAAAACCCAAGGAAACCCTGCAGGAAGCAGATCTTTATACTGAGGTCATCCAATGGGAGCAGACATGCAGATTCCCACACAGGTGAATGATAATCAGTCACAAGCTGACAGCAGGGAAAGACAGACAAAGCTATGCAGCTTGCATGGAAATAGATCAGAACTGCCTGAGCTGCAGCACTACTACTTCCAGTAATAGCTGCTGCAGCAGCGATCATTACATATAGTAACCGAAATGTCCAACATGTGAATATATTTGAAATAACTTTTTTGCACAGAGCCAGATAATCCACAAGGCAACTAAGGTAGGTGCCTAGGGCCTGGTGGTGGCCGGGGGTCTAACTGCCACTTTCTGAGCTGCATTATTCATCTTACTTTTCCAAAGAAGCCAGGTAGCCAGCAGGTAGAGGTAATTATGGTATCTTGCCTAGGGCCCCATTTCACCTGGCTATGGGGGGAGCGGGGAGCATCTGACTATAAGGGGGACGAGGGGCACATCTGGCTATCTATAATGGGGTAGGGGAGCCCCTGTGACTATTAGGGGGAAGGGGAGCACGTCTGGCTATCTATAGATAAGAAGGGGGCACATCTGACCACCTATACACCGAGATGGCGCCGGACTCGGTCGCCACGGCCACAGGGCTCCGGCTTTTTTTGTACTTTTTGTACTTTCTCTCTCCACTCGAGGTGGAGAGAGCTTCATTCTTGCTGAGAGAGGCGGAGGCGGAGGACATGGGCACTACCGGACCTGTTCCGCATCAGACACGGAACGCAGGCGGCGTGAGGATCAGCTGCTGAGGATCAGCTGATCGGGGCCACGTGGTTGTGCGCAGCATGGAGAGGCAGCACGGAGTTCTGCTGGTCTGCCGTCGCTGCATCCAAACAGTTACGGACTCCACCTGCGCCGATCACCGCAGCTCGTCACCCAGGACGGTTCCCAGCGGTGGGGGCCTCCTCGGGTGGCTGGAAGCTGCTGCTGGATTATACTGAGGACGTCGCATGGAGGAGCCCACAGCCGTCTAGCTGCCACATTTCACAGCGGCCTGTAGCCGCTGCCATGGAGACCCTGGACGCCACAAGGAAGGAGGATCTCACGGCCGTTCCCCCACCGCTCACAGCATAGGGATCCAGGCCAGCGGAGGGTCACAGCTGCTCCCAGCCTCGCTCTGCACGAGGGACACGCACGGCAGGCCCCATCCACCAAGGCCGGAGGATCCTTTTGTCTACTTGGACTCCCATGGGCCCTGGAGCTCGGTCCTTTCTCCACCAGTCCTGGCTCTGTATGCTACAGCTGCCAGAAGCACAGGGTCCCATCTGCCTGCATCCAAAATAGATCGCTGCACAACAACTGGACTGGACTGATGGCTGGACCCAGGGGTGCTTCTCAATCTGCACTCTGCAGCCCCAGGGACTCTGCCTCTGTATCTGTCTCTCTCTTCCTGCCTTGGTCTTCTCTTCATCTCTCTCAGCTATCCTTTCTCTCTCTCTCTTTCTTCGTCTCTCTTAGCTATCCTTTCTCTCTCTTTCTCTATCCAGGACACACTGCGGGGTATCTGGAGCTGCTGTGGAGCGAGCAAGTGCTGTCGATAGTTGGCAGGCTGCTCCCCTCACATAGCATTCCAGATTTCCCCACGCGTCCTCCACTACAGTTATTGGTATTTTGTATATATAGGTATATATTATATGCTTAAGTGTACTATTGCACGTGATTGTATGTGTTGAATTGCTGCATGTTTTTGTACCATCTCCGCCCCTGTATGAGCCAAAAATAATTCCGGGTACAACCCCCGTTGTACTTGGCGAAATAAAATTTGATTCTGATTCTCATTCTGATTCTATAGGGACGGAAGGGGGGCACATTTATTAATTGTATTTATAAAGCGCCAACATATTACGCAGCGCTGACACATCTGGATATCTATGATGGAAGGGGAGCACAATCTAAACAGGGGAAAAGCGGGGCATATTTGGCTATCTATACTGGGGAAAGGGGCACATCTGGGGGGAAAGGGGCACATCTGGATACCTACAATGGTGTAAGAAGGGCAGATCTGGCTACCTATACAAGGGGAGAACTCTAGCTCCCTAATACTTGGGGACCTGCCACTAGATTTGACTTATCTCTGCTTGCCTCCCACAGAATCAATTGTTCACTGATTGTCACTAGAATTGACCAATCACTGCCTGCATGCCACTAGATTCAATCAGAGCCTGCCACTAAAATCAACCGATCAATGACAAAGTGCCACTAGAATTGACTGATCGCTACCAGTGATCGCAGATAGGTAATGTATAAAGCACTGGTTGGGGAGGGGGGGGGAGGGCACATTGAAAATAGGGGGAAGAGCATTAGGAATTTCCTACAGGGGGCTGGAAGCAGTTAATTTAAACTGTCCCCCTTTATTTCACTTTAGGTTCCCTTTACCAGAACACTCCTAGACGCTTTTTAGATTTGGTATTCAGTTTATTGTAATGCAGCCAGAAATGTGCTTGTTTAAATGCATATGAATGCACACAAAAAAAACAAGTGTTATCACAGCTGACAAGTGATACTGTAGCTTGAAACGGTGTCTCAGTTTATTGACCTGTAAACATATGTGATTAGCTCAGCCAAGCTTACGTTTTTAGGAAATTGGAATTCTAATGCAAAGGGTAGTATCATTTCTGAAATGTCTTCTGGATTTTACCCACAAGATGTTGCTAAATTATACTGCTAGTTGTTATAATGCTTTTCTATTGTATTTGTAATAAGGGGTTTATTAAGCATAGGATCCGTACTGTCGAGCTTAGATTGCTTAACTTGGAATGAGAACAACCCAGATTCCCATCTTTCTTCATGAGTTATTCAATCTACAGAGGAAAAAGTAAGTTTTTGGAATCCATTGCCATCAGCCTTAGGTTTATTTGATGCAATGGGGTATATAAAGAAACTAGAGGGGGTTGCGACAAAAGTATATTTCCAAATGAATTTAAATTATCTGTATGCATTCACTTATATGAACTATGGCATAGTATGGGTGGTAGATGGAATACACTTGAGAGACAGGTAACTTATATTGCTGCACTGGCCCTAAATTGGGGTTACAGTTTTGAAGGAGTGGGGGGGGGGGAACCATAGGGACATACCACGTTTGTATAGTTGTATATGGGAGGTAAGATGATCACTGTTTGAACGTGGGACCTTTCACTGTTCAAGATTGGGTATTGGGATGAGTTCAACGTAATGAGTATAGAATGGATAGGATAATGACAGAGCTATACGATGGTCAAAGCATAGAGAGTAAGTTACTATCAGGTGCCGCTCTTGGAGGAAATTTGCAAACAACACTGGTTAAAGCGTCTTCATCTGCCGCTGGCCGTCGAGCCCCTCATGAGTCATACTGACGAAACCAGTAGGGCGTGGCCTCAAGCGACAGACGGGGAAACGATATCAAGAGCGGTGATGAGGACGTCCTAATGGTTTTATATATGCGCATTTGGTTTTATATATTGTGAGTGCAATTTTAAACTTTTTTACTGCAAAATAAAAATGGAGTTACGCTATGAGAGCTATATGTCAGTCCTTTTAGGTACTGATCAGGGCTGTTGTTTAAAGACCTCATTGCTGACATCCAAGCGCTGATTGCTGTCCCTTGTTAGGCCAGCATATTGATCTGGTGAGTGTGCAGTTTTGCTATTCTGACTGGTGGTGGCCAGAGCATGGGTACATAGGGTGGGGTGCACTTACTTCTGCACTCACTTTTGCACATGTGGAGTTAGCAAGAAATTGAAGGTTGATGCAGTTTTATGCTAGGTACTATAATTGTTTTCTTTGAGGAACAAGCTGAAGCAAGATTGCTGGTATTGATTAAGCCTGGAGTTTGAAGATCCTTTTGCTGACTTTTAAGCGATAGTTGCTGTTCCTTGATAGGTCAGCATACTGATCTGGTGAGCGTGCAGTCCTTCTATTGTGAATGGTGGAGGTCGGAGCACGAGCACATAGTGTGGGGTTCACTCACTTTTGCACGTGTGTAATAAATTAGGAAGTGAAGTTTGATACAGTTTTGGAGATTACAACAAACAGTGGAACTTTTTGCAAAAGAACTTTTGTGTGACTGTGAGGTGTGAGGAGCGTTGTATGGACATACTTTGAATAACTTTAGGGGAGTGATACTCCCATTCTATATAGAGATCCACCTAAACAGATCTGCTGATCAGCTCACGGAGGGGGGAAGAGCACCCAGATAGATTATTGGAACATATCAGTTGTGGAATGTTAGAGGAGCGCCTATACCACTTCTTCATATATAATTTATTGAGACCAGTTTATAAAGGTGATGCCGCCTTTCTTTCTAAAGCGTGGTACACACTTTCTATTATGATTGACCAATCACTTACCAATTTTACCATCTCCATGTAGCATGAGGGTCAACAGATTGAATATTATGAGCAGATTGTATCGGTAAACAGTCATCCTTGGAGGTGGTAAAATTGGTCAGTGATTGGCCAATCATAATTAAAGTGTGTACCAGGCTTAAGGAATACCTAGATAGCTCATGGTGACCCATAATGACTAGGGAAGTATAAAGGGCAAAAAAGGACCAAAAAGCCCTCTATTAAAAATGCTAAGTGCAATTTTGCCTTTTTAAAACAATGGATATATGTGATTATTCAGCTTTAAGTGAGCAACTGTGATTTTCAATGATGCATCGCTCCTGAATATGCAAATTATATCTTTATGTCCCAAAAAAGCAATGCACACATCCAGAACCGCTAGCATATAGTGAGCCTGTAGCTAATACATTTTGCAGAGCCACATCAATCCAACATGCAATATGCATACATCCAGTGGCAGACCTATCGTCGGGTGGCAGGAGTGGCCTGCACCAGGTGTTTAGCCTTGCAGGGGTGCCGTCAGGCCTCCTGTTGTGGTCCCCCAGCTGCTGACTACACCTCTGTGTACTCTGCCTCTGTGGCCCCCTTTCTGCAATACTCATGTGGCCTAGATCCAGCGCAGAACCTCGCTGATCTCCTGCTTAACCACTTGCCGACCAATGGATTTTTCACTGATCGGTGCTGCGGGGGCTCTACAGCCCGCAGCACCGATCAGGAGTGCAGCAGGGCGATCAGACTACCCCCCTTTTTTCCCCACTAGGGGGATGTCCTGCTGGGGGGGTCTGATCGCCGCCGGCCATCTGCGTTTTGCGGGGGGGGCTTCTCAAAGCCCCCCTCCGCAGCCATTTCCGCCCTCTTCCTCCTTACCTCCCTCCCTCCCTCTCTCCGTAATGCGCAGGACGGAGTTCCGTCCTGCGCATTGAAGGATAGGCTTCAGCCTATCATATGCCGGCGATCCCCGGCCAATCAGAGGCCGGGGATCGCCGATCTGCCTTACGGCGCTGCTGCGCAGCAGCGCCGTATGATGTAAACAGCGGGGATTTCTTCCCCGCCTGTTTACATTTTGCCGGAGAGCTGCGATCGGCGGCTCTCCGGCTGTTCACGGAGACACCCTCCGTGAACTGACATGGAAAGGCCGCTCGATCGAGCGGCCGTTTCCATGGTAACCCGCAGACGACCAGTTTACGCCAATCGGCGTTAGCTGGTCGTCAAGAGGTTAATAAAGGGGAACAGAGGGGACACAGAGTGACAAGAGGTGGCACAGGGGGAACAGAGAAGCACAAGAGGTGGCACAGAAGGACAAGAGATGGCACGGTGGGGGGTGCATGGGGGACACATTGAGACAAAAGGTGGCACAGAGGGGCACAAGAGGAGGCACAGGGGGAATAGAGGGTACACGGAGACAAGAGGAGGCACAGGGAACACAGGGGGACAAGAGATGGCATAGAGGGTCACAAGAGGAGGAACAGGGGACATAGGGACAAGAGGTGGCACAGAGGGGACATAGGGGACACAGAGGGACAAGAGGTGACACATGGGTAAACAGTGAGACACAGGGGAACAAGAGGTGGCACAGGGGGAACAGAGGGGGACAAGAGACATGGAAGAGGACAAGCTAATTGCATTTTGTGGGAAACAGCCGCCAATCTAATTGCATTTTGTGGGAAACAGCCGCCAATCTAATTGCATTTTGTGGGAAACTGCAGCTAATCTAATTGCATTTTGTGGGGAAACTGCTGCTAATCTAATTGCATTTTGTGGGGAAACTGCTGCCAATCTAGTTGCATTTTGTGGGAAACTGCTGCCAATCTAACTGCATTTTGAGGAAGACTGCTGCCAGATTATGTGTATTGTGTGGGAAAATGCTTCCAGATTATTTGTATTTTGTGCAAAGTTGTTGCCAGATTATGTGTATTTTGTGAGAGACTACTGCCAGATTTTGTGGGGTGTTTTCTTGGGAGATGGCAAGAACCCTAGTTATTGAAGTCGGCCCTCCACCATGTAGTCAGGCGGATGTTGTCTGCAAATAATTAGCATCAGGTGTCAAATACCCTAGATACATCATATTGTATATATGGAAGTGATGCTTAATGCAAAACCTCAGTTGCCCACTTTAAGATTAATTATTGCACCATCTTTTTAAAGAAGGCACAATTACATTTAGTATTGCTTTTTAATAGAGGGCTTTTTGGTCTGTTTGTCCCTTTAATCATTCCTAGTGGTACTGGGTCCCCATGAGCTGTCTTGGTATTCCTCAGTACTGGTCCAAGCCCTTTCCAACAGAGCCATAACAGGCTGTATGCCTGGTTCAAAGACGTCAGATCCAAACAACTGCAGTGTTTGTTGTGAAATTTGGCTTACCCAGCAGGCTACTATTACATTACTAGCATAAAAGCTATATTGCTGGTAAACTAGGGTGCAGATATAATAGTTTATATTTAGTGTGATAAACAGATTTTTACACAGGGGTGTAAGATATGTGTGCATAAAAACACACAGCATTGAGAGACGTAAGGGGAAAGATAGCCCTAGCCAAAAGGCCTTACAGTATAAAAGGTTTAAGGGATAGGACAACAAGTGAAGGGAAGCTGTGTATGAGATAGTAAAAATAGTGGTCAGTGGCCAAAGTGTCTAGGTAGGAGAGTACACTTGTATGAAAAGATGAGTTTTCAGGTTGTACCTAAAAAGCATAAGAGTGGGCGAGTGGCAGATGTGTTGAGGAAGGGGGTTTCAGAGGAGGGGAGAGGATCAAGAGAAGTCTTGTAGGTGGGAGTGAAAAGAGGTGACCAGAGAGAAAGACAGGAGAATATTGTTGGAAAAGTGGAGATTGCG
This sequence comes from Hyperolius riggenbachi, assembly GCF_040937935.1. Taxonomy (NCBI): domain Eukaryota; kingdom Metazoa; phylum Chordata; class Amphibia; order Anura; family Hyperoliidae; genus Hyperolius; species Hyperolius riggenbachi. Next base: position 155,166,955 of record NC_090648.1, on the reverse strand, counting down.
TGTAGGGTGGTATCTGGAAATAAGTTTATATAGATAAAAAGGAGCTAGGTTGTGGAGAGCTTTGTAGGCAAGGGTCAGGATTTGTAATTGTATCCTTTGTGTACGAGACTGACAGAGTGGGATAGTTCTGGAGAAGCGGAAGGAGAGAGGTGGATGAGTCGACTCATGCAGCAGAATTCATCATGGACTGTAGTGGGGCCAAACAGGGTAGACTGCAGAGCAGATAGTAGTTATAGTCTAGTCATGAAATAATCAGGGCATGCACCAGAAGTTTGTGTGGTGTCCTGTGTGAGAAAAGGGTGGATGCGGGAGATGTTTTTTTAGGTGGCGACAACTAGGGGAGGATAGTTTGTCGATGTGTGGTTTGAATGAGAGACTCAAATCCAACATTACACCTAAGCAGCAACCTTGGGAGACTGAGGTTATTGAAGTACCATCAACAAAGATTGTGATGTCAGGCAGGGGAATTGAATTGTGGGGTGCGAAGATTACCATTTCAGTCTTGTCTGTGTTGAGTTTTAGCAACCAGCACCCAAATTACTTGCTTTGAATTAAACAACTTTTAGCATTTGCCTTTGAGCTAACTCTAATTTATATTTTACAGTGGACTAACCTTTTATAATTTGGAGTTAATAAATTCCTTATCATGATATTTTGTTAAACAATGAAAAGTTCACACCTTATATTTTGTTTGCACAATATAAAAAGTCTATCTTTTGACCTGGAATTTGTAATTTATCAGCCCATTTCTGCTAGTTTGAGAAGCTGTTTTTTTTCAGGATGAGCTACAATATGCTGCATGTCATCACTTTCCCAGACAGAGTGATGGTATGCAGGTACAGCAGATGGGTAAGCCTAGTGTGACTAATTATTGTGTATTTGGCTTTAATTATTATCATTTATAATAGCAGAAAAGACAATAGAGGTTCATTGACATGGTGGGGAATATTGGCAAGGCTGAAAATAGCACCTTTAGGATGTTTACCCTGCAAATTACATGCATGTGCATAAATTAAGAGCTGTATATTCACAGGCACTTATTATCTGATGTGGTAGCATTTTTATATATAAAGTTGAAGAAAGTGAACCTATCTGTTAGAGGATTTTTTTAATCAGTTTTATTTATGTAGTTCTTTAAGAAATATTGAGAACTTTGGGAGTCAGGAGGGAAAAGGAAACAGGAAGAAAAAGATCTCGAGATAGTGAGAGGCATAAGTGGACCTGCAAATATGCCTGGATTTTTTTTTAAATTCCTCATCTAAGCCATGTTAGAATATACTGCATATAGTGCTGAAAACTGAAAGGTTAAGGTTTGTGCTATAGCAGTCACATACATGCACCACAGGAATGTAATTCAATAATGGTATCAATAGAAAAATGATGTGTATGGTTATACTTGGAGTCAAGGTCTGAGCAATGATTTGTCAGTCTGTGGAAGTTGAGGATATTCTGAATGTGCTGGGATGAAACATCTTTCAAAGAACGGTATTTTATGAGTTCTTTCCCTTTGTGCTTTATGGCTGGTGCTGTCAGATGGAAGTGGATGGTGTGGTGCTCTGACCATACCACTGGGTTGATTTCCATGTGTGAGATATTAAAAGTCCTGAATAGAATTTAAGATCCTGAGTGTCCTTTCTTGTGGGTGGGGAGGTTGAAAGCGTGAGAGAAACCCATTCATGGTGAGAAATAGTTATCTTCCTACTAGGTGTTAGGTGTGGTCATCCACCCATGCATTGAAATCTCTCAGGATGATCCATCTAGGGCACAGGTTTTAAACTCCAGTGGTCGAGGGCCGAGGTCCTCACACATTTTTGGCACCGCTCAAACTAATTGATGGGACTGAATGAGGAAAGGTGTGGTTCATCCGGTAGAACACATTTCTTTATTTCTTAGTCCATCCATCCTAAGCCCTGGAATGAATTTGCCACTTGAGGACTGAGTCCGACACCTGTGATCTAGGGTTTTCCACTGTTAGGCAGGATTTGAGTTCAGAGATTACCTTAAGAAAGGCTGAGCCATCACCTGGGGGGCCATATATGAGCAATGTGATGTTTTTCTCAGCTGAGAGTTGGGCAGCCAGGCATTTGAAGGATTTGGTGGGGCCTAAGGCCAGGGACCTTATGTTGAAAAAGGATCTGAAGCAATAGGGCAACCCCTCTCCTTTGCGGTCTTGCTTCTCACAGTGCAACACTGAGTCGTTAGCTGGTACAGCAGCTTCCAAAGTGGGGCCTGCATGTTCACCAAGCCAGGTCTTCATCAAAAAGGTCAGATCAGAGAACTTTATTAAGTCATGTGTGATTGCTGTTTTTTGTATATTGAATACTGGCATTGCAAAATATGGCTGTGACGGAGCTTTCCTGAGGACAGCTATGTTTTTTAGACTTGTCCACTGTCAAAGCTGTTACAGTTTCCCTGGTGTTGATTGAAGATCTCCTTGTAGAGGATCAGCAGTAGCACAGCGAGCCAATGTACATTTTTCAAAGGAAATAAATATGTCAGCCTCCATATCCCTCTTAGTTCAGGTGTGCTTTAAATGGACATACAGTAGATTTCAGATTTGCCGATAAATATGAGAAAAATGCAAAGGGCCAAATGCATATTACAAATTACACCATATGCACATCCTTAGATCAGTGTACTATTATGATGTTTATAATGTTAGTAAGTATTTCATTTTGCTGCTTTTTTTTACTTTAATTAACAATGTCCTGCTCTTAATAAGTGAGCTGAAGCTAAAGGTGTGAGATCTCCAGCACAATTACTTTGACAGTGTTAGAACTGTTACTTCTGCAATTAGGTTCTGATGTGTAGTTCTCAGCAAAAGGGGGCATCTCTTTCTCAAGGGATATAATAAAGTCAGCCTCTAATTCTAACACATCTCTAACTTGCCCTCTTCTAATCAGGAAGGCACATTAACAGGAGGCCTTCTGACTTGCCTTGTTTTCATCATCAGTGCATCCACATAAGAATCTCTAACTAAAAATGCCTGGAGGAAATCCCACCTGTCTAACAATTCACAAAAAGAGAGTCCATTAGCATAAAAGCTATATTACTGATATAATACTTAATATTTAGTGTGATAAACAGATTTGCAAATTATGTTTTTGTTACAATTTTTAGTTATACAAAAGCCTTTAATGATGTATGAACAGGGTTGTAACGCATAGGCAACTGGAAAAAAAACAAACAAAATACATTAGTCAAAGTAGTAATGCGCAAGAGATTAAAATAATCTTTATTTACTAAATATGGGACCAGTAGTAGAAGATATGCAGTACATCATGCAGGGCCGGATTTACCATAAGGCACTGTAGGCATGTGCCTACAGGCGCCTTATGATGGAAGGGTGGCTCACTCCCCTCCCCTAGCGCCTCCCTCCCTCCTTCCCTATGCAGAGTCCCGAGTGAAGGATACTATTACTCACTTGGGTCCCAACATTCTACTGATGAGATCTCCCTTCAGCCACCTCTAGCTACCTAATACTTGAGGGCTCCTCTGGCTACCTAATGCTAAGGGACACCTGTAACTAACTATGACACATAAGGGAGAAGTGACGGCAGTTCAGTGGGGGTTTGTTCGTTCATGATGGGTGAAGTTTAGGGTGCCAGGACATCTGTGCCTATACGCTCCTGTGATGTACAGTAAATCTGGGCATGACATCATGGGTAAGATTCAAACTGACCTTTATTCACATCTTCAAAATGACAAAGCAGCACAACAACAGAGGTAATCAGCTAAGCTGATTTAGCATATTACCTGTGCTGTGCTGCTGCTATGGACTTTTGAAGATGTGAATAAAGGTTGATTTGGATCTTGCTCCTGATTTGCTGCTGATCTTCTACTTAACTTGCCTTTGCATTGGATTGGTTATCCTTGATTTTGCACAATCGTTGGGGGCACTGTAGCCAAAAGAGTGGTTACCATTTTCTAAACATGGAATGTGTATGCTGCTATAAAAGTCTTTTGTAGGTGTTTATCAAGTGGCACACAAACTACTAGTAGTGACTAGTATTGAATTGATCAGCCAAAACCTTAACTAGCAGCAGGTGAGGTTGGTTCAATGTAAAAATATCTGACCTAAGATCAGTGGATTTGCTATCAATTTGGCTCAGTGAACTATTTAAGGGGTCATTTGAACCTCTAACTAACCATCATCATTACTCACCTTTTTTAAATATATTATTAAAATATCATGTAAAGTAAAGGCTAATGGACCTGAGGTCAGAAAGTCAGAATCAGAATCATTTTATTTCGCCAAGCATGACTCGGTCAAGCCCGGAATTGGGTTTGGCACAATGGAGCGGTACATAGAAAGAAAGGCAGGAAAAACGTTAGAAACAGTAATACCTCATACTCTATGTATGCATACACAAATATACAATCAACATTAGATATTCATATAGCTCAGTATACATCTTTCAAAAACACACTGATGAAGTCTACCGCTCCTATGCAGGTGGTAGGGTGCTGATAGAGGGTGGTAGAATGTTAAGGGAGTTCAGGAGGCTGACAGCCATCAGGAAGAAAGAGTTCTTGTGTCTGGTGGTCTTGGTGGGGATGGCCCAGAGTCTCCTACCCAGTGGAAATGGGGTGAAAAAAACAGTGGCCTGGGTGAGAGAGGTCACTTGCAATCCTAAGTGCCCTGGCTCGCAGTCTTGTGTTGTACAGGTGGTCAAGTGGGGGCAGAGGTCTCCCAATGATCCTCTCCGCTGACCTAATGATCCTCTGTAATTTGTGCCTGTCACAGGCGGTGGCTCCCGCATACCAGACCAAGATGGCGGAGCAGAGGATTAATTCAATGGTGGCAGTGTAAAAGCATGTTAGAGTCTCCTGCGCCATGCCGAAATTCCGCAGTTGGCGGAGGAAGAAGAGTCTCTGCTGGGCTTTCCGTTGGGTTGACGTGATGTTGACCCTCCAGCTGAGATCGCTGGAGATGGTGGTGCCCGGGAGGTGAGCGCAGGGCACTCTGGCCACCTCAGTGCCATCGATGTAGATAGGAGGGGGGGGGGGGGGGGGGTAGGTGCCGACTTCTTAAAGTCAATTATAAGTTCGACGGTTTTGGCCGTGTTGAGCACCAGGCTGTTCTCCTTGCACCAGTGGCATAGTGGAATACCAGTGGAGTTTGACTTCATTTCTCAATGACAGCTCAAGCTTCAAGTTTAAGCAGCAGAAAGGCAATGAGATGTTGACTAGATGCAAATCACACAGCTACCTTTTAAATATCAAACAGGATATGGTTGAAATGAGTGGAAAGTTAAGAGGCGTTAACCTCCCTGGTGGTATTGACGGTTATACATGTCAGTACAAAACATTGGGGGAGCAATCAGACCCCACCAACAGAAACCTCTGTTGAAAAGGGGGGGGGGGGGATTACTTGTGTGCTGAGTTGCACTCAGCCCTTAAAGAGAACCTGAACCGAAAATAAAAAGTCAAAATAATCATAGACAGGTCATACTTACCTCCCATGTAGTCTACTCCTCAATCTCTTTCTCCTCTCCCGCATCCTCTTTGTCCACTGTGATCAATGGAATTCTCTGTCTTCCATTTTAAAAATGGCCATTACCCCATAACAGCTTCCTGGTCAGCACACTGTTAAACTGTAACATCACCCATTTGAGCCATAGGGAAACATGGACATAACCTTGCACATTCAGTTGTAACTGACAGTTGCTGATATATAACTGACAGCAACTGATGTATTTCAGTTCTGACAAAATATTGTCAGAACTGGAAGGGATCACTGTAAGAAGAAAATGGTGAGTCTCTGAGAAGAACTGACGGCAAGGTTAGTATGTAATATTATTTGCAGCTACGTCATGTGTTTATTTCAAATACTTTAACTCGCTTCAGGTTCCCCTTAAAGCTGCAGTGGCCCAATTTATGAAAAATGGCCTGGTCTTTAGGGGGGTTTAACACTGTGGTTCTCCAGTGGTTAAAAATACAGCTGTTAATATTTAAATAGTAAATACTTGGAAAAGTGATTTAACTTGGAGGACGCTTTTATTTAATGCTTTTTGATATATAACAACCAGGACATTGGTATTTATTATTTTTTATTGTATTTTTAAAGCGCCAACATTTTATGCACTGCTGCACAATAGATACATTTAGCATATAAGGTAGGACATACAAGACGCTCACAAAAACAAACAAGATCATACAAATGTAGTGGTAAAAATAAATTTGATTTTAGAGTTTTTTCTATTCTGCCAGAGGCAAGCAATCTAAAGAGTAGGGGTAGAGACACAATGGGTGCATCTACTGAGATGGTGCTCTGCAGAATGTATTATCATACTGATGGGGGGAAGGGGGTAGGCGAGCATGAAAAGGTGAGTCTTGAGGGCTTGTTTGAAGGTACTACTAAAGGTGAGGATGAGTCTGATGGCTGGTGTGGCTGGAGTGTGGGGGCAGCCCTACTGAAGTCCTGCAATTGTGTGTGGGAGTGAAAAGTGCATGGTGCACTGGAGGATTAAAGGTGGTGGCCTTGGGATTTGCCTGTGCTGTGGACAAGATCAGAGATGTACATCCGTCAGGTCCTGTGCAATGATATGTAGGCCAAGCACAGAATTTTGAAGTTGATCCTGGAGTGGATGGGGGGGTCAATGGAGGGCTTTACAGAGGGGAGTTATGGAGGTGCTGTGGTGGCAGGAGTTTATCAGCCAAGCTGCTGCATTTACCGATTGAAGAGTTGCAATGGGTTTTAGAGGGAGGCCTAAAAAAGGGAATTGCAATAGTCAACGCTGGAAATGATAAGGACATGGATGAGGAGTTTGGTGGTGTCAGGGGATAGGTAGGAGAAGATCCCGGAGATGTTGCAGAAGAGAAAGTTACATGGATCTGGTAATAATTTGTATGTGGAGAGTAAAGGAGAGAGTGTGACACCTAGGCATCCGACTTGGAGGTAGGGTGGATGGTAGTGTTAACGATCATGATATGCATATCTGAGAGGGGTGCAGCTTTGAGGGACAGTAATATCAAAAGCTTAGTCTTGTCCAGATTCATCTTCAGGAACCTGGTGGCTATCTAGGAGGAAATGGATGTATGCAGGAGGAGACCTTGTCCATGGCTGAAGTGGAGAAATGTGGGGTGTGGAGGTATATCTGAGTATACAGGTAGTAGTTGAATCCCATGGAGTACATGACTTTCCCATTCAGGGTAATGTAGATTGAGAACAGTAAGGGTTCCAGGACGGAGACTTATGGAACACCAACCGAGAAGGGTGTCAGAGTAGAGGATCAAAAAGGGAGTTGGGACTGAGGAAGTGTGTCAAGTGTTGGAGGACCAGGCATTCAAGGATTTTCAGGGAAAAGGGGAGGAGTGAGATTGGGCGGTAATTGGTTGGATGGCATTGTAGGGTTGACTAAAGATTTCTTCACCAGGGGAAGATCAGTGGCCTGTTTGAATTATGAGGTGAAGTGCTGATGGAGAAGGAGAGGTTGAACAGCTGGGTGAGGACAGAAGCCAGATCAGGAAAGTGTAGGCAGAGGGAGTCAGATGGGACCTGATCTAGGGGGCAGGAAGTGGCAGGTGAAGTTGCAAGCAGCAAGTTGACTTCCTTCAGGGTGGTGGGAGTAAAGAAGGTAGGAGGGTGGAAGGGCAGGAGTGGAGTGGGGAGAAGAAAAGGGGGTGGTGGAGTGGAGGAGATAGACATCCCGTGGGAGGATGGAAATTTTGTCAATACATTGGTATGCCAGGACAGTGGGTGGAAACATTTCTATTTTGCTGTCAGGGATGGCAATATGGTATGTCTGCAACTTGGTCTTATACTCCAGGAAGTCAGGGTGGTAGCGGGATTTCCTCCATTTGTGCTCTGCAGCTCGTGTCTCTTTCTGTAGGTTTCTCGTGAGGGCATTTACCAGTAGTCATGAATTTAATTGCTGCCTTTAATGCTCAAGCTCTGAAAAGGTCATCATTGCATCCTAATTTTCAAGGTCAGCGACGGGAAGTGTTATCTCCTTGATATAATTATTAATTGCAGTGGTGCTCAGCAGAGCTCGAATATTCGAGTAGCTCGAATATTCGAGCTCTTTTTCAGCTATTCGAGCTCGGTATTCGAGCTCCGAATAGCTGGAGCTATTCGAATGGGCTATCCGAGTACACTCGAATAGCCCATTCACTATTCGAGCTATTCGAGCAACTCGGCGCTATTCGAGCTCGGTACCGAGCTCGAATAGCGTCATAGCCCAGATTGATGTCCTTAGAGCCAATCAGAGGGCTCCCAGGCCCTCTGACGGCAGCCAATCACAGAGGGGGACCCTGGCCAGCCCCTACCCTATAAATAGCGGCCGCCATGTTCCGTTTCTCCATGCTTGCCTGAGACTTGTACAGAGAGAGAGTTGCTCCTTTGTGCTTTGGCTTAGCAAGTGCTCTATTGTGATCATTTACCTAGCGTTTTTGCTCACCTACACCTGCCATATACACCTATATTGTTGTTAGTTAGATAGACATTGTATTTTAGTTAGTAGCTTGTGTGTTACATTAGAGACAGGCAGCTGCTGCAAGCTTACAGGTTTAGGCCTCAGGGGGGCCTTGCCTCTGTGGGCAGCTGTCCTCTGTTTATTTCTCTCATCTATACCAGTATTTCTGCTGTCCTTTACTAATAGTATTGTAGTTATACTGTACTAGGAGTAGGACACTCACTGACTGTCACTGTTTATAGGCTACTAGCTAGCTCCTGCGTGTGTGCACTCACTCACTGTCTGTGTGTACACACACTCTATTTCCTTCTGATTACTGATAGATTATTGTTAGTTAGTTGTACTTACTTACTACTTACTCTTACTGTACCCGTAGGGACACTCACTGTCACTGTTCATATAGGCTACTAGCTCCTGCGTGTGCGCACTGCACTCACTGTCTGAGTGTACACACACAACACACACTCTATTTCCTTCTGATCGCTGATTGATTATCGTAATTAGTTAGTTCTACTTACTGTTACTACTTACTCTTACTGTACTAGGAGTCTAGGACACTCAGTCACTGTCCATAGGCTACTAGCTCCTGCGTGCGTGCACTCACTGTCTGAGTGTACACACACCCACACTCCATTTCCTTCTGATCGCTGATTGATTATTGTAATTAGTTAGTTCTACTTACTGTTACTACTTACTCTTACTGTACTAGGAGTCTAGGACACTCAGTCACTGTGTTCATAGGTTACTAGCTCCTGCGTGCGTGCACTCACTGTCTGAGTGTACACACACCCACACTCCATTTCCTTCTGATCGCTGATTGATTATTGTAATTAGTTAGTTCTACTTACTGTTACTACTTACTCTTACTGTACTAGGAGTCTAGGACACTCAGTCACTGTCCATAGGCTACTAGCTCCTGCGTGCGTGCACTCACTGTCTGAGTGTACACACACCCACACTCCATTTCCTTCTGATCGCTGATTGATTATCGTAATTAGTTAGTTGTACTTACTGTTACTACTTACTCTTACTGTACTAGGAGTCTAGGACACTCAGTCACTGTGTTCATAGGCTACTAGCTCCTGCGTGCGTGCACTCACTGTCTGAGTGTACACACACCCACACTCCATTTCCTTCTGATCGCTGATTGATTATTGTAATTAGTTAGTTCTACTTACTGTTACTACTTACTCTTACTGTACTAGGAGTCTAGGACACTCAGTCACTGTGTTCATAGGCTACTAGCTCCTGCGTGCATGCACTCACTGTCTGAGTGTACACACACCCACACTCCATTTCCTTCTGATCGCTGATTGATTATCGTAATTAGTTAGTTCTACTTACTGTTACTACTTACTCTTACTGTACTAGGAGTCTAGGACACTCAGTCACTGTGTTCATAGGCTACTAGCTCCTGCGTGCGTGCACTCACTGTCTGAGTGTACACACACCCACACTCCATTTCCTTCTGATCGCTGATTGATTATTGTAATTAGTTAGTTCTACTTACTGTTACTACTTACTCTTACTGTACTAGGAGTCTAGGACACTCAGTCACTGTGTTCATAGGCTACTAGCTCCTGCGTGCGTGCACTCACTGTCTGAGTGTACACACACCCACACTCCATTTCCTTCTGATCGCTGATTGATTATTGTAATTAGTTAGTTCTACTTACTGTTACTACTTACTCTTACTGTACTAGGAGTCTAGGACACTCAGTCACTGTGTTCATAGGCTACTAGCTCCTGCGTGCGTGCACTCACTGTCTGAGTGTACACACACCCACACTCCATTTCCTTCTGATCACTGATTGATTATTGTAATTAGTTAGTTCTACTTACTGTTACTACTTACTCTTACTGTACTAGGAGTCTAGGACACTCAGTCACTGTCCATAGGCTACTAGCTCCTGCGTGCGTGCACTCACTGTCTGAGTGTACACACACCCACACTCCATTTCCTTCTGATCGCTGATTGATTATCGTAATTAGTTAGTTGTACTTACTGTTACTACTTACTCTTACTGTACTAGGAGTCTAGGACACTCAGTCACTGTGTTCATAGGCTACTAGCTCCTGCGTGCGTGCACTCACTGTCTGAGTGTACACACACCCACACTCCATTTCCTTCTGATCGCTGATTGATTATTGTAATTAGTTAGTTCTACTTACTGTTACTACTTACTCTTACTGTACTAGGAGTCTAGGACACTCAGTCACTGTGTTCATAGGCTACTAGCTCCTGCGTGCGTGCACTCACTGTCTGAGTGTACACACACCCACACTCCATTTCCTTCTGATCGCTGATTGATTATCGTAATTAGTTAGTTCTACTTACTGTTACTACTTACTCTTACTGTACTAGGAGTCTAGGACACTCAGTCACTGTGTTCATAGGCTACTAGCTCCTGCGTGCGTGCACTCACTGTCTGAGTGTACACACACCCACACTCCATTTCCTTCTGATCGCTGATTGATTATTGTAATTAGTTAGTTCTACTTACTGTTACTACTTACTCTTACTGTACTAGGAGTCTAGGACACTCAGTCACTGTGTTCATAGGCTACTAGCTCCTGCGTGCGTGCACTCACTGTCTGAGTGTACACACACCCACACTCCATTTCCTTCTGATCGCTGATTGATTATTGTAATTAGTTAGTTCTACTTACTGTTACTACTTACTCTTACTGTACTAGGAGTCTAGGACACTCAGTCACTGTGTTCATAGGCTACTAGCTCCTGCGTGCGTGCACTCACTGTCTGAGTGTACACACACTAAATTTACTTGTGATTACTACTGATTATTGTAACTGCTAGTTGTACTTCCTGACTGTTACTACTTACTTACTGTACTAGGGGACACTCACTCAGTCACCTCACCAACCAACCCACTCCATTAAAGTACCCCACTTTTCACCCGCCCTTTTACAAAACTTTTGTCTATACGCCCAAAACATTTAAGATGTCTGGAAGTGGCAGCCAGCGCGGTTTGGGCAAGGGGAAGGGCAGCAAGGGAATCAGGAGGAGAGGGAGCAGCATTGTGGCAAGCCGCGGCCGCGGGCGCGCCACCATGCACAGTTCCGCAGCAGCAGCAGCAGCGTCAGTGGCTAACATTCCTCCCATAGCCACTGGCCGTGGACGCCTTGGGCGCCGCCCAGCAGGAGCATCTGCAACTCACGCTGCAGAGACACAGCAGCAGCAGCGTGTAGCACCTGTTCCCATTTTCCTCCAGCCGGGTCGGAAACGTCCCATTGAGGAAAAGGATGCAGACACTGTGGTGCAACTCATGACGGAGGATGAGCAGCCCGCCATCAGCTCTGCATCCGAGGCCTCCACCCTCACCACCACCACCACCCCTGTTCGCAGCAGCCGCCCAGCAGGGTCTGGGGAGGAGGCCAGTTCACCGTCACTCGCCGACCTGTCATTCAGCAGTCTTTTGACCCCAGGCATCATGAGTAAATTGTCTGCTGTTGTTGGCGATCTTGAGGAGGAGATGCTGATGGGCACTTTGGGGGATGAGGGATTGGACAGCAAGACTGTGGCGACAGTCAAGCAGCCCATCCATGCATCAGGAGAGGAGTTTGGGGGGTCCTCATCCCAGCAGGACATGTTTCAGGAGGGGGAGGATGATGATGACCCGGTGACAGACAGAGACTGGGTGCCACCACCTCCAGGGGATGTCGTCCTCAGCAGCTCTGAGGAGGAGGATGCGCTTGTGGGCCTTGCAAGGAGGCGCATCATTGCAAGCATTGGCAGCGTCCCACAGCCTGCTGGTGTCTCAGGCTCAGCAGCAGCAGCAGCAGCATCAGCCAGTACCACCCCCAGCCGCACCCAAGCCCCCCCCCCCAACCACCACAGGGAGACAGGCAGCAGCGCTTCCATGCCGTAGGGGGAAGTTTCTGTCACCAATCTGGCGGTTTTTCACCATGCCCACTGTGTACAGCAAGTACGCCACTTGCAACCACTGTCAGCGGAAGTTGAGCAGAGGTGCAGACCCCTTAAAGTTCAGCACCAGCTCGCTCATCAACCACCTTGCGGCTAAACATTTCCACCAGCATGAGGAGTTCCAGAGGCTGAAGGCATCTGCTGCTGGCAGTGGCACCACACCCATCACTGCACAGCCTTCAGCAGCAGCAGCAGCAGCAACAGCAGCCACCCGCCCTCCTGCTCCTCCAGCAGCACCAGCAGGAGTGCGGAAACGCACTGCTCCTCCCCCCTCTGCAACTCCTGCCGCCGACACTGAGGCCTGTTCTGGCAGCCAGTCCTCAGTGGCCTCCTCTGCTGTGTCTGCTGATTCCCGTGTCAGCAAAAGGCCACGCCAGAGCCTTTTGAGCGAGTCCTTCCAGGGGGTGGTTAGGGCTCTGCCTCCCAGCAGCCGTCGCGTGCGGCAGCTGAACGGCTTGCTGGCACGGGCCATGTGCTCCCAACTCCTGCTGTACACGCTCGTGCAGGAGGGGAGCGACATTCGTGCGCTGCTTGCTTGCGCAGCCCCAGACTGGCAGCTCCCCAGCAGACACTTCTTTGCCCGCAAGGCCATTCCTGCACTGCACCGCTTTGTGATGGCCAATGTGGAGCGAGGGCTGGAGCACGCGGTTGGTGAAAGGGTCCACGTCACCATGGACTCCTGGAGCAGCCGCTTCGGGACAGGCCGCTACCTGTCCTTCACTGTCCACTGGGTCAGCTTGGTGGAAGGGGGTGAGGATGGGAGAGCAGCAGCGGGCACAGCAGCAGCAGCAACACAGTGGGTGGTGCCACCCCGCAGGCTCAGGGGAACTGCAGCAGGTTCCTCCGATCCTCTGCCATCCTCCGGCACACCTGGCCAAACCCCCCGCCTCAGCAGCAGCGTGAAGGCCCGCCACTGCCAAGCGCTGCTGCACTTGGTTAGCCTTGGGAAGACCAAGCTGACGGCAACCCATGTGTTGGCCAAACTCCAGGAGCAGGAGAGGATTTGGCTGACCCCCAGAGGCCTCAGAGTCGGAGAGGTGGTGGCCGACAATGGGGCCAATCTGGTTGCCGCAATAGACAGGGGAAACCTGACCCACATCCCCTGTCTTGCCCACGTGCTGAACCTGGTGGTGCAGAAGTTCCTGCGCACCTACCAGGGGATGGGCGAACTGCTGGAAACGGCAAGGAATGTTGTGCGTCACTTCCGGCGCTCGGCTGCAGCCTGTGCGAGCCTGGAAGACGTGCAAAAGGAGCTGGATCTGCCACGCCATCGGCTGATCCTTGACGTTCCGACTCGCTGGAACTCCACCCTGGCGATGTTGGAGCGTCTGGTTGAACAGAGGCGCGCTGTCAAACAGTACCTTGCCCTGGCCACTGTTTCCGCAGCTCAGAGAAGGGACAAGACCAGCAACTTCCCGTCCATCGTCCCCGATGATGACTGGAGGCACATGGAGCAGGTGTGCTTAGTGCTGGCTCCCTTCCTGCAGGCCACAAACATGGTGAGCAGGGACCATGCTATGGTCTGCGAGTGGGTGCCCCTGGTTTCTCTGCTGAACAGGGCCCTCGATGCTTTGCTGGAACAGGGAGCGGCAGCCTTGGACCAGCAGGAGCGGCAACCAGCTGCGCAGTCCACCTCTGAGGGGGAGGAGGAGGAGGACTTGGTGGAGGTCCCTGACCTGGCTGCTGATGAGGGGGATCAGCACAGCGCAGCTGAGTTGGTGCGGGGGTGGAGAGAGGATGAGGCGGCAGAGGAGGAGGATGAGGACAGCACTGACGTCGATGTGCCAGCAGACGTGGCCCGCCTCTTCCCAATGGCAGCGCACATGCTGACGTGCCTGCGCAGGGACCCCAGGGTGATCCAGATGAAGCAGAGGGAGGACATCTGGATCAGCATGATGTTGGACCCACGCCTCAAGGGGAAGTTGAGCCAGTTCCTGCCGCCTGCAGGAGGAGACCCAGCGCAACAAATAAGGAGCTTGCAGCAGGCCCTTGTTGAGCGCTTGGAGGAAGCCTTCCCCCAGCCTTCCACCCCCACTGTCCAGCAGCCAGCACAGAGGCAGCAGCAGGTGCCTGCATCCAGCAGCAGCAAGCGCCCCACAGACCTGCTGTCTCTCAGCCACGAGCTCTACAGGACTGTAGAGGCTCCGGCAGCAGTGACTAGAGAGGAGATGCATGCAGCAGCATCCTCCTCCGGTCACAGCCAGCGCCTGACCCGCATGGTGGCTGACTACATGGGGTCGTACAGCGGGCTTGACAGCGATGCCCCTGTTGATCCCATGGAGTATTGGGTCAAGCGCATGGAGATCTGGAGCGAGCTGGCGCAGTACGCCCTGGAAGTGCTGTCCTGCCCCCCTTCCAGCGTGCTGTCCGAGCGCTGCTTCAGTGCAGCTGGTGGCGTGGTCACCGAGAAACGCTCACGTCTGTCTCACAAGTCTGTGGACAGACTGACGTTTCTCAAGATGAACCAGGCGTGGGTGGAAGGCGAGTTCCTGGCCCCTGTTGTCGGCGAGAGGGGGACATGAACTGGCTGCCGGAACCATCGTTAATGTGCCTTACCACCCTTTACCACCTCCTGGCTCCTGCTCACTAAGCCAGCCTGGTTCACTTTGACTATTACGTCGCCTGCAGCCACACATTTTACACCTACAGTGGGCTGCTGTGTACTGCCCTTCTGCTGTCTGTCTGTGTTTCCCACTGCCAGGGTACACAGAATTACCTTCTTCTGCTGCCACTCTGCCACCAGCTATTACGTCAAACAATAGCTATATTGGTTGCAAAACCAAAAACCAAAAAACCATAAAAAAAAAAAAAAGGTTTAATTTTTCTGAGGTGCCCGGGTTGAAAACTGTGTTGTCCCAGTTGTGTATTGGACACAATGTGGGCTGCACGACCGCTGTCTGGGACCTCCTGTTGTGTTTATTTACAGCCCTGGTATCACCGCTAGGTACCAGGGCTATTATGTCACGCTGCCTACCTGCTGCCACACTCACACTGCTCCTCCATACCTCCTCCTGCTGCTGCTGCTGCTGTCTGTCTGTCTGTGTTTCCCACTGCCAGGGTACACAGATGATTTACCTTCTGCTGCCACTCTGCCACCAGCTATTACGTCAAACAATAGCTGCTCGCCTACTCCTCCATTCCTCCTCCTGCTGCTGCTGTCTGTCTGTGTTTCCCACTGCCAGGGTACACAGATGATTTTCCTTCTGCTGCCACTCTGCCACCAGCTATTACGTCAAACAATAGCTGCTCGCCTACTCCTCCATTCCTCCTCCTGCTGCTGCTGTCTGTCTGTGTTTCCCACTGCCAGGGTACACAGAATTAACTTCTGCTGCCACTCTGCCACCAGCTATTACGTCAAACAATAGCTATATTGGTTGCAAAACCAAAAACCAAAAAACCATAAAAAAAAAAAAAAGGTTTAATTTTTCTGAGGTGCCCGGGTTGAAAACTGTGTTGTCCCAGTTGTGTATTGGACACAATGTGGGCTGCACGACCGCTGTCTGGGACCTCCTGTTGTGTTTATTTACAGCCCTGGTATCACCGCTAGGTACCAGGGCTATTATGTCACGCTGCCTACCTGCTGCCACACTCACACTGCTCCTCCATACCTCCTCCTGCTGCTGCTGCTGCTGTCTGTCTGTGTTTCCCACTGCCAGGGTACACAGATGATTTACCTTCTGCTGCCACTCTGCCACCAGCTATTACGTCAAACAATAGCTGCTCGCCTACTCCTCCATTCCTCCTCCTGCTGCTGCTGTCTGTCTGTGTTTCCCACTGCCAGGGTACACAGATGATTTACCTTCTGCTGCCACTCTGCCACCAGCTATTACGTCAAACAATAGCTGCTCGCCTACTCCTCCATTCCTCCTCCTGCTGCTGCTGTCTGTCTGTGTTTCCCACTGCCAGGGTACACAGAATTACCTTCTGCTGCCACTCTGCCACCAGCTATTACGTCAAACAATAGCTATATTGGTTGCAAAACCAAAACCAAACAAACCATTAAAAAAAAAAAAAAGGTTTAATTTTTCTGAGGTGCCCGGGTTGAAAACTGTGTTGTCCCAGTTGTGTATTGGACACAATGTGGGCTGCACGACCGCTGTCTGGGACCTCCTGTTGTGTTTATTTACAGCCCTGGTATCACCGCTAGGTACCAGGGCTATTATGTCACGGCGAGCTGCCTGCCTCATTGACTGCCTGCTGCCACACACTCATCCTCCTCCTCCTGCTGCTGAATTTACCTCCTGCTGTCTTTGTGTTTCCACTGCCAGGGAGCACATACAATGGCGCTTCCAACATGCGTGCGCCCACCAGCTATTTGTTACGCTCAAAAATAGCTGCATTTCTTAAAAAAAAAAATTGAAAAGAGAAATACGTGAAGAAGAAGAAGACGATATTGAAAAGGAAGGAGAAGATGAAGATGAAGAAGAAGAAGAAGATGAAGAAGAAAATGAAGAAGATGATGAAGAAGAAGATGAAAAAGAAGAAGAAGATGAAGAAGAGGAAGAAGAAGAAGATGAAGAAGAAGAAGAAGATGAAGAAGAAGATGAAGAAGAAGAAGAAGAAGATGAAGAAGATGATGAAGAAGATGAAGAAGATGATGAAGAAGAAGAAGAAGAAGAAGAAGAAGAAGAAGAAGAAGAAGAAGAAGAAGAAGAAGAAGAAGAAGAAGAAGAAGAAGAAGAAGAAGAAGAAGAAGAAGAAGAAGAAGAAGAAGAAGAAGAAGAAGAACAAGTATATACAGTAACACTACTGAACAAAATTAAGGACACAACTTCTCTTTCCACATTTTTTTTAAAGGAACATCCCCACATAATCACTTGCTGTTGTTACTTGGAAAAAAAGAGGTTTCTTGCATCATTCACCCTCAAAACAAGTGTTGAAAGCTATTTAAGGCCAATTCGAATAGTCAGCTCGAATAGTTAGCTCGAATACCGACTCGAATAGTGAGCTCGAAGTCCGAGGTCGAATCGAATAGTAAAAATTATTCGACTCGAATATTCGACTGACCTCGAATAATTTACTATTCGAATTCGACCAAACTCGAATTTTAAAAAGGGGTATTTGAGCATCACTAATTAATTGTTCCCTAGAGTTCCAAGATAGTCTGCATCTTATATTTAGTGTGTAAATAATACAGTTTTGAATGAAAGAAAACAAAAGCATATTAGGTCTTACGGGGACTACAGTATCAGACCCTTGTCTGGATTTTTTATTTTGGAGACAGCATTGGATGAATCAGGAGAAGTGTGTAACTGTCCTGTCAGGACATGTTCATTAGAATGTAATTCTGAAATGACTCCCCTAAACTCTCTCTCTGCTCAGCAGCAGACAAGAGAAAGGTTGTATAGCTCCCAACTGTCTCTTTTTTGAAGGAACAGTCCCTCTTTGAGAACCAAATCCCTCCCTTCTTTCCTCCTCATTTGTCCCTCTTTCAGGACGTATGTACAGATCTATGTTAATATATGTATTTTTCTACTACACTTTATTCCCATCATTTAAATTGATATATTTCTTATTTTCAAATGTTAAAGGGAACCTGAAGTAAGAAGTAAATGGAGGCTGCTATATTTATTTCCTGTTAAACAATACCAGTTGCCTGGCAGCCCTCTGATTTGTTTGGCTGCTGCAGTGTCTGAATAACACCAGAAAGCTGCATGCAGCTAATCCAGTCAGATCTGACAATAATGCCAGAAACACCTGATCTGCTGCATGCTTATTCAGAGGCTATGGCTAAAAGTATTTGAGGCAGAGGATCAGCAGGACAGGCAGGCAACTGGTATTGCTAAATAGGAAATATAATATGGCAGCCTCCATATTCTTCTCACTTCAGGTGTCCTTTAGAATGAAGGAAATTATTACATTTGCAGATTAAACAAAGATAAGCAAGCCTCTACTAAACATGTTTACACACAGGGAACGCTTAGGGAACCTTTCACATGTTATTTTATATAACAAAAAGAAGTTACTTAAATTTTAGTTTTGGGAGTATAATCCCACTTTAAGGCTACTTGCACACCAAGACGTTGCGTTAGGTGCCACGTTAAGGTCGCATAACGTGCACCTAACACAACGTATGGTGCTGCAAGAGCCGACGGTAGAGTGAGCCGCGTTAGGCGGCTCTATTCCGATAAAGTCTCCCAGAGTGGCGCTGATTGGCCGGCGGGACCACGTGACGCGGAGCGAGACACTCCGCATCACGTGGTCTCGCCGGCCAATCAGCGGCCGCCAGTGCAGTGAATATTAAGTAGCCATGTGCGCGGCTACTGTAGCTGGCTCTCCCCGCCTCCTCTCCGCCCCCTACTGCACATGTGTAAACAGTCTAACGCGGCTATAGCCGCTCTAACGCCGTAGCATGCTGCACTTTCCGGGCAACGTACAGCGTTACATGTAACGCAACGTGGGCTGTGTGAACAGCCCACTTGAGTTACATTGCTGTGCGTTGGGGGAGCGTTATAGGCGTACTAACGTGCGCCTGTAACGTCCCTGTGTGTAAGCAGCCTCAGGAAGTGATTGTTGCAAACCTGAAGCATAATACCCAACACTGATATGCATATTGCCACAAAAAATAAAACCATACCCCACACAATTGTTTACAAAATGCAATTTGAAAAGACTTTGAAAGATTATGGCCTCTTTTACCTTTGCAGAAGTCACAGTACAAGGTTTTCAGGGCTAAAAAAATAAATGACATGCATCATACTGGATGCCAAGGTCAGAATTCAATGCTAGTACTAGAGGATAAGTCACCGGTAAAAGGTCTCTACCAATCATTGCCAACAAGATCCATGCTGAAACATGCCACTATGAGTTGGTACTTCATGCAGAATACAGTACTCCTGCTTTATTTGTTTTTAGCTGTGTCTTTTCTTCCTAATGATAAACTTACAAACAATAAGATATAATAGAGTAATATGAATGTTTTTGAGCAAAAACAAAGCTCATGTAGGCCTCATGCTGCCTCTCATCTGTCTCTATAGGAGCCATGCTGACTAACATTGGCTTGCATCCAAATAAATGTCCCTGGTCTACTTGTCAGGATGGGCACAATGAGTAAAACCAATATTTGTTCTAATCTAAACAAACTGGCATCTAAATATTTCTTCCATGAGTGATGGCACTAGCTGAGAGAAGGGAATTGCATTAGTAGAGACCAATGAAAACTAGTCTTTTGAATGCTGTTTACCTCCAGCTGGAGACAGTGAACATTCTTAATGTGTGGCTTGTTATTTTTTTCTCATTAACATCTGACGTAATAAACACATATTTATATGACAATAAAATTATATAAAGCTCTGGTTCATTTACATAAATTGTTCTTTACTTATAGGGCAAGTGTTATTGCCCAATTCAGCTTGCATTGTAATGTGTTTAACAGTGTGTACCACCCAACCAGGGCCAGCCTTTGGTATGTGTGGCCTATGTGTAGCCTATGCTGCTGTACAGGATGTCAAAAGAAGAAAATAAAAAAAAAAAAAAAAAAAGGGGTACCAAATTTCTCCCAAATATTTACATTGTACACTGGGCATAATTCTGGTAAAACATGCAACATTATTATTTATTATTATTAATATTGATTACTGTTAACGTATTCCTTGGCGTTGTCCAAAGTAAGAAATAAACATGGGGTACATAATAATACAGATAAATTGAATACACCAATATACAAAATAGATAATTAGTGACAAAATACAGAATCAATACAAAGTACAGAATTGGTAATGACAGTGACAAAGTAACATAATGAATAAAATATATAATGCATTCCAAGACACAAAAGGGGGAGAGAGCCCTGCCCTTGCAAGCTTAATATCTAAAGGAATAGATATAGAAACAAGAGGTGGGGTAGTATACATATATGCAATATATACAATTAGTATACATCAGTATACAATTAACATACCTAGAGGCAGTTTTAGGATATCTTGAAGGAGTGCAACTTGGATTTAGGACAAAAGAAGTGGCCTAAGGTAGAGCATTTGCTTGTCGGAACAAGCAATGAGAGACCATTTAAAAGTAACAAAGGTTGTAGAGTGACAAATGTGTTGTGGGATGGCATTCCAGAGGAGGGGTGAAACGCATGCAAAATCTTGCAAACGTGAATGTGAGCAGGTAATTCTAGAGGAGGACAACAGCAGGTCATGTGCAGATCTGAGATTACGATTAGGTTGGTATCTGGAAACTAGTGAGGAGGAGGAGATGTACAGCAGTGCTGGGCGTAATGGAAAAAGCTACGCTTACGGATCATTACGCGTAATTTTACGCTATTACGCATTACGGAATTACCTTCTGATTTGAAGGAACCCCATTGGTCTGCTAAGGACCAATGGGGCTCCTTGGAGCCCAAATACAAAGATGCTTTAGAGAGCTCTGAGCTATATAGCTCAGAGCTCTGTCGGGTTCAGGACGCTAAGTCCCCGCCGCCTCCGCTGCCCTCCCCGCC
This sequence comes from Hyperolius riggenbachi, assembly GCF_040937935.1. Taxonomy (NCBI): domain Eukaryota; kingdom Metazoa; phylum Chordata; class Amphibia; order Anura; family Hyperoliidae; genus Hyperolius; species Hyperolius riggenbachi. The sequence continues at coordinate 155,146,152 of NC_090648.1, read as the reverse complement.
TCTCCCACATGTCACCTATATACATGCTGGCACCTATGGGTGCCAGCATGTATATGGGTGACAGGTGTGGGCGGAGTGGACGGCGGGAGCCGGCGGGGACTTAGAGTGTATGCGGCGGCCGGCGGGTGAGCGGCGAGTGACGTCGGGTGCGGTGGTGTTACAAAGTAACAAAGTTGTTACATTGTAACAACTTTGTTACATGGTAACTGATTAGTATATTTCCGAGGATATTGCGTGGGAACTGGCTTTTAAAGGGACAGGTAAGTATTAATGGTTAATTAAGAATATTAAAGGACTTTTTTCGTGGTTATGTTTTTTGTTCAATTAAAATACTTTTTCTATGTGTTTGTGTGTTTATTTACTTTTAACTCTTAAAGGAAATGGGTAAGGGGTACAAGTACCTCTATACTCATTTCTCCTGGGAGGGGGGGTGGGCATCTGGGGGACCCCTTTTTAAAGGGAACTCCCAGATGCCACCATGAACCCCCCCCCCCCCCCCAGGAAATCGCGGCCTCCACCTCCACCGCCCATCGGAGGTGGAGAAGAGCCCCTTGTCCTTGGATTGGACAAGGGCTCGGAGGGGGAGGGGAAAGCTTGGCTGCCCCTCCCCTTCCGAGACCCCCCAATCCATGGACCATGCGGGCTGGTATAGTCAGGGTGCGGAGCCCCACGCGGCCGGTGCTCCGCATTCTGGCTATCCCAGTCTGCATGGGGGACAAGGGGTTAAAGAGGTCTGGGAGGGGGGACCCCACGTCGTTTTTTTTTTATATTTCCCACACTCAGAACGAAGTAAGTAAAACTCTTCCCACTTGGGGGAATCTATGAAAATAAAACACTATTGTTACCTGTGCAAAAAAAACGGACATTTTCCACATTTAAAAGACATTTTTGCCCTTGAAACTTAAAAATCGATTTTCTCAAAAACTATCAGGTCTTTTTGAAAAAAATTTTTTTCCTCTTATTCCCACTGATCCCCTTAATATACCCTGTGAATTTGGTGTTCCTACATTTCAAGCAGGCTTTGCTATTAACCGTTAAAGTCGGCGGGTTTTTAAATGTATATATTTTTCCTTTGAAACTTTAACATCGATTTTCTCAAAAACTATAAGGTCTTTTTGAAAAAAAATTTTTTCCTCTTATTCCTTCTGATCTCCTTAATACATTCTCCAAATTTGAGGCTCTTAGCACTTAAGGGGGCTTTGCTATTAACCCTTAAAGTTGGCGGCTTTTTTATATTATACGGGAGCGTAATATTACGCGATTACGGCAGAATGTGTAATTTCAATGAGAGTTTACTGTCTTACGCGTAATTTGTTACGTGTAATAACGTAACCTACGGTCTATGCGTAATTAATTATGCGTAATACCGTAACCTTACACGTAACGCTTACGGTGCATTTGTAGTGAATTACGATGCGTAATTACGCTAATGCGTAATTTCGGCCCAGCACTGATGTACAGGGGAAAGAGATTGTGGAGAGCTTTGTAGGTTAGGGTTAAGAGTTTAAAGTGGATCCGAGATGAACTTTTATTTGCTACATAATTGTGTGTTCCTTCCATTTAGTTTATAAGGCATTCCTCAAGCCAAATACATTTTTTTTGTTTTAATATTCTAATTCCCTATAAACTTAAAGAGAAACTCCAACCTAGAATTTAACTTTATCCCAATCAGTAGCTGATACCCCCTTTTACATGAGAAATATAATGCTTTTCACAAACAGACCATCAGGGGGCGCTGTATGACTGATTTTGTGCTGAAACCCCTCCCACAAGAAGCTCTGGGACCGCGGTACTTTTGGCAGTTTGTTACAATGTAACAAGGTTCACCGACAGGAAGTAGCTGTTTACAGCTGTCTCTAACAGCCAAAACAGCTGGGAGCAGCTACATAACCTGCCCACAGTAAAAATGTCACCATGTAATACATGTCAGAATGTAAATCGGGGAGAGGAAAGATTTTACAATGAGCAAACACTGGCTAAATCATTTATACATAATTATGGTAGAAAATGAAGCACTTTTTTTTACTACATTATTTTCACTGGAGTTCCTCTTTAACAAGTCTCACCCACAGCTTCTCCAAAACGCCAAGGCACTCAGACCCATGTAGCAAGGGCTTATGGGAGCTCAGTCTGGGCAGGAGGAGGAGCTTACTAGCCAGAGTTTTCAGAGGCAGAGGGGGGAGGGGAGTGAATTTTTCACAGGCTGAGGGGTGGAGATGCAGTTGCAGAATATCTGTGTAATGATGACAAACAGAACATGGCCACTCTCATTGTATCACAGGATTAAATCATCATAAACTGTTGCAGCTGTATGCAGCCAGATTTGCTGTGTAAACTTTTATCTAAATACCGTATATACTCGCAAGCAATCCGACCCGCATATAAGCCGACCCCCCAACTTTTAACTGAAAAAACAGGAAAAAATGATTGACCCTCATGTAAGCCGGGGGTAGGAAATGCTGGCCGTGTGATTCCCTCCAGTGTGTCCCAGTATAGCTAGTATAGTGTCCAGTATGGGTAGGTAGTGCCTCAGTATAGCTAGTATAGTGCCCAGTATAGCTAGTATAGTGCCCTGCATAGCTAGTAAAGTGCCCAGTATAGCTAGTATAGTGCTCAGTATAGCTAGTATAGTGCCCAGTATACTTAGTATAGTGCCCTAGTATAGTGCTCAGTATAGGTAGGTAGTGCTCAGTATAGCTAGTATAGTGCTCAGTATAGCTAGTAAAGTGCCCCAGTATAGCTAGTAAAGTGACACAGTATAGCTAGTAAAGTGCCACAGTATAGCTAGTAAAGTGCCCCAGTATAGTGCCCCAGTATAGCTAGTATAGTGCCCCAGTATAGCTAGCATAGTGCTCAGTATAGCTAGTATAGTGCTCAGTATAGCTAGTATAGTGCTCAGTATAGCTAGTATAGTGCCCAGTATAGCTAGTATAGTGACCAGTATAGCTAATAAAGTGCCCAGTATAGCTAGAATAGTGCCCCAGTATAGCTATTATAGTGCCCCAGTATAGCTATTATAGTGCCCCAGTATAGCTAGTATAGTGCCCCAGTATAAGTAGATAGTGCCCAGTATAGCTAGTATAGTGCTCAGTATAGGTAGATAGTGTTCCCCCCCTGTTTCTGTGGAGTGGTTAAAGCGAAAGTCAGACTGGAACTGATCAAGCAGGGAGTTAGCAGATAAATAATGGCTTAGTTCAGCACGTAATTTGGATGCAAATGGGAGAAGTGACACCGGGCGGTAGTTGGTGAGTGCGGTAGGATCTAGATATGGCTTTGTTAAGTAGTGGTGTCACAACAGCATTTTTTAAAGGGGACGGAAGAGCTGCCATTGGAGAGGGACAGGTTAAAGAGACACTGAAGCGAAAAAAAAATATGATATAGTGAATTGGTTATGTACTATGAATAATTACTAGAAGATTAGCAGCAAAGAAAATATTCTCATACTTTTATTTTCAGGTATATAGTGTTTTTTCTAACATTGCAGCATTCTATAATATGTGCAGATTACACAGCACTCAGCATTCAAAATGAGTCTTTCAGAGCAGTCTGTGAAGTAATGACCTCTCCTCTAGTAAACAGTTCACTTACAGTCAGAGCCGGAAAACAAGGTCCTCCAGCACCCAAGGCTGAGACACCAAAGTGCGCCCCTCCATCCCTCCACCCCAGCCGTCACACACTGATTACTCTTAGACTAAGAGGCACCCCAGGGCCCCCAACACCTTAATCTTTAGTTATCTGGCTTGTAGTCACTTCCATGTACCTCCTTTTCTTATTTCTTCTGCTTCAAACACAATTAGGAATGACAGCTGAATGAATTGTGCGCCCCCTCCTACACTGCGCCCTGAGGCTGGAGCCTCTCCAGCCTATGCCTCGGCCCGGCCCTGCTTACAGTTGAGATAATAAAAGTCAGATAACAGCCCTCTCCAGGACTAAGACTTAGTCGGAGAGTTAATGGCTTGTTTGCATAGAGATAACAACTGGAGTTTCTTAACTCTTCCTGTACTGGAAACAATTAGACTGATGTATCTGATCTTAATGTTTTATTTCTTAGCTGTACTACACATACAAATCATAACATCATAATTTTTTTTTTGCTTCAGTGTCTCTTTAAATAACGATGTTAGTACAGGCATGAAAGATGAGAAAAGCTGCGGCATGACATGGGAGTGAATAGGATCCAAAGAACAGGTGTTTAGCTGGGATTTGTAAATTATAGAGCAGAGTGAATGTTCAGAAAGTGGAGAGAAGGCAGATAGAGCGCGGTCATCCTGCTACAACATACCCTTGAACAGCAAAGCCAGTTGTGTGTTGCTTCTGTATTAACTTTTTGGTATCATCTCAGGGGAGTGGCCTGAGTGAGGCTTGGCACCAACATTATGGTAGGAAGCACAGTGGCATAGTAGTAGGCACTCCCAGCTTGCAGCGCTGGGTCCCTGGTTCTAATCCTAGCCAGGGCACTATCTGCACAGACTTTGTATGCTGTCTGCATGGGTTTCCTCCGACATCCCAAAAACAAACAGATACCATTTATTGGCTTCCCAAAAATTGGCCCTAGACTATGATACATACATTACAGCCTAGGTTCTCAACGTGTGGTACACGTACCCCAGGGGGTACTTCTGATGGTTCCTGGGGGTTCTCCGACTTGATATACTTAACCAAGAATAACAAATTTAGAGTTTTAGAAAATGATAAATCTTATGTAAACAACACCAGATTAGTGTTTTAGCTAATTAAAAGCAATAGTAAATGCTTGGAAAAAGTTTATAACCAATTGTAATGTACTATGATTACAAATGTATTTGTCAAGGGGTATTTATGATAATGTTTACTATGCTAGGGGGTACTTGGTGAGTACAGGGTTTTAAAAGGGGCAGGGCCGGATTTGTACTCTTTACCACCCAAAGCTACTGTCACCAGCCACCCCCTTCAGTATAGGTAGCCAGAGGACCCCTCCCCCCTTCCCTCTAGTATGGGTAGCCTGACGACTCCCCCAGTATAGGTAGCTAGATGACCCCTCCCCCTTTCCCTCCAGTATTGGTAGCCAGATGACTCCCTTAATCCATCCTTTTCCCACTTCCCTTTCAGAATAGGTAGCCAGCTCACCTTCACACCGCAGCAGCCATCAGTGTCACTCATTTCTCCACTACTCTCTAGTGCAGAAACTTCCTCTTCCCCTCTGTCTCCAACGCTACCCAAATGTATAGCTGCCGGACACAATACAAATGTGCACAGAGAGCAAGGTGGCCGCTGCACAGGCAGCTGGCAGCAGAGTACTGTGGTAAGGCGCTCACCTGATCACCCTGCATTGCAGCATTTGCAAGCTTGAAAATGCTGCACCATTTCAGCCTGGTGCTGGTGCCCTTGCTCCTGTAGTGCCCTAGGCCTAGGTGGCCTTGGCCTAAATCCGGCCCTGAAAAGGGGTACATACCAATGCAATGTTGAGAAACACTGCACTACAGGATACATACATGGACATATGGTAGGGATTAGATTGTGAGCAACTCTGAGGGACAGTTAAGTGACAAGACAATATACTCTATACAATGCTGAATTACACACACATACAGGATTATTGTTCTAAGAGAACTTCCTTCTACCTAAAAAGTCACATTTTAACATGTTTACTATTCATATATTTTTTTACAATAACATAGTATTTGCAATTGCTAGTGTAATGTGTTAGCTACATACATGCAGATGTGGGATTAGCATGTTTAGGGAATGTTCTGTCTTCCAAAATATTTCTGTGTGTTTAAAATATTTACAATCCTTTTTTGCCATAACATAGCATTGTGATTGAATTAAATAGCATTACATGTGTACATATTATAAATACGTTATTCTGTATATGCTGATACTGTAAGCATAGGATGCCATCTTGTCTTTTTATTTGGATAACTCTCACATCATGTAAGCCAGCTGTGTAAAAAGTATTTAGAATGTGGAAGGATAAGATACATGTGTTTTTGTTTGGCATTCCTAATACTCATCAAGAAACAAATTGCCACCAGTACCTCAAAATCACTTTTGCAGTTCTGAATGATGTGAAGAACTGAACTGATGCCTTTTTTTTGATTCCTCTTTTGATGGATGATGTGAACTCAACATCTTCTACTGTTCAAACCCTGTAAACTGAAATTGTCTGACCTGTTCAGTTGGTTGTTGAAACATTGGTAAATGGCCACTAACGATTTATAATATCTATTCCATGAGGGGCCAGAGTAGAGGTATAGGTTTTGTTAAATGATGACTGAACTGAGAGTGATATGGGGGCTGCCATATTTATCTACTTTTAAACAATACCAGTTGCCAGCAGGCAAGGTAAAAGAGCAAAGTTTGCACTGCCAACATACAGAGTTGCTCCTGGGACAGTGCCAGAAATGAGCCACAATAATTCCTTAAAGTGAACCTTAAGTCAGAAAAAAAAATGACTTTTACTCACCTGGGGCTTCTACCAGCCCCCTGCAGCAGTCCTGTGCCCTCTCAGCCACTCACTAATCCTCTGGTCCCCCGCTGCCAGCTAGTTTCGTTTTTGCCGACAGGCCCGTCAGGACTGGCCACGCGTAACTTTTTCCGCATTCCCGACTGCAATTAGCGATATTGCGGGCCGCAACGCGTACAAAAATACGCGTTGCTGCATATCTATGCGTTCGTAATGCGGCAACACGTATTTTTCTATGCAATCTTTAAATAGGCACTCCAGTGAACATTTTAGTGTTGGCAGGTGATGTAGCTGCTGCATGGTTTTTGGCAGTTGGAAACAGCTGTAACAGCTATTTTCCACAATGCAACAAGGTTCACAGACAGGAAACTGCCAAAAAAGTACGTACTTTTCTTGTGGGAGGGGTTTCTTGTGGAAGAGGTTTCACCACATTATCAGTCATACAGCGCCCCCTGATGGTCTGCTTGTGAAAAGGAAAAGATTTCTCATGTAAAAGGGGGTATCAGCTACTGATTGGGATAAAGTTAAATTTTTGGTCGGAGTTTCTCTGTTAGTGAGAATCTGTTCTGTTGATCAAGCAGAGTATGCAGAGTGCCAGTGCAAGGACTTCAAGCTGGTTACTTCACTATTTCTAGCTGTGCAAGTTGCGGGTTTAGGGATGAGTAAAATGGTCACAGGCAATTTTGAGAGATTTTCATCAAACTGATTGGTCAAGAAAAATCTTGTGAATCAGTTTACCATAAGTGGCTGGTACGGTAAGAAAAATGATCACAAATAGAAGTAAGACGTTTCTATTTATGATTGTTCTACGTTTATTTACAGTTGTACCATTTCGCCAGGCATCCCCCATGCAGTCCTTTCAGGCTTGTCCAAACAATATGATGAAATAATCCATTGATCAAGTGAGGTTGGACCTTAGCTGCAGAAAGGGGCCACATGGTCCCCTCCCCTGTGCAGGGGACAACAGACTGGATAGGAAAATCACTCCACACGTGTACCTTTGTTTGGGAATCCCGTTCCAATTGCTTTTTGGAATTCAGATGAAACAATCAATTGTCCTAAAAGATTGCAGATCCCCTTTGAGTGTACAAAAACTACCCATGCACTTGATCGATTTTACCATTCATGTCCCTGCAGATTCCAGTCATCTGCTGTGGATTAATTCCCCTAAAATGTCCAATTGATGGAATCCAGACCAGAAATTGATTGAAAGCATTGATTGGATGGGCCGAAAAATCTAGGTTGATTTGAGGCGGGCAAAGAGTGGTAGGCAATCAATAGTGTGGCAATTCCTATGAGAAAGGAATCAATTGTTTTACCACATCGAATGGAAATCTATAAGGGTATATAGATATATGTTACTTGGTCAACTTTCTGGCTCACAAATACGCCGGGGAGACTCTAGGCCTCCTCCGGTGTCCAGCGTCACCGGGAGCACCTGTTCCATGTGACACTGCAGCAATGTTGAGTCGTTACATGCGCCGAGTCACCTGGTGCAAGTGCTTTCATTGACCCCAAACACTGGAAGAGTCACGCCAACAGAGAGGTAAGCTTTTAACACTGAGCATGGTATGGCCCAGCAGACGACAGAGGCAGCAGCTAGGACAATTGCCCACGCTACAATCTATTGAAAATTGAGCAAGCAATAAATTCCTTTCTGATCAGATTCGATCATCAAGGGATCTATATAGTGGTTGATCTGGCCATACATCGAGTAATGTATAGCCAGTGTATGACTTGCTGTAGTTCCTGTCGGTGCATTATCATGAAGTTAAAGCAGAAGCTGATTGGTTGCTATAGATTGCTAGAATTTGAACAATGCAGTAGATACATATGCATTATTACATTAAGGAAATCAGATGCATGGAATGTGTTGTTCTCTGCCTAGACTTCTTTTGAAATTTCTATGCATATTTTTCAGAAACATACAGTATCTTCAATGGTTAAATTTAATTTTAGCATGCTATTGTTGTGCGTTATGTAATACTGTTTTAATTGAGGTCTAGCTTAAGCCCTGCTTTCTTCCCTGCCTGCTTTAGGTATGACCCCGGAACTACAGAGTTGTTATTATATTACAGAAGCACCAATGTCAGAACGCTACATGTCCGTATGCCTTTACTTTTCTCCAGTATAAGTTGACACGTTAGACCCTTTACTCTCTGTGGTTAAAGCACAGCCTCCAATGTCTTGCCCCCGTACGTCCAATTTACACTATCTAGAGGATCCATATGAGAAGCAGAAATATAATAGAAGCCCACGTATCTTGATTCCAATCGAGAGTAGGGAAAAGGGACAGAAAAACAAGCTCCCTGCAACCTTCATCTATGCGCTGCTTTTATAAAACAGAAAAAAATGAAAACAACAGTGTACAGAGGCCATATCTGAAAATCCTTCCTTTAAGGTTTAATTTAACAATAACATTTGTGACGAGGGGTCCCGCACATCTCTGGGGCATTGCGCTTGAAATTGCACACGCTCTGCACCATTTATCATAGGCTGACATGTGTCATGTTTCAGGCTGCGACTCCAAGAGGTTACAGCTTATGGTTGCTCCTTTGTTCATCAGCGGCTGAGACTGGTGAGCCACCTTTCTGTCTAGATGTTTCTTTTTCCACTTCTGTCTTTGTTAACCCCACCACTTCCACTAACGTATTTGTCTGTCGCATCTCCAAAGGCTCATCAATATTTTTGGAGATGCCTGGTTGTTAGGCCTCATGTTGGCACTCAGTGTTACTGTTAGTATAGATGCTTGGATTGGAGTTTTAATGCTGAAATGGAGTGTTACTCTTCAAGTACTTTCTTTTCAGGATAATTCTTACTATTTTGCGTTTTACTTTCCAATTAAATTATATTCTGCTTTCTGCAAACAATGGCAAGCTACTGTGATTATAACATGCATATAGTATAGAAACACTCACTTGCAAATGGATTCTTTTTTTCACTAATCCAGGATAGGGTTGCCCTTAAAGGAAACTTTAACAGAAAATAAAAGGAAAATTCAACTAACTTAGGGCTTCTTCCAGCTCCTTGAAGTCCTTCTTTGCCCTCACCTCCATTCCTCGATCCTGTGGTCAGCTGTAGTGCCCTTCTGTCAGCTGTATGCACAACCCCGGGCTGTGCACCTCCTGATCTCGCTCCCATGCACTAAAGCATTCTGCACTTGCACAGTATGTAAAGATTGATACTGCACATGTGTAGATTGCTCCCAGGCATGAGGATGTGATTAGGAGGGGTGTGGTCCAGGGCCACACATGCGCAGTAGTCTGCAAAGGGCCACGATTGGTCAGCTTTTTGAGGGGCGCAGCAGCTGACTGGGTCATGAAATGATGGCAAGGATCTTAGAATGATGGTAAGGGCTAGGAAGGACTGTAGCACCTGAAAGGAGCACCAGGTAAGTTACATTGCCTTTTTTTTCCACCTTAGTTACCCTTTAACCCCCTTGCCGTTCCAATTCTGACGGCAAGGGGGCAGCGCAGCACTTTTTTAATTGTTTTTTTTAAATCATGTAGCGAGCCCAGGGCTCGCTACATGATAGCCGCTGACAAGCGGCATCCCCCTACCCACTCCGATCGCCTTCGGCGATCAGAGTAAGCAGGAAATCCCGTTCAGAACGGGATTTCCTGCTGGGCTTCCCCGGGCGGGATGACGTCACCGACGTCATGGACATCGAGACGTCAGAGGGAATCCCGATCCACCTCTCAGCGCTGCCTGGCACTGATTGGCCAGGCTGCGCAAGGGGTCTGGGGGGGGGCGCGGCGGGTAGCGGCGAGCGGCGGCGATCGGAAAATGCATGCAGCTAGCAAAGTGCTAGCTGCGTGCAGTAAAAAAAAATTGAAAATCGGCCCAGCGGGGCCGGAGAAATCCTTCTGCGCAGGTTACCCCGAGCTGAGCTCGGGATAACCGGCAAGAAGGTTAAGGGGAGAATCTTGTGTATACATCTGTATTCTGATGTTGCTTTAAGATTCAGTGCACTTTAAAGTGAACCCAAATTAAAAATACAAGATTTCAGAAATACAATTTATTTTCTAAATTATAATAATAAATAAATAATTTTTTTCAGCTGCATGATGACAAATATAAAATATTTTACATTTAATGGAGGAACCCCTCCCTTTCTTTTTATATTGCTGGGACAGAATCCGGCAGACTGGTGGAGGAGATAAACAAAACACAGGCTGCTACTGATGATGTCACAGGGGAGGTGATCTCAGCTCTCTAACCCTAGTTATGAAAAGAGAAGGGTGAAAAGCATGCACTGAAATGGTCATAGGCTTGAAGGAGTGTTTTAATTTTGTATGTGTCAGAGTGGTGCAACTAAATATTTTGAATTAAAAAAATGTTTGGTTTGGGTCCGCTTTAATCTCTAAATTACAGCAGCAAATGAGCACATTTTTTCCCCAAGTTAGCCAGACTGCTGACAGCTGCTCCACCATTTACTGCAACATCATCCCTGCTTCCACTGTCATAGGAACAACAGTACATGCTGCTTGGCCAATCTGAAAAAATGCTATATTATTATAAATGTGTGTTTAGTACTTACACAGCTCCCGTAGCACTTTTAAAAGTCCATAGTCATGCCACTAACTGTCCCTTACAAGGGCTCACAATCTAATCCATATAGTTAGATTTGTGGCTATTCTGCAATTGAAGTAGGTTTTTTGGACTCTAGGCGCTCAGTGCCGAGCACCGTAGCTGGGTGCCGCTATAGCACTAATGCTATAGTGCGCACCCCGTGAAAGGGTAATTCAGGGTTCTGGCAATCCCCAAACCCCGAATTACTTCTCCCTCCAAGTTCCTACGACTCAGAGGGGTTAAAGTATTTAAAGTGACACTGAAGTCAAGTGAAAAAAAATTATGATATAATGAATTGATTGTGTAGTACGGATAATTACTAGAACATTAGTAGCAAAGAAAATATTCTCATATTTTTATTTTCAGTTATATAGGCGTCAATTCACCAGAGGTTACCAACCTATTTATCTCTTGGGAGGTAATTTACCTCCTGTGATATCTCCAAATAGCAATTCTCCAGAAGTATAGGGGAAAATATCGACAGAGAGAAATGCAAGAGATAAATGTGAGATAAGTATGAGATAAATAAGTGATAGTTAGTAGTTAGTTTTTCTCCAAATCACAATTCACCAGGGAAGAAAGGGGGTGTGGCCATTCGTTATTTTTTCATCTCTTTATCCCCTGAATGAACCTGGAGATATCGTGGTTTTCACACAGCAGCTGTTGCTGTGGAAGATGGAGCCTTTTGAGCTTACTCTGTTAGGCCTGGTGCACACCAAATACCGCTAACAGATCCGCAAAATGCTAGCGTTTCAGCTAGCATTTTGCGGTTTTGTGAAGCGTTTTTGGTGTAGTAGATTTTATGTATTGTTACAGTAAAGCTGTTACTGAACAGCTACTGTAACAAAAACCGCCTGGCAAACCGCTCTGAAGTGCCGATTTTCAGAGCGGTTTGCGTTATTCCTATACTTAACATTGAGGCAGAAACACCTCCGCAATCCAAAATCTGCAGCAGCCCGGGAATATGCGTTTCTGCAAAACGCCTCCCGCCCTGGTGTGCACCAGCCCATTGAAATACATTACCCAAGCGTATCCGCAGCCGCAAGCGGATCGCAAAACGCAGTCGAACCGCTCTGGTGTGCACTAGGCTTTAGAGCTTGCTTCTATTATGAGGAGACGAAGGCGCAGGAGGAGGGTCTGTTTAATCGCCCCTCGTATTTTTTGTGAGAGAACAGTTCTTGATAATTTTACTAAGACAGAGGTGGTGAAGAAGTTCAGACTCACTCGTGATATGATTTATGATATGATCCGGCAGTAAAAGGCGGGAATACTCTGGTCAGGTAGTGGTAAAACTCCGCCTCCTACCCACAATGCTTCACTTTCAAGCTTACAGAGAGGAAAAGTATCCCGTTTAAATCATTAATACCGATTACCTAACTCTCTGCTTTCTCACACTTTTCTCATGCATATCTCTCCATTATCCCCTGCTATCGAACACTTTTCTCTCTGTCCTCTCACACTGGTGAATTGACTCCAGAGTGTTAAAATACCTCATGAGATAAACTACCTACCTTTTTTCTCTTAGTAAATCCTCTCTGGTGAATTGACGCCATAGTGTTTTTATAACATTGCATATTCTCTAATATTTGCAGTTTACACACTAGTCAGCATTCTAAATGATTTCACAGAACAGGCTAGTCAACTTTTGAGCTGTCCTCTGCAGAGAAAATGAAAACATAATGACTGACAGTTGAGATAACAAGCTTCAGAAGACAGAGCTCTCTGCAACTTTGAAAGTCATAGAGATCAGTGTCTCTTTTGCATAGATCACAACTGGAGTTTATTAACTCTTCTTGTACTGGAAATAATATTAGACTAATGTCTCTGCTCCTAATGTTTCATTTCTTAGCTGTACTACACATCATTATATCATAAGTTTATTTTCACTTCAGATTTCTTTTAACGGCACTGGGAAATTGAACAGTCATTTGGCTCACCCTGCGCCCAGCTCACCCGCGGTGTACTAACACGTACACTTCTGGAGTGTTTTCTTTGTTGGATCCTGTATATTCCTAAGAAAAAGAGCAACGTTTTACACGATTTTCATACTTGTATTAAAGGATTAGCAATTGTCTGTGATTTTAATTGTTATCAGGTTAAGTGCTCTTTTTTACATTTCTTGTTTTATGTGTTGTAGCAGTATATGCACATTTTAAGGACAACTATTCACAAATCATCTCCTTGTAAATAATTTAAAGTTTTTAATTGTGGAGGTGGAAAGTTTAATGTTAGATGAAATGGAACTTTGGAATTTTTAAAGACCAGTTTAATAGCTTGAATCGCAGATGCAGGATATTGTAAAACAGCACTGCAGACTCCAAAATTAGGACCAACGCAAAAAACAGAACATGGTAAAATACATTTTTATTTTCTTATTCTTCTGACTGAATGTCAATTACGACCCACATCGTTTCTTAAAGTGGACTTGAACTCTTGCACAGGACAGAAGGAAAACCTAGATAAATGGAGTCCGTATGTAGTTAGGGCTTGATTCGCAAAGCGGTGCTAAGTGTTAGCATGCTTGTGAAAAGCCCTTCAGCACGCCTAAAGTTCCTGTGCACGCAGTAAGTGTTTTTGCGCGCTCTGTGCGTGCACCGATAACGTCGTGCCGTGCAACGTTAACGTCGCACGGTTCACAATCTAGTTTACCCTCTCGTGAAATGTGGCACCCGGTGCCTTGTAAACGTCGCACCCGGTGTGCTCAAAATGCTGCATCGGTGCGATGTTTAGGGCGCACCTAATGCGCCGTTTTGGGCGCACCGGGTGCGACGTTTACAGGGCACCGGGTGCCATGTTTCACACGAAAGCGAATTAGCGTGCGAACGGTGCAACGTTAACACCGCACCACGCTGTATTTTTGGCGCACCGCACAGCGCGCGATCTCTGGGCATGCTAATTGCTTAGCACCCTAGTTAGCACGTCCAAACCCTTTAAGCGTGCTAACTAGGTTAGCACTGATTAGTGAATCGAGCCCTTAGAGAGTTTATCCTGTCTAATTCCCCCCTCATCTGTGTCTAATCACCACTGTAATTTGATCCCTCAGCTATATCATCTTAGGAATCTCCTCTGCCATGGCAAAGCAGCTAATTAGTAAACACAGGATGTTAAAAATATGTCTGCTTTCATTAAAGCAGGAAGTAGACATACTGCAGATGTATTGCAGGATTTGTATCAGCTGTAACATAGAAATATTTTTCTTTGGGTTATTATGCTGTTGCTCTTCTAGAGCAGAGAGGGATGTACTGAGTTCAGGTCCGATTTAGATAGTTTACACAGTGAGTCAGTAAGGTGGTGCACTGCTCAAAATGCAAATAGTTTGGACTCAAAGCAACAAATCAACATTCCTCTTTTACAGATTGGACTTCAGCAGCATACATTCTTGTAGGATGTAATGGGCTGCTGAAACCTCTATGCACCACTTTGCTTTGTGTGCCAGATACCTATGAGTAGCAGTAGGGTATTGTACCGTGTTAGCCATCAGTAAAAGCAGATACCTATAAAACTCAAACATTTCAAATGGAACAACTGGCTGCACATATCACATATTCCTTTGCATTGCGAGTTCAGAAGGAGACACTTGCAGTCCACTGGTTCCATTGATTTCTTATCCATTCAGTTAGAACGTCTTGGTTTGCCTTGCATTCTGCAGCATTCTTCCCTACGATTGGTATGCACATTCACGCAAAACAAAATGCTTGCTGGAATGAAGATGTTTACACACAGCTGCATAAATGACATTTTGACAGGCTTTGCGAACTGAAAGTGGAATGCAAAATAATGTACAGTATGATCCTCATGTATACCGAGATAAAACCATGCGTGGACTGTTATTATACTGTAGGATAAAACTGCACTGTGAAATGTTACATTCTAAACTCCCTAAGAATTGCCTATAGTGAAAAGTTAACCATACCCAGTGGGTCATTGCAATAGCCTCTCCTTGGGTAATTTCTGTAAAAAAATGTACGTTATTATCGCACCGCATATTGTATTGGAGAGCTTTTGTATGGAATTTTGAAAAGAATATTTCTGTTCAAAAGAATGTAAGTGCAAAGATGCTGGATTCCACTGCTGGTCACATGGTACTGAAACGCACAGCTCTTGTGGCCTCAAGGACAAACACTGCAGCATATGGAGACAGTGTGATACAGAAGTACAAGAGAAGTTTAAACTGACAGCCTAATTCCATTTCTAACGTTACAATTAGAAACAGCAACTCGCGCTAAAAATACAGATCTCTTTATTATTCCAATTCAAAGCAGATCCCTAACACATAAATTACACCATCAACTTCACCATAAACCCTCCCCTGTAAATTTCAAACCACAACCATTCCACATACACACCGTTAAAAAACCTCTCATAGAAGGGCCCTTCAAAAATTAAAAGTAAAAAATAGGTATAATTGTGAATTTGGATACTTCATAAAATTGTGTATTAATATACAAAGTTCCTACAAATCCATCGTATCACGTAGTCTCCTTTAAATTCCTAAAGTCCAGGTCCTGTCCTGTTTCCAAGCAAGAGAACCAAAAAGAGTCCAAAAAAAAATTCCTTGCAGGATAGTGCTGTGCTACTCATATACAGTTATTCAATCCGGCTATATGCCTTTTCCTCACTCACCAGATCTGTGCAAGCAATAAATCCAGTCTGGACAGATAGCTACTGTACCGGTCTCCGCTCGCTGCCTTCCCAAGCTGGTTCTCCGTGGCGGCTTACGTCACTTCCATTTGTTAAACCCAGAGTTCCGCCCGCCGCTCACCCTCTCAGCTGGTCTTCAGCTAGCTCTTGTTGGTGACGTCACTCTAAAACCTGAGTGTGAGAGAGTAAGACCTGAGTGTGAGAGAGTGCACTCAGGTCTTAGAGTGACGTCACCAACAAGAGCTAGCTGAAGACCAGCTGAGAGGGTGAGCGGCGGGCGGAACTCTGGGTTTAACAAACGGAAGTGACGTAAGCCGCCACGGAGAACCAGCTTGGGAAGGCAGCGAGTGGAGACCGGTACAGTAGCTATCTGTCCAGACTGGATTTATTGCTTGCACGGATCTGGTGAGTGAGGAAAAGGCATATAGCCGGATTGAATAACTGTATATGAGTAGCACAGCACTATCCTGCAAGGAATTTATGGAGCTGTGAGATATACATTCAGTACATTGTGATATTTTGGAGACATCCTTTTTTTTTTTTTTTGGACTCTTTTTGGTTCTCTTGCTTGGAAACAGGACAGGACCTGGACTTTAGGAATTTAAAGGAGACTACGTGATACGATGGATTTGTAGGAACTTTGTATATTAATACACAATTTTATAAAGTATCCAAATACACAATTATACCTATTTTTTACTTTTAATTTTTGAAGGGCCCTTCTATGAGAGTTGTTTTAACGGTGTGTATGTGGAATGGTTGTGGTTTGAAATTTACAGGGGAGGATTTATGGTGAAGTTGATGGTGTAATTTATGTGTTAGGGATCTGCTTTGAATTGGAATAATAAAGAGATCTGTATTTTTAGCACGAGTTGCTGTTTCTAATTGTAACGTTTTTTACTTTGAGGGTTTTTGGGAAATCCCCTTTTTGCAACACGCTGCTTATAATCTAGCTATCATTCCATTTCTAGCCTAATAGAAAAACAACAGAGAGATTACAAACATTCTGAGGGACAAGACCATGCTGAAACTAAGCTAGAGAGATATGGCCTCAATTCACTAAGCAGTTTAGACTAGTCCAGGGCAGCCATCAGGGGGGGACAACTGACACTGCATTGAGGGGCCCAGGGCTCCTGGGGGCCCTGCCCCCCAAAGTGCTGGAACGGCCGCATGTGCTGGCTGCAAGCCTGTGGCTCATTAACCAGCACAGCGCATTCCAGCAC
Organism: Hyperolius riggenbachi; assembly: GCF_040937935.1. NCBI lineage: Eukaryota > Metazoa > Chordata > Amphibia > Anura > Hyperoliidae > Hyperolius > Hyperolius riggenbachi. The sequence continues at coordinate 155,129,271 of NC_090648.1, read as the reverse complement.
TGAGAGAAGAGTGACATCAGGGCTTGAACGTGGGGAGCAGATGAGTGAACCCACTACAGCAGACTTTCTATACTGGGGCACCACCTATATCTGGCTACAGACTGCCTATACTGGGCCACCACCTATACCTGGCTACCTATGCTGGGGCACCACCTATATCTGGCTACCTATACTGGGGCACCACCTATATTTGGTTACCTATACTGGGGCACCACCTATACTTGGCTACTTATACTGGGGAGCCTAGAGCTTGCTACCTATACTGGGGGCACCTGTACCTGGCTAACCTATACTGGTGCACCACCCATACCAGGCTACCTATACCGGGGCACCGCCTATAGTTGAATACCTATACTGGGGGCACTTGTATCTTGCTGGCCTACACTAGGGCACCAGCTATACCAGGCTACCTATTCTGGGGGCATCTACACAGGATATCTATACTGGGGCACCACCTATAGCTGGCTACTTATACTGGCTACCTATACTGGGGCCTGGGGGCACATATGCCTAGATACCTATACTGGGGGCACCTATACCTGGCTAGGGCAGGGGGACGAGCTGAGACAGAAGTGGACAAGAGGTAACACAGGGGTATAAAATAGGCACAGGAGGAACAGAGGCAGACAAAAGAGGCACAGGGAGAAAAGAGATGAGACGGGTACATGAGGTCACACAGAGGGACACAAAAGAGGCACAGAAAGAAAGACCTGTTTTTAGACCTGGTCTAACATTCAGTAATTACACAATTCACAAAGGCAAACAAGGAGTAACCACACCCACTTTTTTGGACAGAGATTAGACCAGCTGATTTCTGTATGTAAAGTAATTCTGAGGTTGGAACCTTTTGAATTAATTATGCAGGAGTTGAATTGTATGCAGAGGAGAGGAGAGCTCATCAAAGGAGAAGGATGTCAGTCATAGCTACTCATTTCTGAATTGCATCTTTTGATCATTTCCCCTGCTTTACCGACTTAATTACCAAATGTTTTAGACCAGGTCTAAAAACAGGTCTAATGCTGGGCATACACCGATCGTTTTTTCTAATCAATCGAGCCGCTGATGGCTCAATTGATAATATCCGACGTGTCCGATCAGCGCTAGGATTTATTCCGCGCTCGATACCCGCGGGCGGAACAATGGCTGAAAACGAGTGGAAGATAAAAAGCGCCGGCGGGGGACGAGCGGGAATCGATACAGGTGCCCGAAAGGATGTGCGGGGACATGGCGGGAGTTGATCCGGTGGCTAATCGAGCCGCAGAAACGGATCATGTATTCCCAGCATTAAGGATTTGGTAGTAGTGAATTCCCCTTTGATGCAACTGACCAAACCATCAGTAGACTAAAAACCATCTGTAGACTAGTCTAAACTGCTTAGTGAATTGAGGCCATTGTAGCATTTGATGAACAAAATGCCAATATTCTTTTCACATTCTTTTAACATTCATTTTAGCAAAAATAATGTTAAATTCGATTTTCTAGTGAAAATACCATTGGAAATAAGTTTTGTTTTTTTTTGCGATAAAAAATATTGTTTCTTCGTGTTTTCATGGTAAAAATATTCTGCGCTTTTCCCCCAATTATTGCGGTAAAATATTGATTTTTCACATTTTCACAATAAACGTTAAAATACAATGAATTTTTTTGCAAACAAATTCTGAAAATCAAAAATAGCATTTTCTATGTGAAAATGACTTTGGTGAAAATGTGCAAGCAACACTGACCCTTTTAAAATCTAAGTGCTTTTTTTTTTCTTTTGAACTCCATTGATCCACAAAAGCATATATGCACAAAAGTCCAGTAAAGTTAAGAACAGAGAGCGCACAGTAATTTAACCATTAATTAACCTCTTGAGGATCAGTGGTTTATACTTCCTAGTGACCAGGCGATTTTTTACAATTCAACACTTTGCCACTTTAACGATTTATTGCTCGGTCATCCAACTTAACCCAAATGAATTTTACCTCCTTTTATTGGCACTAATAGAGCTTTGGTGGTCTCTGATTGCTGCTGCGATTTTTTTTATTAATTAAAATTGATTATTTTTTTAAATAAAAATCCCTATTTCTTTTAGTTAACCCCCTCCCCACCTAATTTACAGTAGCCCTAGACAGCGATCCATACACTACACTCCCATACATAGACATCAGTCTATGTATGGGGTCAGGTTGTAAGGCTTCGGGAGGGACAGTTAAGTGACAAGGCTGTCCCATGTACAGTTCTGCACTAGATTGCAGTGCAGTACAAATGTTTATTGATTTTTTCCCTTCAATTCAGCCTGCCAGCTCCGATCACGGCTGGCAGGCTGTTGATTGACCTCCACTCTGTTTACCCACAGGGAACACACGAGCAAGCCCATCAGCGTTAGGCGGTCGGGAGAGGGTTAAGAACGTTATTTAGTGTAACCCATGTTACCTAGGAAGTCTAGAAGCATAGTGTGCATTAATTCAGCAATGTTCATGTTACCTAGGTAATGTGAGTCATGCTAATTGTGCAAGGCATACTACCTTGTCTGTGTAATTATCAGTAACATTTCTCCTCCCTCCCTGCACGCAGCAACTTTACCGTACTTTTGTGCAGAATCTTAGTGTCCATATGGTGTTGTCCACACTACGCGATTTCTACACCATCTTTTCTGATGACCAGTGATGAGTGACAAGCTATAATTTCCCTGATCTTGTGACATGGTTATAGGCGCGCGATTGCGCGAATGACGTTTGGCGAAGGGGGGCGATAATGACTGTCAGCGTGGATTGGATCTTTAAGATCCCTGACAAGTCTGCACAAAGTACCACGTGCCCTCGACATCACATGTACCCACCCGCAGGAAGATTAGGGAACGTTCGTCATCGGGGGAAGTCGCTGGTATCCATCTTAATGAGTTGTCAGATGAGATGAGTATTCAGCTTAAGGCAGTGTTTACTAACATTGCAATAGCTTGTACCCATCTATGAAAGTTGGTGTTTGCCAAGAAGTCCTTAGTGTAAATATCATCATCTCAAGCACCCCTTGACATGTAGAGATGTGTTAGGAGTACTTAACTTAATATGTGTGTATAAATACTTTACAAAAATTCCATTCATGCTTTTAATTAACAAGAAATAATTTTTCAAACTTATGAATTCGATTTCTGTAATCTCCACATTTATAGAAACAGACTGACTGTGAAAAGGTCCTATGCCTCTTGAACCCATCCACAAATATCCGAAGGCACGTGCATACATGTGTTTAGGACCAGGAGATAATGTTTCAACATATTTTTAAAATTGATTTTTGACATTGTATAATCGAAAAAGTACCTAAAAGTAGGTGAAAAAGCACTATGAAAATTGTTTTGAGTATTTTCTTGCTTTCTGGTTGCTTAAAAGGCATTTTATTGACAAGTTTAAAAATATCACCTAGGAGAAAACTTCAAAGAATAAGTTAATTGCATATGGGCCCTAGTCTCTAAGAAATACAACAGCCCTTTCTGTGAAGTGTAGTACAGTTTACATATAACAATTCATAGTTGAAAATGGGGGTGAGGACCAACATGGCATACCTTGGCATACCTTCTATTGGCTCCCAATGATGATTAGTGGGCACAGACAATTAATTATTCTGGTTGATCGGTTTAGAAGGTCAGCTAATTTACACAATAACCATCAAGGCTTCAGAAATACAAAACTTTTTATTGGGCTATATACAGGGACATGAACAGTCACAAGAAACGATAACACGTTTTATTTAGACTGATTGTTTTGTGTCCTAGGGCTGACCTCACAAAAATAGTTCCTCATCTGTTAATGTTTGCTTTTAATAACAAAATTATACACATTATAAACTCTAACTTAAAGTGGAAAGCTAAACATTTTTGTATGTGTCTTTTAATAGAGCATGAAAGAGTTACATACCCTATCCAGACTTAAATTGCTGAAACACATATTAATGTAAAAAGTGAAAGTCAAATAATAAGGGAAATACTATTTATAACATCAGTCATATACAGTATATACAGTGGCGAATCAATAGGGAGTGCAGAGGTAGCCAGTGCATCGAGGCCCTTGTGCTAGATGGGCCCCATGGGGCCCTTCCTCAACCACAGTATTAGCTCTTTATTGGTCCTGTGCTTGTAATAATCACTTCTATAGATGCTTTGAATCGTAGTAATCATTAATACACTGTCCCCAATCCCCTTCTTGCACCTCTGACACTGTGGTTGTCCTTGATTGGTTTTGGTGTGCCGTATCAATTGTTATGTATAGAGTGCTTGGGGTGCCCAATGTAAAACTTGCACTGGGGCCCATAGCTTCTTAGCTACGCCACTGAGTGTTTATATTCAGCATAATGCACATGTAATAGCATAGAAAACAATATAGAAAATGAAGCACTGTAGCTAGAAAGTTAAAATCAACCACTTTCTAAAGTGTGCCTATGCAATAAACTCACAGGACAAACAACTGACATGACAAGCTGCACCCTCCTGAGCATGCCGGGGGCCTCCAAGGCTGTCTAGAGACAGGGGCGTAACTAAAAATCATGGGGCCCCCCTGCAAAACTTTGATGCCCCCCCAATGTTCAGACCCTTTTCCTTACCTACCCCTGATGACCCTCACAGTCTGGGACCCCTCTTGGGAAAGTCATAAAACAAGTGTGGCCATCAGAACCTTCACACCCATAACAAGTGTAGCCACAAAAACACCTGATCTGAAGGACAGGGCCGGAGCTACCATAGGAAAAAATGGGCAATTGCCCCAGGGCCCCAGAGATTGTAGGTGCGACACTACACTGACATAGACACTGCAGAGGTCCTAGGGAGCACAGTTAAGTTGGAAGGTGATTGGGGAAGGTCAACAGCCAGCTCAGGGGCCCAGGAGGGAAATTTGTCTGCAACAAAGGGCTCCTAATGACGCTTTTTGGTCAGGGGGTGTCTGTTGGGGGGCCCCGAGGCTAATTTTGCCCTAGGGCCCAATTGTTACTTGAACCGGCCCTGCTGAAGGATGGACCTCTTTAACAGAGGAAGGGAAATAGTAGTTTTGGCCCCCTTACAGCTCTGGCCCCCCTGTTGTCTCAGGAGCTGCTCCCCTCTAGTTATGCTCCTGTCTAGAGAACTCAAAATAAATTAAATGTAAGAAATAAACTGATAAAAGATGGAAAGGTTTTCCTTAGCATATTTTCTTCAATGCCTTTAAATTCTCCTGCTTATCTACCTACAAAGAGTGAAGAAGAAACAGCTTCAATGGATCTGGCATGGGATATTGGCTCATAATATGCTCTTGTGGAAAACTGGACTTCCCTGGGATACAACTGCTACTGCTATGCTGGCTGAGTACAGAAATTATTCACCTGGAACTAGTTGGTGAAGTTGTAAAGAAGAGGTTGCCGGTAAAAGTTTTTCTAATTCACTAGATCAAATCCTATAGGCTCTAGGCCTCGGCCGCAACCCTCACACCACACCGCCTGCAACGGCTGTGCTCACATGGCTGTGACTAGCACATGCACGCACTGCTAAGTGCGCGTATACGCCCGCCCCTTCACCTGTCCTCTGCTGTCCCAAGTCTACCCACATGCTACGTATGCATGCTAGGCCAAATGCACGGACACAGGGACACAGGATAATGCAGGGACACGGGTTTTATTATATAGGATGATTTAAGGCCTGAATAAAGATTTTGAAGTAATTTGTGTAAGTCTGGCACCTGATGTGCTTTGGTGCATACAGAGCTTTGGGAAATATTGTCATATACCTGCTCATCAACATCAGATGTTCCAGACTTTCTAGACCGACAAAACAAGGTACTGCAGCAATATTGGGGTTTGGAGTGACAGTTAGTGTTGGGTTCATTGGACTGACTGACAGGATAAGTGGAGTAAGTCTTGGGCCTGTACAGACAGGCAGGACAGAGTTAACTGAACTGACTGATAGAGTACCTGAATCAAGTCTTGAGTCCGAATAGACAGGCAGGGTAGAGTTAATTGGAGTAATTGATATAGTAACTGGAGCAAAGTCAGTGTGCGGACTGACAAGCAGGACAGAGTTAACTGGCAGAACAGGGTGACTGGATTGATGATCAGGACAGGGTTCATTTTTGGATTTGCTCTTAAAGCTGGTGTGGGCTTGTGTCCAACACATTGTGGCAGGGAGTTCCAGGGGAGAGGTCTTTTTTATGCAAAAATGTGCGGACTGACAGGCAGGACAGAGTTAACTGGTATAACTGGCAGAATGATAAGAGGTGATTATGAAATAAAGCTAAAGTTGCAAGTAGTCTCATATCTCCAAGTACCACCCTACGCTCCTCAATACTAGTGTTGGACGAACACCTAGATGTTCGGGTTCGCGAACGTTCGCCGAACATCGCCGCGATGTTCGGGTGTTCGCGCCGAACTCCGAACATGATGGAAGTCAATGGGGACCCGAACTTTCGTGCTTTGTAAAGCTTCCTTACATGCTACATACCCCAAATTAGCAGGGTATGTGCACCTTGGGAGTGGGTACAAGAGGAAAAAAAATATTTGAAAAAGAGCTTATAGTTTTTGAGAAAATTGATTGTAAAGTTTCAAAGGAAAAACTGTCTTTTAAATGTGGAAAATGTCATGTTTCTTTGCACAGGTAACATGCTTTTTGTCGCCATGCAGTCATAAATGTAATACAGAGAAGAGGTTCCAGGAAAAGGTACCGGTAACGCTAACCCAGCACCAGCAGCAGCACACGTGATGGAACAGGAGGAGGAGGCGCAGGAGGAGAAGGCCACGCTTTGTGAGACACAACAACCCAGGCCTTGCATGAGGACAAGAAGCGTGCGGATAGCATGCTTTTTACCGCCATGCAGTCATAAATGTAATAAAGATAAGAGGTTCCATAAGCAGGGACCGGCAACGCTAACCCAGCAGCAGCAGCACACGTGATGGAACAGGAGCAGGCGCAGGAGGAGAAGGCCATGCTTTTTGAGACACAACAACACAGGCCTTGCATGAGGACAAAAAGCGTGCGGATATAGCAGCAATGCTTTTTGCCACCATGCAGTCATAAATGTAATACAGATGAGAGGTTCAATAAACAGGGACCGGAAACGCTAAACCATCCCAGATGTTCATTGGTCATGTTACTTGGTTGGGGTCCTGGAGTGTTGCGTAGTCGTTTCCAATCCAGGATTGATTCATTTTAATTTGAGTCAGACGGTCTGCATTTTCTGTGGAGAGGCGGATACGCCGATCTGTGATGATGCCTCCGGCAGCACTGAAACAGCGTTCCGACATAACGCTGGCTGCCGGCCAAGCCAGCACCTCTATTGCGTACATTGCCAGTTCGTGCCAGGTGTCTAGCTTCATGCCCGGTTTCAGGTCCAGCGGTGCCAGCCACAAATCCGTCTGTTCCTTTATTCCCCTCCAAATTTACTCCCCTGTGTGCAGCTTATCCCAAAGGCAGATCAGCTTCAGCAACGCTTGCTGACGCATGCCAACAGCTGTGCTGCACTGCTTCCACGATCCTACTGCTGCTGGTGCTAGGTTAGCGTTTCCGGATGAGGTACAGCTTTGAGATGCGTTGGAGGAGAAGGAGTCAGAGAGGTAGGTGCTGCTGTTGTTATCCAGTGGGAGGGATGGCGGTGCAGCTGTTTGCGGCGTGGGCAACACCCGCGCCGTAGCAGGTGAGGAATCGCTGCCAGGCTCCACAAGGTTCACCCAGTGCGCGGTAAGGGAGATGTATCGACCCTGGCCGAACGCACTCGTCCAGGTTTCAGTGGTGAGGTGAACCTTGCAGGCAACGGCATTCTTCAAGCTTCGGGTTATTTTGCTGACCACGTGCTCATGCAACTCAGGCACTGCAGAGCGCGCAAAGTGGTAGCGGCTGGGAACCACGTAACGTGGGATGGCCACTGACATCATGCCCTTGAAGCTGTTTGTCTCCACCACTCGATATGGCAGCATTTCGCAGGCCAGAAGCTTGGCTATGCTGGCTGTTACTGCCATGGCCCGGGGGTCATTTGCTGGCAATTTCCTCTTGCGCTCAAACATCTCCGAGACAGACAACTGAACCGTAGGGCTGCACACCGAAGGGCTGTTGGTTGTTGTGTTTGATGAACACTGGGAGACCTCAAGAGCACTACTCCGGAAAGTGACAGTGTCAGCGTCGTCTGATGTTTGTAAATGTTGTGAACCACGCAATGGCTGGGCTACTGCTGCTGCTGAGGCGGGTCTGGTGGTGAGTCTGGTGAACCCAAGGGAGGCAGCGTTGCTGGTGGTACCCTGTCCTGCCGCGTTTGCCCACAGAGTGGGATGTTTGGATAGCATGTGGCGGCTCATGCTGGTGGTGGAGAGGTTGTCAATACTTTTCCCCCTGCTCAGGCGGGTCTTGCACACCTTGCAAATCGCCATGGTAACATCCTCAGTGCAGTCTTCAAAGAAAGCCCAGACTTTGGAGCACCTGCCCTGCTGGCGATTTCTGTTTGCGCCTCTTTTGCCTCTCACTTGAACTTCCACGCTTGTGGTGCCTGAAATTGCGCGCCGCCTACCTTGTGGCACAAGGCAAACTCGTGCAGCAGTGGGTTCTTCAACAGACTCATCTGTGCTGCTGCTACGACGGCGATGTTCTCGTTCACAAACAAAATCTGGGTCTTTGTCCACATTGTCCATACCCTCCTCTTCCATCTCCTCAAACTCGTCATATGTCATTGTGGGGGGCCGCTGCTGTGGAGTAGAGCTCCCCAGAACAACCTCTGCGCAGCTCACTCCAACGTCGTCTGGTTATCTGGCAGTTGTGTGCGTGGTGTCGCTGCCGGTTGTGTCAGCTTTGTGCCCACTGGCTCCTTGTAACTGGCTGAGGACTCGGACCTCGTGCGTGATGTGCTGGTGCTGCTTAACCCACTGCTGGACGCTTGAGAGGTCATCCAAGTAATTATCTGGTCCTGTTCTTTTGGATCTGTGAGGGTGGTTGTCCTGGACAACATGGGCGGTATTGAGTGGGTTTTCTTGGGTGCTCCCCTGTGGCCTGTACGTAAACCGTCAGGGGAAACACCTCTTCCCTTGCCCCTCCCTCTTTCACCGGATTTCTTCCTCATTTCACTTATCCTTAAAGTACACGCTGACTGGCAGCAGTACAGTGGCAGTACAGAAATGCTATACAGTGGTGGGTGAGCGGTGTACCACTATTGCCAGCAGCGACACAGAGCACAATGCTATATAGTGGCGGGTGAGCGGTGTACTACTGTTCCCAGCAGACACAGAGTGGCAGTAAACACAATGCTATATAGTGTGGCTGAGCCGTGTACACAGAGTGGCAGTAAACACAATGCTATATAGTCTGCTATATAGTCACCCCGAACGGGGTGATGTTCTGCAGAACCCGAACAGTGGCGAACACTGTTCGCCCAACACTACTGGGAACGCAGATTTTAGTACCTAAACACACGATACAACATGTTTTCCGGAGTCGGACTCTGAGGCACATACAGATGGTCCCGATCATCATCCTCATCATACAACGCTTCTCCTGAGTCTGACCCACCCACCACCTCTGCCACCCCAACATCCCCAGACACAGACCCCTCATCGTCCTCAACATTAACTTGGGATGCTGGCCTGAGCCAGACCTCCTCCTCCACATCAGGCCCCATCATCTCCTCAATGGCAGCCCTCATTAATCGCTCTGGCGACGGACCGATGGACACAACGTTCTCCTCCGGGGAGGGCTGCTGCTGACCACTGGCTGCTGGGGTGGATGTTATAGCTTGCGTGGGGCGTTGGCTGTTGCTATTGTTGGGAGTGCTGCTCACAGCGGAGGTCTCTGAGGAACTCATGGTGAGCTCATATAGTGGTTGGCGGTGAGTGGAGTATTACTGATCCCAGCAATATACACACTGACTGGCAGAGTACGCAATGCTATATAGTGTGGCTGAGCGGTGTACACAGAGTGGCAGTAAACACAATGCTATATAGTCTGGCTGAGCGGTGTACACAGAGTGGCAGTACACACAATGCTATATAGTCTGGCTGAGCGGTGTACACAGAGTGGCAGTACACACAATGCTATATAGTCTGGCTGAGCGGTGTACACAGAGTGGCAGTAAACAATGCTATATAGTCTGTCTGGGCGGTGTACACAGAGTGGCAGTACACACAATGCTATATAGTCTGGCTGAGCGGTGTACACAGAGTGGAAGTAAACAATGCTATATAGTGTGGCTGAGCCGTGTACACAGAGTGGCAGTAAACAATGCTATATAGTCTGGCTGAGCGGTGTACACAGAGTGGCAGTAAACAATGCTATATAGTGTGGCTGAGCCGTGTACACAGAGTGGCAGTAAACAATGCTATATAGTCTGGCTGAGCCGTGTACACAGAGTGGCAGTAAACAATGCTATATAGTCTGGCTGAGCGGTGTACACAGAGTGGCAGTACACACAATGCTATATAGTCTGGCTGAGCGGTGTACACAGAGTGGCAGTAAACAATGCTATATAGTGTGGCTGAGCGGTGTACACAGAGTGGCAGTAAACAATGCTATATAGTGTGGCTGAGCGGTGTACACAGAGTGGCAGTAAACAATGCTATATAGTCTGGCTGAGCGGTGTACACAGAGTGGCAGTACACACAATGCTATATAGTCTGGCTTAGCGGTGTACACAGAGTGGCAATACACACAATGCTATATAGTCTGGCTGAGCGGTGTACACAGAGTGGCAGTACACACAATGCTATATAGTCTGGCTGAGCAGTTTACACAGAGTGGCAGTACACACAATGCTATATAGTCTGGCTGAGCCGTGTACACAGAGTGGCAGTACACACGATGCTATATAGTCTGGCTGAGCGGTGTACACAGAGTGGCAGTACATACAATGCTATATAGTCTGGCTGAGCGGTGTACACAGAGTGGCAGTAAACAATGCTATATATAGTGTGGCTGAGCGAGGTACACAGTGGCAGTAAACAATGCTATATATAGTGTGGCTGAGCGAGCGGTGTACTACTGTTCCCAGCAGCGACACACAATGACTGGGGGGACCCTGGCTAGCGTGGCTGGACAGCGAACTACCCTGCCTGCCTGCCTACACAAAGCTAAACCCACAGAGAAATGGCGGAGATATGACGTGGTTCGGGTATTTATTTACCCGAACCACGTGACCGTTCGGCCAATCAGAGCGCGTTTGGGTCCGAACCACGTGACCCGTTCGGCCAATCACAGCGCTAGCCGAACGTTCGGGGAACGTTCGGCCATGCGCTCTTAGTTTGGCCATGCAGCCGAACGGTTTGGCCGAGCACCATCAGGTGTTCGGCCGAACTCGAACATCACCCGAACAGGGTGATGTTCTGCAGAACCCGAACAGTGGCAAACACTGTTCGCCCAACACTACTCAATACACTGTCGTTTGCTCTCTCCATTTTTGCTTTCTCCTGACTACTGTCCCTGCAGCGGTGGACCAGGAAGAGGTATTGGCACCAGTTATTTCTGTCTAAGTGGTATAGGTTGTTGTGAGTGGGGTGGTCTGCATAACCTCCTGGTCTGCATGACCTTGACTTAAGGAACAACAGTTATATTTGTATGTGTTATGCTATTTGCAATGCAGTCATGTAAAGAATATGTCTATATGTATGTCTAGCTAATTAACACAGCTGCTACCTAATTGAAATTGAATGGTAGCTTATGTCCTCTATTTGTTAATTTAAGTTAACAACCAGAAACGGACTAGTTTCCGGTTGTTAATAGCCAACACAGGCTTGACTGGTGGTGTGCATGCAACTGGGGTTGCTCAGTCCTCTCAGAGCAAATAAGAACAAACGTGGAGTTGCAGCACACAGCTCTTCTGTTATTGAGTAAAGCACAAAAGTGTACAGTTTTGGTTGTCCTCAGCCTTTATCAGGGCATTTCCTCACAAAGGAAATTAACATAGATCTTCCTATTTATAAATCTTTGAGAGGCGAGAAAAAAAGACACAGGGACACCGGGAGCCCAATATCGTGTAGTACCCTCTGGTCAGATGGAATAGTATATATTAAGGTATAAATATACTCACAAGTGTGGGTTGCAGCCAGGTAACCATCGTTAAGTGCATGTGAGGAAGTACCGTCCCAACTTGGCCTTTTTTGGAACAGGATGTAGTGGTCGCAGCCCCAAAGAAAAAAAAAATGGTCTTTTACTCGAGGTGAGATCCAAGACTGAGTAAACTCCTCATTAAGGAGGCTACTATCTATGCTAGGGGAAGATATTCTTACCTTAACCACTTTCCCCTCCACTACAGTATATCTACGTCAGCTGTGGCATCCTCCAAGCCACAGCGACGTAGATATACTGACCTGGCTGCAGCCCTGCTGTGCACGGTCGGGTGCGCTTCAGAGCGCACCCTCCGGCACTGTCAGCTGCAATACTAATTGGTGGAAGGGAACATGTTCCCTTTTGGCCAATTAGTCCACCCCCCTCCCATGAATGATCGCTGCAGTAGTGAACTGCAGCGATCCTTCATCTGTCCCCCTCGGCGCACAAACAGTTAAAAAAAATGCATAAGCAAGCAGCCACACTCACCTACCTCGGTCCTGCGACTGTCCTGAAGCCTGATCCTCCGATCACCGCTCTGAAGTCAGCCGCATATTGCCGGAAACCCGGGTCCCGGCTTGATGACGTCATCAAGCCGGGACCCGGGTTACCGGCAATATGCGGCTGACTGCAGAGCGGTGATCGGAGGATCAGGCTTCAGGACAGTCGCAGGACCGAGGTAGGTGAGTGTGGCTGCTTGCTTGTGCATTTTTTTTAACTGTTTGTGCGCCGAGGGGGCTGCCTAATGGGGGGGGGGGGCATCTGGCTATAGACTATTGGGGGGAGGGGGGATATGTAAAGGGGGGGTGCATACACACGGGACATCTGAGTAACCAAGGGGAGGGGGGGTTACAAATTTTGCACATCTGGGCACCTGGGGGGGGCCCATAACTTAATACTGGGGGCACATTTGGCTATAATGGGGGGGGGTGAGCACTAATCTTGGGGGTACATCTGGCTATAATGGGGTAATCCTGGTCCCGGGGACACATCTGGCTATAAAGAGGGGCACTATTCTTGGGGGTGCATCTGTAAATGAGAGAAGCCTGGGTGATATGTACATTCCTGACAGGACTTTTCCAGGCTCTCTGTTAGCCATCCTGCTACTATATATTTCCAGAACATTCTGAGTACTTGGCATGGGTGTCACCTAAAGGACAAGAACATTCTCAACACTCTAAGTGAAACATAGCTCTCTAAGCAGTTGAGGCTTCTTTGCACCTTATTTATGTTGTTTCTTCTCCACAGTCCTTTGTAAATATTCCATTTACATACACTGATGATGTTAATTGATTCATATGGATGTGAGAGCATCTCTCTGAGGCAGACTAAGCCAGGGGTCACTGTGAAGAGCCCTACTGAATCAGTAGTCATCTGATGCAGAAATTGTGAGTGGCGTTGTTGGTGATAGTCCAGGAATAAGGTAGAAAAAAAGGCCTCTATCTTATTACAGTAAAATATGGTTCATATATTAATATTGTAATTTAGTTAATCAGAATGGGTATTTGTGAATGGCACACGCAAGGCTAATAAGGGGCAGCCAAGAGGCACCGCTATAACAGATGTCCCCCTATTTGTATGCCAAGAACGATAATCAAATGGTTAAACTCTTTATTTGGATCATTTTATATCTCCATCTCTGTGATAATCAAATATTACAAATTCTATGCTTCTCGTAGGAAAAGAGGTGGCGCTGATAAGCCTTTTGCTGTTGCCAGTACCTTCATGTCTAGAAATATGACTCACTTTTTTATGCTTGCACTAATCAGATAATCAGGGGTTTTCCATGGACTTCAGTTCAGCAGATCCCACACAAATATTATGCATTTGGAATGTAGCTTATTCTTCCTGACCCAATGTATCTGACCTCAGTCTAAGTCACCATTCTGTTCAGTACAGGAGGACCTGGCCTCTCTCCACATATGCTTTGGTTCTTTCAGTACAGGGAATTCCACGCAGTTCCCTTGCATTTTCAGCATATTTTATGAGAAGTTTAACACCTAGAATATCCAGAAAAGCCTCCTAGAGGGGAGAGAAGGGAAAACAGAAGCCCTCTAAATGTATGAGGTTAGAAGTTAGCTGTTGCAAGCAACTACTCACATGGTTTGGTTGCTGAAAGTAGCAACAAACTTAAAGGGAAGGTTCAAGCAAAATAAAAAAAATGAGTTTCACTTACCTGGGGCTTCTACCAGCCCCATGCAGCCATCCTGTGCCCTCGTAGTCACTCACTGCTGCTCCAGTCCCCCGCTGGCAGCTTGCTGACCTCAGAGGTTGGCGGGACGCATTGCGCATTGAACCAGTAAAGCGTAAAAATGTATGTGTTAATGTTCCTGCACTAGCGAGAATGCGTAAAAATGTACGCAATGCATCCCGCCGACCTCCGAGGTCAGCAGCGGGGGACTGGAGCAGCAGTGAGTGACTACGAGGGCTCAGGATGGCTGCATGGGCCTGGTAGAAGCCCCAGGTAAGTAAAACTCATTTTTTTATTTTGCTTGGACATTCCCTTTAACCTCCTTGCCGGTTTTCCCGACCTGAGCTCGGGGTAGAAAAAACAAGCTATTAGCGGTGATCCCGAGCTCAGGTCGGGGTATGCATTGCAGAGCCTTACTTGTGGTTGTGGAGTCCCGCGCGCGATCTCGCTGCACAGCGGGACTCCAGCCTCTCTCCCCGACAGTGTGGGGTCTTTCCCTGGCCGCCGGGATCCCCCATGTCCCCGCTATTCTTCCTGGGAACCCGGCAGCCAGTTGGAGCAGCGCAGCCGTGGTGGTGGCAGCAGAGCGATGGTGGCAGCGTGACGTCATCGGGGGCGGGGCTAATATTGAAAACTAACTTCTCTATATTAGAGAAATATAGAGAAGTTCGTTTATATGTATATTAGCGCCATCTTGTGGACAAAGAGAAAACTGCAGCACAGGAGCCCAGGAAGGTACATTTTTTTTTTTTATTTTGCTGCAGATCTCACTGCCAGAATGATTTTTTTCAGGTTTTAGGGTCTGAAAGAGTGAAAAAAAAATTGCACCGCTTTTAGACCCTAAAATCTGGAAAGAATCAGACCGCCAAGGAGGTTAAAGAGGGCCTAAACCAGGCATGGGCAAACTTGGCCCTCCAGCTGGTAAAGAACTACAAATCCCACAATACATTTGCCTTTATGAGTCATGACTGTGGCTGTGAGACTCCTGCAATGCATTGTGGGACTTGTAGTTCCTCAACAGCTGGAGGGCCAAGTTTGCCCATGCCTGGTCTAAACTCTTCCACAGGAGAGAAGGAAAACACAGAGAAACCCACCCTGTTTGTGTTTAGAGATAACAGCATGTCTAATTCTCCCTTAGCTACTAGTCGTTTTGCATAGGAATTCGCAATTACACATCATAATCGTAATGCAAAATTTCAGGAAAAATCCTAATTTTCTATGTAATAGTAATATTTCATAATTTTGCGAAATTTTGTGCCGACTTTAGTGGTTGATAGCAAAGCCCCCATACATGTTATTGCTACCAAAATTGCTACATATGTTAAGGAGAATAGTGGGTACAAGTCAAAAAAAGAATTTTTCAAAAAGATCTTGCTGTTTTTGATAAAAATCGATTTTAAAAATGCAAAAGTGCAAAGAAAAATGGTTTTTAAATTGTCAGCTTTCTGAGTTTAAAAACCATTTTTTATTTGCATTTTTAAAAATTGATTTTCTTTAAAAACTACAAGGTCTTTTTTGACTTGTACCCACTATTCTCCTTAGCATATGTAGAAATTTTGGTGTCAATAGAATGTATGGGGGCTTTGAGATTCACTGTCAAATTCGGCATGAAATTATACAAAAATGACATGAAATTTTACGTGAAATTACAAATGACTATGCAAAATTAATTACATGTACAAATTGTAATTACCTATAGGCGAAATTGCGAAAATGTATGCGAAAATTTGCGTAATTGTAATTAGCTGATTACGGTCATCACTGCTAGTAATGAGCCACTGTAATTTGAGCTGTCATCTCTGCCTGAAATGTGCCGCAATGTGCCGTTGAGACAGGCTATATATCAGACCCTTATTAAAATTCAATGGCAAATGTGCATAACGTGTTCACTGCACATTTAATGAAAGTCAATGGGGAATCCAATTCCTGCTAACATTTGAGAAATTGCTCACACATTTTTGCACATGAAAAAAAAACCTTACTTAATAAATTCACACATAAAATGTGAGTTCCCATTGATTTTCATTAGCTGTGGTAAAAAATCTGCGGTTGAAAATTCGCTTACAAACACAATTTTTGTTTGTTTCAAAAATATTTTTGTTTTTTTACAATGATAAGTGTAAACCCTGCCTTATGTACAATTTATACCATAGTGTAAGGCTCTGTTCACACTGCACGCGTTGTCGTCCAGATTTCGGCAACGCGTGCAGGAGCCCGACACGCACGGCATCAGACAGTGTATAGACTGCACTGTCTAATGTTCACACTGCATGCGTTCCGGACCAGTGCGATCAGGGAACACATGCTGCATGCATTTTTTTACCAAAACGCGCGGCTGACCAGTGAATCGGATCAACCACGCAATGCATAGAAACGCAGATGGCGTACGTTCGGACGTGTTGCGTTCCGAACGCACGGCCATCTGGGCCTCATGATGTGAACGTGGCCTTACATGCAAAAATAAAAATATGTAATAATTAAAACAGTATTGTAAGTTTTTGACAACTATACGCATGAGACGTTATTAACTCAAGTGTTTGAAAGCACAAGAACCATCTGTATGCATTCCCCAGATTTGTGAGTTTTATTTATGTATTTATTTTACAATAGATGAACTGCAAAAAGTTTAAATTCATGTTCATTAATTTGTTATTGGGAAACACCTTGTATTTTTGTATCTGTAGATGCACTTTTTCTTCAGACATCATCTTCAGTTCAGCTCAGTGCTTATTTAAGCGTTATCCACGATGTTCCAATTCAGTTGCGATATGTTAGTGTAATGTAATTCTAATCGCATTGTGTGTCATAATACATTGAATATTATTAGCTGTGCAGCCATTGTATTAGGTATTACCATTACGACTTCAATGGTTATGGTAGTCAATGGGCTGGAAAAGGTCTCTGTATTTGCCCTCTTTGCACATTAATTTAACAATGTTATAATATTCAGATTTAACTATTCTATTCCTCTGTGTAGTTTTACCATTTATCCCATGTTGCTTCCAGCAGCTACATGCACACAACATTTCCTGCAATGCCTGAAGAAGAAATGATGGTAAAATTGAACTTGATCTGCCGTCATACAAAACATATATCAGAAGATTAGTGCATACAGCACACAGGGCACAAAGTAAAATATCGGCACCTAATAAGTGATGTCAAACATTGCGATTTTGCATTCACAATTGTGTTCACGAATTTTACTGTGAAAATTCCTGAACCAGAATTTGCGGTGAGCCCCTTTGACTTTAACGGCGGCGAACATCAACAACCTTCAGGGCATCTCTGTAGCCACATTTTTTTTTAAAAAAAAAGGTGTACAACGTGTACAAAAATCCAGACAATGACATGGTGCAGGAGGATCAATGGTGAAATGTGCCTCCAAAAATATGTGTTTTATGCAAAAATCACAAATAATTTCAAAATTTTTCAAATTTAAATTGCAGCCACAGTATGTGAGGCCTTAAAAAATGGGCAATTACCTGCCTAAAACATTGTTCTTGCAGCCACATTAGAGGACTGAAAAAATAGGCAATTACGTAACCTGACAAATAAATATTTGAATTTCAACTTCTGTATGAGACAGAGGCCAGAAAAACTGGGCAATTACCTGCCGATTGCCGAATAAATATCTAAATTTCAGCCTCTGTATGAGACAGAGGCCTGGACTAAGTGGCATGTACCAGGGTAGTAATATTAAGTTTTTTGTTTGGGTAAGGCCAATCGAAATAGGACTAAATGAGATTCTGGGTGCCATGCTGGTGGTGGTGCAGGATAGCTGTGCCTGTGGCCAGGGTGGACATGAGTCTTGGAGTAACTGGCATGTGCCAGGGTAATAATGCGTAATGATCGCAAAACACGTCTGTGGTGTAACTTTCTGTTATCCACGACTTGTCATTTTCATAAAATAGTCAATAGTAAGTAAGTGATCATCAGCATTGCTGTGAGCTAGGAGACTTTGTTTGTCTGTCACGATTCCTCCAGCTGCACTGCATTGCCTCAATTCACTAAGATCATGCTGGAGATAAAAAGGCAAGAGAAAACTTGCCACCACACAGTGAGATAGTTATCTTATCTCTTCATTCCTTAAGTTACCTCCACTGTAGTTAATTTACCTCCTCTGTAGTTATTTTCACACGAAGTTAATTAACAGCCTGTCTTTAACTTTAGAATTCTGGAGTTATTTTAAGGATTGAAGAGTTAACTTAAAGACAGAAGAGTTACAGTAACTTTAGGTTTGCCTGAGGTAAAATGTTTCCTGAATACTACATGCCTCATCACTAGTGTTGGGCGAACAGTGTTCGCCACTGTTCGGGTTCTGCAGAACATCACCCTGTTCGGGTGATGTTCGAGTTCGGCCGAACACCTGACGGTGCTCGGCCAAACCGTTCGGCCATATGGCCGAACTAAGAGCGCATGGCCGAACGTTCCCCGAACGTTCGGCTAGCGCTGTGATTGGCCGAACGGGTCACGTGGTTCGGACCCGAACGCGCTCTGATTGGCCGAACGGTCACGTGGTTCGGGTAAATAAATACCCGAACCACGTCATATCTCCGCCATTTGTCTGTGGGTTTAGCTTTGGGTAGGCAGGCAGGGTAGTTCGCGCTCCAGCCACGCTAGCCAGGGTCCCCCCTGTCATTGTGTCACTGCTGGGAACAGTAGTACACCGCTTGCTCAGCCACACTATATAGCATTCTGTTTACTGCCACTCTGTGTACCTCGCTCAGCCACACTATATAGCATTCTGTTTACTGCCACTCTGTGTCTGCTGGGAATAGTAGTACACCGCTTGCTCAGCCACACTATATAGCATTCTGTTTACTGCCACTCTGTGTACCTCGCTCAGCCACACTATATAGCATTCTGTTTACTGCCACTCTGTGTCTGCTGGGAATAGTGGTACACCGCTCGCTCAGCCACACTATATAGCATTCTGTTCACTGTTCTGTGTCTGCTTGGAATAGTGGTACACCGCTCGCTCAGCCACACTATATAGCATTCTGTTTACTGTTCTGTGTCTGCTGGGAATAGTGGTACACCGCTCGCTCAGCCACACTATATAGCATTCTGTTTACTGTTCTGTGTCTGCTGGGAATAGTGGTACACCGCTCGCTCAGCCACACTATATAGCATTCTGTTCACTGTTCTGTGTCTGCTGGGAATAGTGGTACACCGCTCGCTCAGCCACACTATATAGCATTCTGTTTACTGTTCTGTGTCTGCTGGGAATAGTGGTACACCGCTCGCTCATCCACACTATATAGCATTCTGTTCACTGTTCTGTGTCTGCTGGGAATAGTGGTACACCGCTCGCTCAGCCACACTATATAGCATTCTGTTCACTGTTCTGTGTCTGCTGGGAATAGTGGTACACCGCTCGCTCAGCCACACTATATAGCATTCTGTTCACTGTTCTGTGTCTGCTGGGAATAGTGGTACACCGCTCGCTCAGCCACACTATATAGCATTCTGTTTACTGTTCTGTGTCTGCTGGGAATAGTGGTGCACCGCTCGCTCAGCCACACTATATAGCATTCTGTTTACTGTTCTGTGTCTGCTGGGAATAGTGGTACACCGCTCGCTCAGCCACACTATATAGCATTCTGTTTACTGTTCTGTGTCTGCTGGGAACAGTAGTACACCGCTCGCTCAGCCAGAGTATATAGCATTGTGTTTACTGCCACTCTGTGTACACCGCTCAGCCAGACTATATACCATTGTTTACTGACACTCTGTGTACACCGCTCAGCCAGACTATATACCATTGTTTACTGACACTCTGTGTACACCGCTCAGCCAGACTATATACCATTGTTTACTGCCACTCTGATTCTGCTGGGAACAGTAGTACACCGCTCGCTCAGTCAGACTATATAGCATTGTGTTTACTGCCACTCTGTGTACACCGCTCAGCCAGACTATATACCATTGTTTACTGACACTCTGTGTACACCGCTCAGCCAGACTATATACCATTGTTTACTGCCACTCTGATTCTGCTGGGAACAGTAGTACACCGCTCGCTCAGCCAGACTATATACCATTGTTTACTGACACTATATAGCAGACTATATAGCATTGTGTGTACACCGCTCAGCCAGACTATATACCATTGTTTACTGACACTCTGTGTACACCGCTCAGCCAGACTATATACCATTGTTTACTGCCACTCTGATTCTGCTGGGAACAGTAGTACACCGCTCGCTCAGCCAGACTATATACCATTGTTTACTGACACTCTGTGTACACCGCTCAGCCAGACTATATACCATTGTTTACTGCCACTCTGATTCTGCTGGGAACAGTAGTACACCGCTCGCTCAGCCAGACTATATAGCATTGTGTTTACTGCCACTCTGTGTACACCGCTCAGCCACACTATATAGCATTGCGTACTCTGCCAGTCAGTGTGTATATTGCTGGGATCAGTAATACTCCACTCACCGTCAACCACTATATGAGCTCAACATGAGTTCCCCAGAGACCTCCGCTGTGAGCAGCACTCCCAACAACAGCAACAGCCAACGCCCCACGCAAGCTATAACATCCACCCCAGCAGCCAGTGGTCAGCAGCAGCCCTCCCCGGAGGAGAACGTTGTGTCCATCAGTCCGTCGCCAGAGCGATTAATGAGGGCTGCCATTGAGGAGATGATGGGGCCTGATGTGGAGGAGGAGGTCTGGTTTAGGCCAGCATCCCAAGTTAATGTTGAGGACGATGAGGGGTCTGTGTCTGGGGATGTTGGGGTGGCAGAGGTGGTGGGTGGGTCAGACTCAGGAGAAGAGTTGTATGATGAGGATGATGATCGGGACCATCTGTATGTGCCTCAGAGTCCGACCCCGGAAAACATGTTGTATCGTGTGTTTAGGTACTAAAATCTGCGTTCCCTCCCAGTAGTGTTGGGCGAACAGTGTTTGCCACTGTTCGGGTTCTGCAGAACATCACCCTGTTCGGGGTGACTATATAGCAGACTATATAGCATTGTGTTTAATGCCACTCTGTGTACACGGCTCAGCCACACTATATAGCATTGTGTTTACTTCCACTCTGTGTCTGCTGGGAACAGTAGTACACCGCTCACCCGCCACTGTATAGCATTGTGCTCTGTGTCACTGCTGACAATAGTGGTACACCGCTCACCCACCACTGTATAGCATTTCTGTACTGCCACTGTACTGCTGCCAGTCAGCGTGTACTTTAAGGATAAGTGAAATGAGGAAGAAATCCGGTGAAAGAGGGAGGGGCAAGGGAAGAGGTGTTTCCCCTGACGGTTCACGTACAGGCCACAGGGAAGCACCCAAGAAAACCCACTCAATACTGCCCATGTTGTCCAGGACAACAACCCTCACAGATCCAAAAGAACAGGACCAGATAATTACTTGGATGACCTCTCAAGCGTCCAGCAGTGGGTTAAGCAGCACCAGCACATCACGCACGAGGTCCGAGTCCTCAGCCAGTTAAAGTCTGGGCTTTCTTTGAAGACTGCACTGAGGATGTTACCATGGCGATTTGCAAGGTGTGCAAGACCCGCCTGAGCAGGGGGAAAAGTATTAACAACCTCTCCACCACCAGCATGAGCCGCCACATTCTATCCAAACATCCCACTCTGTGGGCAAACGCGGCAGGACAGGGTACCACCAGCAACACTGCCTCCCTTGGGTTCACCAGACTCACCACCAGACCCGCCTCAGCAGCAGCAGTAGCCCAGCCATTGCGTGGTTCACAACATTCACAAACATCAGACGATGCTGACACTGTCACTTTCCGGACTAGTGCTCTTGAGGTCTCCCAGTGTTCATCAAACACAACAACCAACAGCCCTTCGGTGTGCAGCGCTACGGTTGAGTTGTCTGTCTCTGAGATGTTTGAGCACAAGAGGAAATTGCCAGCAAATGACCCCCGGGCCGTGGCAGTAACAGCCAGCCAGCATAGCCAAGCTTCTGGCCTGCGAAATGCTGCCATATCGAGTGGTGGAGACAAACAGCTTCAAGGGCATGATGTCAGTGGCCATCCCACGTTACGTGGTTCCCAGCCGCTACCACTTTGCGCGCTCTGCAGTGCCTGAGTTGCATGAGCACGTGGTCAGCTAAATAACCCGAAGCTTGAAGAATGCCGTTGCCTGCAAGGTTCACCTCACCACTGACACCTGGACGAGTGCGTTTGGCCAGGGTCGATACATCTCCCTTACCGCGCACTGGGTGAACCTTGTGGAGCCTGGCAGCGATTCCTCACCTGCTACGGCGCGGGTGTTGCCCACGCCGCAAACAGCTGGATAACAACAGCAGCACCTACCTCTCTGACTCCTTCTCCTCCAACGCATCTCAAAGCTGTACCTCATCCGGAAATGCTAACCCAGCACCAGCAGCAGTAGGATCGTGGAAGCAGTGCAGCACAGCTGTTGGCATGCGTCAGCAAGCGTTGCTGAAGCTGATCTGCCTTGGGGATAAGCAGCACACAGGGGAGGAAATTTGGAGGGGAATAAAGGAACAGACGGATTTGTGGCTGGCACCGCTGGACCTGAAACCGGGCATGAAGCTAGACACCTGGCACGAACTGGCAATGTACGCAATAGAGGTGCTGGCTTGCCCGGCAGCCAGCGTTATGTCGGAACGCTGTTTCAGTGCTGCCGGAGGCATCATCACAGATCGGTGTATCCGCCTCTCCACAGAAAATGCAGACCGTCTGACTCAAATTAAAATGAATCAATCCTGGATTGGAAACGACTACGCAACACTCCTGGACCCCAACCAAGTAACATGACCGATGAACATCTGGGATGGTTTAGCGTTTCCGGTCCCTGTTTATTGAACCTCTCATCTGTATTACATTTATGACTGCATGGCGGCAAAAAGCATTGCTGCTATATCCGCACGCTTTTTGTCCTCATGCAAGGCCTGGGTTGTTGTGTCTCACAAAGCGTGGCCTTCTCCTCCTGCGCCTCCTCCTGTTCCATCACGTGTGCTGCTGCTGCTGCTGCTGCTGCTGGGTTACCGTTGCCGGTCCCTGTTTATGGAACCTCTTATCTTTATTACATTTATGACTACATGGCGGTACAAAGCATGCTATCCGCACGCTTTTTGTCCTCATGCAAGGCCTGGGTTGTTGTGTCTCACAAAGCGTGGCCTTCTCCTCCTGCGCCTCCTCCTGTTCCATCACGTGTGCTGCTGCTGCTGCTGCTGCTGCTGGGTTAGCGTTGCCGCGTGGTCCCTGTTTATTGAACCTCTTATCTTTATTACATTTATGACTACATGGCGGTACAAAGCATGCTATCCGCACGCTTTTTGTCCTCATGCAAGGCCTGGGTTGTTGTGTCTCACAAAGCGTGGCCTTCTCCTCCTGCGCCTCCTCCTGTTCCATCACGTGTGCTGCTGCTGGGTTAGCGTTGCCGCGTGGTCCCTGTTTATTGAACCACTTATCTTTATTACATTTATGACTGCATGGTGGTACAAAGCATGCTATCCGCACGCTTCTTGTCCTCATGCAAGGCCTGGGTTGTTGTGTCTCAAAGCGTGGCCTTCTCCTCCTGCGCCACCCTCCTCCTGTTCCATCACGTGTGCTGCTGCTGGGTTAGCATTACCGGTCCCTTTTCCTGGAACCTCTTATATGTATTACATTTATGACTGCATGCCGACAAAAAGCATGTTACCTGTGCAAAGAAAACAGACATTTCCCGCATTTAAAAGACAGTTTTCCCTTTGAAACTTTAAAATCGATTTTCTCAAAAACTATAAGCTCTTTTTGCTAAAAAATTTTTTCCTCTTGTACCCACTCCCAAGGTGCACATACCCTGTAAATTTGGGGTATGTAGCATGTAAGGAGGCTTTACAAACCACAAAAGTTCGGGTCCCCATTGACTTCCATTATGTTCGGAGTTCGGGTCGAACACCCGAACATCGCGGCCATGTTCGGCCTGTTCGGCCCGAACCCGAACATCTAGATGTTCGCCCAACACTACTCATCACCATGGTGATAACTCTAGAAACGTTATTAAAGACAGGAGATAAGCTTAGTGAATTGAGGCCATTGGCCTCAATTCACTAAGATCATGCTGGAGATAATAAGGCAAGAGAAAACTTACCTCCACATAAGAGAGAGTTATCTTATCTCTTCATTCCTTAAGTTACCTTCTCTGTAGCTAAGTTACCTCCTCTGTATTTATTTTACCTCCTCTGTAGTTAATTTACCTCCTCTGTAGTTATTTTCACATGCAGTTAATAAACAGCCTGTCTTTAACTCTGGAGTTATTTTAAGGATTGAAGAGTTAACTTAAAGACAGAAGAGTTAACTTTAGGTTTGCCTGAGGTAAAATGTTTCCTGAATACTACATGCCTTATCACCATGGTAACAACTCTAGAAGAGTTATTAAAGACAGGAGATAAGCTTAGTGAATTGAGGCCATTGTCCTTTCTGACAGGACACTTGAAACCAAAAGCTACATGGCAAGGTATTTGGATACCTGTTGGTCGCGGCGTTCCCTGAGAGTGGATCCAGAAGCACCCTATTGAGGCATTGTACAGAAGAAGGACCTTATATCAGACATAATTGGCACACCACCAGCAATTTGCCCTGTTTTTGAAGGCGGGTAGAGTGTTACTGTTGGCACTTCATTGGCTCTTAATTGCTCTTCCTGTACCACCACCATGAAAAGCAGAATACAGCATCTGTCTCAGCTTGGTATTGAAGAGCTGCATTTTGGCCGCCTTCTGTGATTCAGGTAGCATCTCCACCATTTTCTGTTTGTTCCAAGAGTCTAATAAAGTTGCCATCCAGTACTAGTCCATATCATTCATGCTAACGTGTCTGAGGGATCCTTCCTCAGACACGTCAGCATGAACTGCCTCATTCTAATGAGGTTTTGTGTTAGAGGGCTCCAGCTCTTGTTCCTCATCCAGAGGAGCATCATCCACCACAATTTGTTCATCCCAGCCACGGACAAGACCAGGGTCTCCCGAAAGGTGAGAAGCCCCCAGGGAAGCCTGCACCTCTTTCTCTTCCTCAAGAAAGCCACCATCCTCTTACTTTTCTTCAGACTCCTCCCTATCCCCAGGTACAGTAGAAGATGACATAGCCCTCTCTCCAGTTTACAACTGTGTGAACCCTACTCCTCTTCACGCTCCCACTTATCCACTGCCTGGTCACGTATGAGCTTCTATTGCCTCGGGTAAAAATGAAAAGCAGGACTATAACTATGGGCAGCATGGTGGCGTAGTGGCTAGCACTCTCACCTTGAAACACTGAGTCCCTGGTTAGAATTCCAGCCAGGGCACTATTTGCACAGAGTTTGTATGTTCTCCCCATGTCTGTGTGGGTTTCCACTGGACACTCTGGTTTCCTCCCATGTCCCAAAAACATACTTCCCCTTAATTTGGCCCTAGACTACAACACAACACACTACACAATACATACATAGACATATGACTATAGTAGGGATTAGATTGTGAGCTCCTCTTAGGGACAGTAATTGACAAGACAATATACTCTGTACAGCGCTGCTGAAGATGTTGGCACTATATAAATACTAAATAATAATAATAATAAGTAGATATAGTAGTGCTATTTATTTTAAAACTATTATGGCTGATCAGTTAGAGATAGTGT